>NW_026783265.1:347535-695071 GCF_949774975.1 Lagenorhynchus albirostris
CTTAGGCATTTAATATGGGGTGTTGAGTCCATTTCGTTGAGCAAGGAGTAGCTCTTGTCTATTCCATATTTGGCTTAAGGAACTTTATCTGTGCTCATTTCAATCTCTGGTTTTATGCAGCACCCCAACTCACCTTTCCCCTTAAGAAAGCATAAGTTGGTTTTCTAAATTTGAGACCCTGTTCTGTTTTGTAATTCAGTTCCTGTGTAGCCAAGTTTACATTCCGTGTATTAGTGATATCTTATGATGTTTCTTTTTCTGTGTGACTTATTTCAGTTAGAATCATCGTACCTGAATCCACTCATTATGCTGCTACGGGCCTGATGACATAGATTTCATTGCTGAGTGATATTGCATTGTACGTAAGTACCACAACTTCTTTATCCATTTTTCACTTTCTGCGATATTGAACTTGTACCGTAAACCAGGTTCTTGTAAACAGAGCCGTCCCAACCTTTGGGGTGGCTGTGTCTTTTGATTTTAATTTCCCTAAGCTATAGGACCATAAGTGGAAGTGCCCTAGGCTCTGTTGCTTTGTTTTTTAGATGTTTCAGGAAACACCATACACTTCTCCCGAGTGGCTGTTGGCAATTTACATCCCGCCCATCAGCATAACAAGGCTCCCAGTTCTCCATGGCCTGTCCTGCCTTTCTGGATTTTACACTTTTTTCAGATGGCCCTTTTGACCGGGGGGAAGTGAGACTTCATTGTAGTGCAGATTTCTTTGCAAGCTTGCTTGGTTGGCCAAAAAGGGCATATGCGTTTTTTCCTGAATATATTCAGGAAAAAACGCATACGCCCTTTTTGGCCAAGTGCATCATTGTGGACGTTCTGCCTCTTTTCCTATGCTTTAAATGCAATTCCAGTCTACCTCCTGAAATCGGGTTCCTGCAATTCTGCCCCGCTTTCAAGTCCTCTTGGCAGCCTTACTTCAGTATATTTTTGGACGATAGCTGTCATTTATAACTCTGCAGGTTTGTGAATTACAGTGCCCCTGAGCTCCTTTCTTCAAGTCGCTTTCTCGTGAGCTGCCCGCAACACCGCAGGATGGCTTCAGGCCCTAATCTGGTTCCGGCACGGCACGCTGAGCCTTTGGTTAATTCCTCTTCCTGGTGGGAAATGAGAGTTAAATTTGCCCGTCCAGACACCTCCAGCTAGTCTCTCATTGGTTCTCCCTATCCCTGTTCATCTTCCGCAGAAATTGCAAACTGGGCCAAACAGGAGGTTAAAGGCACTGACTCTCCAAGTCGGGAGAGTGTTAGTAAAGCGTCTGGAATGTTGCACCCGAGTACCAGGGGACAAAAACTGAGACATATTGGAACACGTCTCCCGATCACACGGTTGATCATACTCTGGGTTCCACATGCATGTTTTAGCTGAAGGAAGAATACCTTAAACCTGGAGAGTTGAGACCCGTGGAATGGGTACCATGCAATATGACTTCAAAGGGTCTTCATTTGCTCACCGAACCTCTCCAATCCTATCACTGCTGCGTTTATGCCCCTGTACACACACTTGATTCTCTTTCAGAGACATAGCAGTCCATAGGTTTTAAGATACTTCCTAGACAGGTACACTCTTAGGCATTTAATATGGGGTGTTGAGTCCATTTCGTTGAGCAAGGAGTAGCTCTTGTCTATTCCATATTTGGCTTAAGGAACTTTATCTGTGCTCATTTCAATCTCTGGTTTTATGCAGCACCCCAACTCACCTTTCCCCTTAAGCAAGCATAAGTTGGTTTTCTAAATTTGAGACCCTGTTCTGTTTTGGAATTCAGTTCCTGTGTAGCCAAGGTTACATTCCGTGTATTAGTGATATCTTATGATGTTTCTTTTTCTGTGTGACTTATTTCAGTTAGAATCATCATACCTGAATCCACTCATTATGCTGCTACGGGCCTGATGACATAGATTTCATTGCTGAGTGATACTGCATTGTACGTAAGTACCACAACTTCTTTATCCACTTTTCACTTTCTGCGATATTGAACTTGTACCGTAAACCAGGTTCTTGTAAACAGAGCCGTCCCAACCTTTGGGGTGGCTGTGTCTTTTGATTTTAATTTCCCTAAGCTATAGGACCATAAGTGGAAGTGCCCTAGGCTCTGTTGCTTTGTTTTTTAGATGTTTCAGGAAACACCATACACTTCTCCCGAGTGGCTGTTGGCAATTTACATCCCGCCCATCAGCATAAAAAGGCTCCCAGTTCTCCATGGCCTGTCCTGCCTTTCTGGATTTTACACTTTTTTCAGATGGCCCTTTGGACCGGGGGGAAGTGAGACTTCATTGTAGTGCAGATTTCTTTGCAAGCTTGCTTGGTTGGCCAGAAAGGGCGTATGCGTTTTTTCCTGAATATATTCAGGAAAAAACGCATACGCCCTTTTTGGCCAAGTGCATCATTGTGGACGTTCTGCCTCTTTTCCTATGCTTTAAATGCAATTCCAGTCTACCTCCTGAAATCGTTTTCCTGAAATTCTGCCCCGCTTTCAAGTCCTCTTGGCAGCCTTACTTCAGTATATTTTTGGACGATAGCTGTCATTTATAACTCTGCAGGTTTGTGAATTACAGTGCCCCTGAGCTCCTTTCTTCAAGTCGCTTTCTCGTGAGCTGGCCGCAACACCGCAGGATGGCTTCAGGCCCTAATCTGGTTCCGGCACGGCACGCTGAGCCTTTGGTTAATTCCTCTTCCTGGTGGGAAATGAGAGTTAAATTTGCCCGTCCAGACACCTCCAGCTAGTCTGTCATTGGTTCTCCCTATTCCTGTTCATCTTCCGCAAAAATTGCAAACTGGGCCAAACAGGAGGTTAAAGGCACTGACTCTCCAAGTCGGGAGAGTGTTAGTAAAGCGTCTGGAATGTTGCACCCGAGTACCAGGGGACGAAAACTGAGACATATTGGAACACGTCTCCCGATCACACGGTTGATCATACTCTGGGTTCCACATGCATGTTTTAGCTGAAGGAAGAATACCTTAAACCTGGAGAGTTGAGACCCGTGGAATGGGTACCATGCAATATGACTTCAAAGGGTCTTCATTTGCTCACCGAACCTCTCCAATCCTATCACTGCTGCGTTTATGCCCCTGTACACACACTTGATTCTCTTTCAGAGACATAGCAATCCATAGGTTTTAAGATACTTCCTAGTCAGGTACACTCTTAGGCATTTAATATGGGGTGTTGAGTCCATTTCGTTGAGCAAGGAGTAGCTCTTGTCTATTCCATATTTGGCTTAAGGAACTTTATCTGTGCTCATTTCAATCTCTGGTTTTATGCAGCACCCCAACTCACCTTTCCCCTTAAGCAAGCATAAGTTGGTTTTCTAAATTTGAGACCCTGTTCTGTTTTGTAATTCAGTTCCTGTGTAGCCAAGGTTACATTCCGTGTATTAGTGATATCTTATGATGTTTCTTTTTCTGTGTGACTTATTTCAGTTAGAATCATCGTACCTGAATCCACTCATTATGCTGCTACGGGCCTGATGACATAGATTTCATTGCTGAGTGATACTGCATTGTACGTAAGTACCACAACTTCTTTATCCATTTTTCACTTTCTGCGATATTGAACTTGTACCGTAAACCAGGTTCTTGTAAACAGAGCCGTCCCAACCTTTGGGGTGGCTGTGTCTTTTGATTTTAATTTCCCTAAGCTATAGGACCATAAGTGGAAGTGCCCTAGGCTCTGTTGCTTTGTTTTTTAGATGTTTCAGGAAACACCATACACTTCTCCCGAGTGGCTGTTGGCAATTTACATCCCGCCCATCAGCATAAAAAGGCTCCCAGTTCTCCATGGCCTGTCCTGCCTTTCTGGATTTTACAATTTTTTCAGATGGCCCTTTGGACCGGGGGGAAGTGAGACTTCATTGTAGTGCAGATTTCTTTGCAAGCTTGCTTGGTTGGCCAGAAAGGGCGTATGCGTTTTTTCCTGAATATATTCAGGAAAAAACGCATACGCCCTTTTTGGCCAAGTGCATCATTGTGGACGTTCTGCCTCTTTTCCTATGCTTTAAATGCAATTCCAGTCTACCTCCTGAAATCGTTTTCCTGCAATTCTGGCCCGCTTTCAAGTCCTCTTGGCAGCCTTACTTCAGTATATTTTTGGACGATAGCTGTCATTTATAACTCTGCAGGTTTGTGAATTACAGTGCCCCTGAGCTCCTTTCTTCAAGTCGCTTTCTCGTGAGCTGGCCGCAACACCGCAGGATGGCTTCAGGCCCTAATCTGGTTCCGGCACGGCACGCTGAGCCTTTGGTTAATTCCTCTTCCTGGTGGGAAATGAGAGTTAAATTTGCCCGTCCAGACACCTCCAGCTAGTCTCTCATTGGTTCTCCCTATCCCTGTTCATCTTCCGCAGAAATTGCAAACTGGGCCAAACAGGAGGTTAAAGGCACTGACTCTCCAAGTCGGGAGAGTGTTAGTAAAGCGTCTGGAATGTTGCACCCGAGTACCAGGGGACGAAAACTGAGACATATTGGAACACGTCTCCCGATCACAC
This sequence comes from Lagenorhynchus albirostris, assembly GCF_949774975.1. Taxonomy (NCBI): domain Eukaryota; kingdom Metazoa; phylum Chordata; class Mammalia; order Artiodactyla; family Delphinidae; genus Lagenorhynchus; species Lagenorhynchus albirostris. The sequence continues at coordinate 352,031 of NW_026783265.1, forward strand.
GGTTGATCATACTCTGGGTTCCACATGCATGTTTTAGCTGAAGGAAGAATACCTTAAACCTGGAGAGTTGAGACCCGTGGAATGGGTACCATGCAATATGACTTCAAAGGGTCTTCATTTGCCCACCGAACCTCTCCAATCCTATCACTGCTGCGTTTATGCCCCTGTACACACACTTGATTCTCTTTCAGAGACATAGCAATCCATAGGTTTTAAGATACTTCCTAGTCAGGTACACTCTTAGGCATTTAATATGGGGTGTTGAGTCCATTTCGTTGAGCAAGGAGTAGCTCTTGTCTATTCCATATTTGGCTTAAGGAACTTTATCTGTGCTCATTTCAATCTCTGGTTTTATGCAGCACCCCAACTCACCTTTCCCCTTAAGCAAGCATAAGTTGGTTTTCTAAATTTGAGACCCTGTTCTGTTTTGTAATTCAGTTCCTGTGTAGCCAAGTTTACATTCCGTGTATTAGTGATATCTTATGATGTTTCTTTTTCTGTGTGACTTATTTCAGTTAGAATCATCGTACCTGAATCCACTCATTATGCTGCTACGGGCCTGATGACATAGATTTCATTGCTGAGTGATACTGCATTGTACGTAAGTACCACAACTTCTTTATCCATTTTTCACTTTCTGCGATATTGAACTTGTACCGTAAACCAGGTTCTTGTAAACAGAGCCGTCCCAACCTTTGGGGTGGCGGTGTCTTTTTGATTTTAATTTCCCTAAGCTATAGGACCATAAGTGGAAGTGCCCTAGGCTCTGTTGCTTTGTTTTTTAGATGTTTCAGGAAACACCATACACTTCTCCCGAGTGGCTGTTGGCAATTTACATCCCGCCCATCAGCATAACAAGGCTCCCAGTTCTCCATGGCCTGTCCTGCCTTTCTGGATTTTACACTTTTTTCAGATGGCCCTTTTGACCGGGGGGAAGTGAGACTTCATTGTAGTGCACATTTCCTTTGCAAGCTTGCTTGGTTGGCCAAAAAGGGCGTATGCGTTTTTTCCTGAATATATTCAGGAAAAAACGCATACGCCCTTTTTGGCCAAGTGCATCATTGTGGACGTTCTGCCTCTTTTCCTATGCTTTAAATGCAATTCCAGTCTACCTCCTGAAATCAGTTTCCTGCAATTCTGCCCCGCTTTCAAGTCCTCTTGGCAGCCTTACTTCAGTATATTTTTGGACGATAGCTGTCATTTATAACTCTGCAGGTTTGTGAATTACAGTGCCCCTGAGCTCCTTTCTTCAACTCGCTTTCTCGTGAGCTGGCCGCAACACCGCAGGATGGCTTCAGGCCCTAATCTGGTTCCGGCACGGCACGCTGAGCCTTTGGTTAATTCCTCTTCCTGGTGGGAAATGAGAGTTAAATTTGCCCGTCCAGACACCTCCAGCTAGTCTGTCATTGGTTCTCCCTATTCCTGTTCATCTTCCGCAGAAATTGCAAACTGGGCCAAACAGGAGGTTAAAGGCACTGACTCTCCAAGTCGGGAGAGTGTTAGTAAAGCGTCTGGAATGTTGCACCCGAGTACCAGGGGACGAAAACTGAGACATATTGGAACACGTCTCCCGATCACACGGTTGATCATACTCTGGGTTCCACATGCATGTTTTAGCTGAAGGAAGAATACCTTAAACCTGGAGAGTTGAGACCCGTGGAATGGGTACCATGCAATATGACTTCAAAGGGTCTTCATTTGCTCACCGAACCTCTCCAATCCTATCACTGCTGCGTTTATGCCCCTGTACACACACTTGATTCTCTTTCAGAGACATAGCAATCCATAGGTTTTAAGATACTTCCTAGTCAGGTACACTCTTAGGCATTTAATATGGGGTGTTGAGTCCATTTCGTTGAGCAAGGAGTAGCTCTTGTCTATTCCATATTTGGCTAAGGAACTTTATCTGTGCTCATTTCAATCTCTGGTTTTATGCAGCACCCCAACTCACCTTTCCCCTTAAGCAAGCATAAGTTGGGTTTCTAAATTAGAGACCCTGTTCTGTTTTGTAATTCAGGTCCTGTGTAGCCAAGTTTACATTCCGTGTATTAGTGATATCTTATGATGTTTCTTTTTCTGTGTGACTTATTTCAGTTAGAATCATCGTACCTGAATCCACTCATTATGCTGCTACGGGCCTGATGACATAGATTTCATTGCTGAGTGATACTGCATTGTACGTAAGTACCACAACTTCTTTATCCATTTTTCACTTTCTGCGATATTGAACTTGTACCGTAAACCAGGTTCTTGTAAACAGAGCCGTCCCAACCTTTGGGGTGGCTGTGTCTTTTGATTTTAATTTCCCTAAGCTATAGGACCATAAGTGGAAGTGCCCTAGGCTCTGTTGCTTTGTTTTTTAGATGTTTCAGGAAACACCATACACTTCTCCCGAGTGGCTGTTGGCAATTTACATCCCGCCCATCAGCATAACAAGGCTCCCAGTTCTCCATGGCCTGTCCTGCCTTTCTGGATTTTACACTTTTTTCAGATGGCCCTTTTGACCGGGGGGAAGTGAGACTTCATTGTAGTGCAGATTTCCTTTGCAAGCTTGCTTGGTTGGCCAAAAAGGGCGTATGCGTTTTTTCCTGAATATATTCAGGAAAAAACGCATACGCCCTTTTTGGCCAAGTGCATCATTGTGGACGTTCTGCCTCTTTTCCTATGCTTTAAATGCAATTCCAGTCTACCTCCTGAAATCAGTTTCCTGCAATTCTGCCCCGCTTTCAAGTCCTCTTGGCAGCCTTACTTCAGTATATTTTTGGACGATAGCTGTCATTTATAACTCTGCAGGTTTGTGAATTACAGTGCCCCTGAGCTCCTTTCTTCAACTCGCTTTCTCGTGAGCTGGCCGCAACACCGCAGGATGGCTTCAGGCCCTAATCTGGTTCCGGCACGGCACGCTGAGCCTTTGGTTAATTCCTCTTCCTGGTGGGAAATGAGAGTTAAATTTGCCTGTCCAGACACCTCCAGCTAGTCTGTCATTGGTTCTTCCTATTCCTGTTCATCTTCCGCAGAAATTGCAAACTGGGCCAAACAGGAGGTTAAAGGCACTGACTCTCCAAGTCGGGAGAGTGTTAGTAAAGCGTCTGGAATGTTGCACCCGAGTACCAGGGGACGAAAACTGAGACATATTGGAACACGTCTCCCGATCACACGGTTGATCATACTCTGGGTTCCACATGCATGTTTTAGCTGAAGGAAGAATACCTTAAACCTGGAGAGTTGAGACCCGTGGAATGGGTACCATGCAATATGACTTCAAAGGGTCTTCATTTGCTCACCGAACCTCTCCAATCCTATCACTGCTGCGTTTATGCCCCTGTACACACACTTGATTCTCTTTCAGAGACATAGCAATCCATAGGTTTTAAGATACTTCCTAGTCAGGTACACTCTTAGGCATTTAATATGGGGTGTTGAGTCCATTTCGTTGAGCAAGGAGTAGCTCTTGTCTATTCCATATTTGGCTTAAGGAACTTTATCTGTGCTCATTTCAATCTCTGGTTTTATGCAGCACCCCAACTCACCTTTCCCCTTAAGCAAGCATAAGTTGGTTTTCTAAATTTGAGACCCTGTTCTGTTTTGTAATTCAGGTCCTGTGTAGCCAAGTTTACATTCCGTGTATTAGTGATATCTTATGATGTTTCTTTTTCTGTGTGACTTATTTCAGTTAGAATCATCGTACCTGAATCCACTCATTATGCTGCTACGGGCCTGATGACATAGATTTCATTGCTGAGTGATATTGCATTGTACGTAAGTACCACAACTTCTTTATCCATTTTTCACTTTCTGCGATATTGAACTTGTACCGTAAACCAGGTTCTTGTAAACAGAGCCGTCCCAACCTTTGGGGTGGCTGTGTCTTTTGATTTTAATTTCCCTAAGCTATAGGACCATAAGTGGAAGTGCCCTAGGCTCTGTTGCTTTGTTTTTTAGATGTTTCAGGAAACACCATACACTTCTCCCGAGTGGCTGTTGGCAATTTACATCCCGCCCATCAGCATAACAAGGCTCCCAGTTCTCCATGGCCTGTCCTGCCTTTCTGGATTTTACACTTTTTTCAGATGGCCCTTTTGACCGGTGGGAAGTGAGACTTCATTGTAGTGCAGATTTCCTTTGCAAGCTTGCTTGGTTGGCCAAAAAGGGCGTATGCGTTTTATCCTGAATATATTCAGGAAAAAACGCATACGCCCTTTTTGGCCAAGTGCATCATTGTGGATGTTCTGCCTCTTTTCCTATGCTTTAAATGCAATTCCAGTCTACCTCCTGAAATCGGTTTCCTGCAATTCTGCCCCGCTTTCAAGTCCTGTTGGCAGCCTTACTTCAGTATATTTTTGGACGATAGCTGTCATTTATAACTCTGCAGGTTTGTGAATTACAGTGCCCCTGAACTCCTTTCTTCAACTCGCTTTCTCGTGAGCTGGCCGCAACCCCGCAGGATGGCTTCAGGCCCTAATCTGGTTCCGGCACGGCACGCTGAGCCTTTGGTTAATTCCTCTTCCTGGTGGGAAATGAGAGTTAAATTTGCCCGTCCAGACACCTCCAGCTAGTCTGTCATTGGTTCTCCCTATTCCTGTTCATCTTCCGCAGAAATTGCAAACTGGGCCAAACAGGAGGTTAAAGGCACTGACTCTCCAAGTCGGGAGAGTGTTAGTAAAGCGTCTGGAATGTTGCACCCGAGTACCAGGGGATGAAAACTGAGACATATTGGAACACGTCTCCCGATCACACGGTTGATCATACTCTGGGTTCCACATGCATGTTTTAGCTGAAGGAAGAATACCTTAAACCTGGAGAGTTGAGACCCGTGGAATGGGTACCATGCAATATGACTTCAAAGGGTCTTCATTTGCTCACCGAACCTCTCCAATCCTATCACTGCTGCGTTTATGCCCCTGTACACACACTTGATTCTCTTTCAGAGACATAGCAATCCATAGGTTTTAAGATACTTCCTAGTCAGGTACACTCTTAGGCATTTAATATGGGGTGTTGAGTCCACTTCGTTAAGCAAGGAGTAGCTCTTGTCTATTCCATATTTGGCTTAAGGAACTTTATCTGTGCTCATTTCAATCTCTGGTTTTATGCAGCACCCCAACTCACCTTTCCCCTTAAGCAAGCATAAGTTGGGTTTCTAGATTAGAGACCCTGTTCTGTTTTGTAATTCAGTTCCTGTGTAGTCAAGTTTACATTCCGTGTATTAGTGATATCTTATGATGTTTCTTTTCCTGTGTGACTTATTTCAGTTAGAATCATCGTACCTGAATCCACTCATTATGCTGCTACGGGCCTGATGACATAGATTTCATTGCTGAGTGATACTGCATTGTACGTAAGTACCACAACTTCTTTATCCATTTTTCACTTTCTGCGATATTGAACTTGTACCGTAAACCAGGTTCTTGTAAACAGAGCCGTCCCAACCTTTGGGGTGGCTGTGTCTTTTGATTTTAATTTCCCTAAGCTATAGGACCATAAGTGGAAGTGCCCTAGGCTCTGTTGCTTTGTTTTTTAGATGTTTCAGGAAACACCATACAGTTCTCCCGAGTGGCTGTTGGCAATTTACATCCCACCCATCAGCATAACAAGGCTCCCAGTTCTCCATGGCCTGTCCTGCCTTTCTGGATTTTACACTTTTTTCAGATGGCCCTTTTGACCGGGGGGAAGTGAGACTTCATTGTAGTGCCCATTTCCTTTGCAAGCTTGCTTGGTTGGCCAAAAAGGGCGTATGCGTTTTTTCCTGAATATATTCAGGAAAAAACGCATACGCCCTTTTTGGCCAAGTGCATCATTGTGGACGTTCTGCCTCTTTTCCTATGCTTTAAATGCAATTCCAGTCTACCTCCTGAAATCGGTTTCCTGCAATTCTGCCCCGCTTTCAAGTCCTCTTGGCAGCCTTACTTCAGTATATTTTTGGACGATAGCTGTCATTTATAACTCTGCAGGTTTGTGAATTACAGTGCCCCTGAACTCCTTTCTTCAACTCGCTTTCTCGTGAGCTGGCCGCAACCCCGCAGGATGGCTTCAGGCCCTAATCTGGTTCCGGCACGGCACGCTGAGCCTTTGGTTAATTCCTCTTCCTGGTGGGAAATGAGAGTTAAATTTGCCCGTCCAGACACCTCCAGCTAGTCTGTCATTGGTTCTCCCTATTCCTGTTCATCTTCCGCAGAAATTGCAAACTGGGCCAAACAGGAGGTTAAAGGCACTGACTCTCCAAGTCGGGAGAGTGTTAGTAAAGCGTCTGGAATGTTGCACCCGAGTACCAGGGGATGAAAACTGAGACATATTGGAACACGTCTCCCGATCACACGGTTGATCATACTCTGGGTTCCACATGCATGTTTTAGCTGAAGGAAGAATACCTTAAACCTGGAGAGTTGAGACCCGTGGAATGGGTACCATGCAATATGACTTCAAAGGGTCTTCATTTGCTCACCGAACCTCTCCAATCCTATCACTGCTGCGTTTATGCCCCTGTACACACACTTGATTCTCTTTCAGAGACATAGCAATCCATAGGTTTTAAGATACTTCCTAGTCAGGTACACTCTTAGGCATTTAATATGGGGTGTTGAGTCCACTTCGTTAAGCAAGGAGTAGCTCTTGTCTATTCCATATTTGGCTTAAGGAACTTTATCTGTGCTCATTTCAATCTCTGGTTTTATGCAGCACCCCAACTCACCTTTCCCCTTAAGCAAGCATAAGTTGGGTTTCTAGATTAGAGACCCTGTTCTGTTTTGTAATTCAGTTCCTGTGTAGCCAAGTTTACATTCCGTGTATTAGTGATATCTTATGATGTTTCTTTTCCTGTGTGACTTATTTCAGTTAGAATCATCGTACCTGAATCCACTCATTATGCTGCTACGGGCCTGATGACATAGATTTCATTGCTGAGTGATACTGCATTGTACGTAAGTACCACAACTTCTTTATCCATTTTTCACTTTCTGCGATATTGAACTTGTACCGTAAACCAGGTTCTTGTAAACAGAGCCGTCCCAACCTTTGGGGTGGCTGTGTCTTTTGATTTTAATTTCCCTAAGCTATAGGACCATAAGTGGAAGTGCCCTAGGCTCTGTTGCTTTGTTTTTTAGATGTTTCAGGAAACACCATACAGTTCTCCCGAGTGGCTGTTGGCAATTTACATCCCACCCATCAGCATAACAAGGCTCCCAGTTCTCCATGGCCTGTCCTGCCTTTCTGGATTTTACACTTTTTTCAGATGGCCCTTTTGACCGGGGGGAAGTGAGACTTCATTGTAGTGCCCATTTCCTTTGCAAGCTTGCTTGGTTGGCCAAAAAGGGCGTATGCGTTTTTTCCTGAATATATTCAGGAAAAAACGCATACGCCCTTTTTGGCCAAGTGCATCATTGTGGACGTTCTGCCTCTTTTCCTATGCTTTAAATGCAATTCCAGTCTACCTCCTGAAATCGGTTTCCTGCAATTCTGCCCCGCTTTCAAGTCCTCTTGGCAGCCTTACTTCAGTATATTTTTGGACGATAGCTGTCATTTATAACTCTGCAGGTTTGTGAATTACAGTGCCCCTGAACTCCTTTCTTCAACTCGCTTTCTCGTGAGCTGGCCGCAACCCAGCAGGATGGCTTCAGGCCCTAATCTGGTTCCGGCACGGCACGCTGAGCCTTTGGTTAATTCCTCTTCCTGGTGGGAAATGAGAGTTAAATTTGCCCGTCCAGACACCTCCAGCTAGTCTGTCATTGGTTCTCCCTATTCCTGTTCATCTTCCGCAGAAATTGCAAACTGGGCCAAACAGGAGGTTAAAGGCACTGACTCTCCAAGTCGGGAGAGTGTTAGTAAAGCGTCTGGAATGTTGCACCCGAGTACCAGGGGATGAAAACTGAGACATATTGGAACACGTCTCCCGATCACACGGTTGATCATACTCTGGGTTCCACATGCATGTTTTAGCTGAAGGAAGAATACCTTAAACCTGGAGAGTTGAGACCCGTGGAATGGGTACCATGCAATATGACTTCAAAGGGTCTTCATTTGCTCACCGAACCTCTCCAATCCTATCACTGCTGCGTTTATGCCCCTGTACACACACTTGATTCTCTTTCAGAGACATAGCAATCCATAGGTTTTAAGATACTTCCTAGTCAGGTACACTCTTAGGCATTTAATATGGGGTGTTGAGTCCACTTCGTTAAGCAAGGAGTAGCTCTTGTCTATTCCATATTTGGCTTAAGGAACTTTATCTGTGCTCATTTCAATCTCTGGTTTTATGCAGCACCCCAACTCACCTTTCCCCTTAAGCAAGCATAAGTTGGGTTTCTAGATTAGAGACCCTGTTCTGTTTTGTAATTCAGTTCCTGTGTAGCCAAGTTTACATTCCGTGTATTAGTGATATCTTATGATGTTTCTTTTCCTGTGTGACTTATTTCAGTTAGAATCATCGTACCTGAATCCACTCATTATGCTGCTACGGGCCTGATGACATAGATTTCATTGCTGAGTGATACTGCATTGTACGTAAGTACCACAACTTCTTTATCCATTTTTCACTTTCTGCGATATTGAACTTGTACCGTAAACCAGGTTCTTGTAAACAGAGCCGTCCCAACCTTTGGGGTGGCTGTGTCTTTTGATTTTAATTTCCCTAAGCTATAGGACCATAAGTGGAAGTGCCCTAGGCTCTGTTGCTTTGTTTTTTAGATGTTTCAGGAAACACCATACAGTTCTCCCGAGTGGCTGTTGGCAATTTACATCCCACCCATCAGCATAACAAGGCTCCCAGTTCTCCATGGCCTGTCCTGCCTTTCTGGATTTTACACTTTTTTCAGATGGCCCTTTTGACCGGGGGGAAGTGAGACTTCATTGTAGTGCCCATTTCCTTTGCAAGCTTGCTTGGTTGGCCAAAAAGGGCGTATGCGTTTTTTCCTGAATATATTCAGGAAAAAACGCATACGCCCTTTTTGGCCAAGTGCATCATTGTGGACGTTCTGCCTCTTTTCCTATGCTTTAAATGCAATTCCAGTCTACCTCCTGAAATCGGTTTCCTGCAATTCTGCCCCGCTTTCAAGTCCTCTTGGCAGCCTTACTTCAGTATATTTTTGGACGATAGCTGTCATTTATAACTCTGCAGGTTTGTGAATTACAGTGCCCCTGAGCTCCTTTCTTCAACTCGCTTTCTCGTGAGCTGGCCGCAACACCGCAGGATGGCTTCAGGCCCTAATCTGGTTCCGGCACGGCACGCTGAGCCTTTGGTTAATTCCTCTTCCTGGTGGGAAATGAGAGTTAAATTTGCCCGTCCAGACACCTCCAGCTAGTCTCTCATTGGTTCTCCCTATTCCTGTTCATCTTCCGCAGAAATTGCAAACTGGGCCAAACAGGAGGTTAAAGGCACTGACTCTCCAAGTCGGGAGAGTGTTAGTAAAGCGTCTGGAATGTTGCACCCGAGTACCAGGGGACGAAAACTGAGACATATTGGAACACGTCTCCCGATCACACGGTTGATCATACTCTGGGTTCCACATGCATGTTTTAGCTGAAGGAAGAATACCTTAAACCTGGAGAGTTGAGACCCGTGGAATGGGTACCATGCAATATGACTTCAAAGGGTCTTCATTTGCTCACCGAACCTCTCCAATCCTATCACTGCTGCGTTTATGCCCCTGTACACACACTTGATTCTCTTTCAGACACATAGCAATCCATAGGTTTTAAGATACTTCCTAGTCAGGTACACTCTTAGGCATTTAATATGTGGTGTTGAGTCCATTTCGTTGAGCAAGGAGTGGCTCTTGTCTATTCCATATTTGGCTTAAGGAACTTTATCTGTGCTCATTTCAATCTCTGGTTTTATGCAGCACCCCAACTCACCTTTCCCCTTAAGCAAGCATAAGTTGGTTTTCTAAATTTGAGACCCTGTTCTGTTTTGTAATTCAGTTCCTGTGTAGCCAAGGTTACATTCCGTGTATTAGTGATATCTTATGATGTTTCTTTTTCTGTGTGAGTTATTTCAGTTAGAATCATCATACCTGAATCCACTCATTATGCTGCTACGGGCCTGATGACATAGATTTCATTGCTGAGTGATACTGCATTGTACGTAAGTACCACAACTTCTTTATCCATTTTTCACTTTCTGCGATAGTGAACTTGTACCGTAAACCAGGTTCTTGTAAACAGAGCCGTCCCAACCTTTTGGGTGGCTCTGTCTTTTTGATTTTAATTTCCCAAGCTATAGGACCATAAGTGGAAGTGCCCTAGGCTCTGTTGCTTTGTGTTTTAGATGTTTCAGGAAACACCATACAGTTCTCCGGAATGGCTGTTGACAATTTAAATCACGCCCATCAGCATAACAAGGCTCCCAGTTCTCCATGGCCTGTCCTGCCTTTCTGGATTTTACACTTTTTTCAGATGGCCCTTTTGACCGGGGGGAAGTGAGACTTCATTGTAGTGCAGATTTCCTTTGCAAGCTTGCTTGGTTGGCCAAAAAGGGCGTATGCGTTTTTTCCTGAATATATTCAGGAAAAAACGCATACGCCCTTTTTGGCCAAGTGCATCATTGTGGACGTTCTGCCTCTTTTCCTATGCTTTAAATGCAATTCCAGTCTACCTCCTGAAATCGGTTTCCTGCAATTCTGCCCCGCTTTCAAGTCCTCTTGGCAGCCTTACTTCAGTATATTTTTGGACGATAGCTGTCATTTATAACTCTGCAGGTTTGTGAATTACAGTGCCCCTGAGCTCCTTTCTTCAACTCGCTTTCTCGTGAGCTGGCCACAACACCGCAGGATGGCTTCAGGCCCTAATCTGGTTGCGGCACGGCACGCTGAGCCTTTGGTTAATTCCTCTTCCTGGTGGGAAATGAGAGTTAAATTTGCCCGTCCAGACACCTCCAGCTAGTCTCTCATTGGTTCTCCCTATTCCTGTTCATCTTCCGCAGAAATTGCAAACTGGGCCAAACAGGAGGTTAAAGGCGCTGACTCTCCAAGTCGGGAGAGTGTTAGTAAAGCGTCTGGAATGTTGCACCCGAGTACCAGGGGACGAAAACTGAGACATATTTGAACACGTCTCCCGATCACACGGTTGATCATACTCTGGGTTCCACATGCATGTTTTAGCTGAAGGAAGAATACCTTAAACCTGGAGAGTTGAGACCCGTGGAATGGGTACCATGCAATATGACTTCAAAGGGTCTTCATTTGCTCACCGAACCTCTCCAATCCTATCACTGCTGCGTTTATGCCCCTGTACACACACTTGATTCTCTTTCAGAGACATAGCAATCCATAGGTTTTAAGATACTTCCTAGTCAGGTACACTCTTAGGCATTTAATATGGGGTGTTGAGTCCATTTCGTTGAGCAAGGAGTGGCTCTTGTCTATTCCATATTTGGCTTAAGGAACTTTATCTGTGCTCATTTCAATCTCTGGTTTTATGCAGCACCCCAACTCACCTTTCCCCTTAAGCAAGCATAAGTTGGTTTTCTAAATTTGAGACCCTGTTCTGTTTTGTAATTCAGTTCCTGTGTAGCCAAGGTTACATTCCGTGTATTAGTGATATCTTATGATGTTTCTTTTTCTGTGTGACTTATTTCAGTTAGAATCATCATACCTGAATCCACTCATTATGCTGCTACGGGCCTGATGACATAGATTTCCTTGCTGAGTGATACTGCATTGTACGTAAGTACCACAACTTCTTTATCCATTTTTCACTTTCTGCGATAGTGAACTTGTACCGTAAACCAGGTTCTTGTAAACAGAGCCGTCCCAACCTTTTCGGTGGCTCTGTCTTTTTGATTTTAATTTCCCAAGCTATAGGACCATAAGTGGAAGTGCCCTAGGCTCTGTTGCTTTGTTTTCTAGATGTTTCAGGAAACACCATACACTTCTCCCGAGTGGCTGTTGGCAATTTACATCCCGCCCATCAGCATAACAAGGCTCCCAGTTCTCCATGGCCTGTCCTGCCTTTCTGGATTTTACACTTTTTTCAGATGGCCCTTTTGACCGGGGGGAAGTGAGACTTCATTGTAGTGCAGATTTCCTTTGCAAGCTTGCTTGGTTGGCCAAAAAGGGCGTATGCGTTTTTTCCTGAATATATTCAGGAAAAAACGCATACGCCCTTTTTGGCCAAGTGCATCATTGTGGACGTTCTGCCTCTTTTCCTATGCTTTAAATGCAATTCCAGTCTACCTCCTGAAATCGGTTTCCTGCAATTCTGTCCCGCTTTCAAGTCCTCTTGGCAGCCTTACTTCAGTATATTTTTGGACGATAGCTGTCATTTATAACTCTGCAGGTTTGTGAATTACAGTGCCCCTGAGCTCCTTTCTTCAACTCGCTTTCTCGTGAGCTGGCCGCAACACCGCAGGATTGCTTCAGGCCCTAATGTGGTTCCGGCACGGCACGCTGTGTCTTTGGTTAATTCCTCTTCCTGGTGGGAAATGAGAGTTAAATTTGCCCGTCCAGACACCTCCAGCTAGTCTCTCATTGGTTCTCCCTATTCCTGTTCATCTTCCGCAGAAATTGCAAACTGGGCCAAACAGGAGGTTAAAGGCACTGACTCTCCAAGTCGGGAGAGTGTTAGTAAAGCGTCTGGAATGTTGCACCCGAGTACCTGGGGACGAAACCTGAGACATACTTGAACACGTCTCCCGATCACACGGTTGATCATACTCAGGGTTCCACATGCATGTTTTAGCTGAAGGAAGAATACCTTAAACCTGGAGAGTTGAGACCCGTGGAATGGGTACCATGCAATATGACTTCAAAGGGTCTTCATTTGCTCACCGAACCTCTCCAATCCTATCACTGCTGCGTTTATGCCCCTGTACACACGCTTGATTCTCTTTCGGAGACATAGCAATCCATAGGTTTTAAGATTCTTCCTAGTCAGGTATATTTTTATGTGTTTAATATGGGGTGTTGAATCCATTTCGTTGAGCAAGGAGTAGCTCTTGTCTATTCCATATTTGGCTTAAGGAACTTTATCTGTGCTCATTTCAATCTCTGGTTTTATGCGGCACCCCAACTCACCTTTCCCCTTAAGCAAGCATAAGTTGGTTTTCTAAATTTGAGACCCTGTTCTGTTTTGTAATTCAGTTCCTGTGTAGCCAAGGTTACATTCCGTGTATTAGTGATATCTTATGATGTTTCTTTTTCTGTGTGACTTATTTCAGTTAGAATCATCATACCTGAATCCACTCATTATGCTGCTACGGGCCTGATGACATAGATTTCCTTGCTGAGTGATACTGCATTGTACGTAAGTACCACAACTTCTTTATCCATTTTTCAATTTCTGCGATAGTGAACTTGTACCGTAAACCAGGTTCTTGTAAACAGAGCCGTCCCAACATTTTGGGTGGCTCTGTCTTTTTGATTTTAATTTCCCAAGCTATAGGACCATAAGTGGAAGTGCCCTAGGCTCTGTTGCTTTGTTTTCTAGATGTTTCAGGAAACACCATACACTTCTCCCGAGTGGCTGTTGGCAATTGACATCCCGCCCATCAGCATAACAAGGCTCCCAGTTCTCCATGGCCTGTCCTGCCTTTCTGGATTTTACACTTTTTTCAGATGGCCCTTTTGACCGGGGGGAAGTGAGACTTCATTGTAGTGCAGATTTCCTTTGCAAGCTTGCTTGGTTGGCCAAAAAGGGCGTATGCGTTTTTTCCTGAATATATTCAGGAAAAAACGCATACACCCTTTTTGGCCAAGTGCATCATTGTGGACGTTCTGCCTCTTTTCCTATGCTTTCAATGCAATTCCAGTCTACCTCCTGAAATCGGTTTCCTGCAATTCTGCCCCGCTTTCAAGTCCTCTTGGCAGCCTTACTTCAGTATATTTTTGGACGATAGCTGTCATTTATAACTCTGCAGGTTTGTGAATTACAGTGCCCCTGAGCTCCTTTCTTCAACTCGCTTTCTTGTGAGCTGGCCGCAACACCGCAGGATTGCTTCAGGCCCTAATGTGGTTCCGGCACGGCACGCTGAGTCTTTGGTTAATTCCTCTTCCTGGTGGGAAATGAGAGTTAAATTTGCCCGTCCAGACACCTCCAGCTAGTCTGTCATTGGTTCTCCCTATTCCTGTTCATCTTCCGCAGAAATTGCAAACTGGGCCAATCAGGAGGTTAAAGGCGCTGACTCTCCAAGTCGGGAGAGTGTTAGTAAAGCGTCTGGAATGTTGCACCCGAGTACCAGGGGACGGAAACTGACACATATTGGAACACGTCTCCCGATCACACGGTTGATCATACTCTGGGTTCCACATGCATGTTTTACCTGAAGGAAGAATACCTGAAACCTGGAGAGTTGAGACCCGTGGAATGGGTACCATGCAATATGACTTCAAAGGTCTTCATTTGCTCACCGAACCTCACCAATCTTATGAGCCCCAAGTGTCCAGCCTTATGTGTCACCCAGCTCTGGGTGTAGATGTGGTAAATGCAGGTTGCATCAGAAGCCTTGAATGATTACTTAAGTATTTCTCTCTATTTCACTGTCATTGTGTTTTGTTTAAGAAATTTATTTTTATTATGGGATTTACCTGATTTTCACTGCTTTAATGCCGCTGTACACACTCTTGATTCTCTTACAGAGATATATAAATCCATAGGTTTTATGATTCTTACTAGTCAGGTATATTCCTAGGCGTTGAATATGGGGTGTTGAGTCCATTTCGTTGAGCAAGGAGTAGCTCTTGTCTATTCCATATTTGGCTTAAGGAACTTTATCTGTGCTCATTTCAATCTCTGGTTTTATGCAGCACCCCAACTCACCTTTCCCCTTAAGCAAGCATAAGTTGGTTTTCTAAATTTGAGACCCTGTTCTGTTTTGGAATTCAGTTCCTGTGTAGCCAAGTTTACATTCCGTGTATTAGTGATATCTTATGATGTTTCTTTTTCTGTGTGACTTATTTCAGTTAGAATCATCATACCTGAATCCACTCATTATGCTGCTACAGGCCTGATGACATAGATTTCATTGTTGAGTGATACTGCATTGTACGTAAGTACCACAACTTCTTTATCCATTTTTCACTTTCTGCGATATTGAACTTGTACCGTAAACCAGGTTCTTGTAAACAGAGCCGTTCCAACCTTTGGGGTGGCTGTGTCTTTTTGATTTTAATTTCCCTAAGCTATAGGACCATAAGTGGAAGTGCCCTAGGCTCTGTTGCTTTGTTTTTTAGATGTTTCAGGAAACACCATACACTTCTCCCGAGTGGCTGTTGGCAATTTACATCCCGCCCATCAGCATAAAAAGGCTCCCAGTTCTCCATGGCCTATCCTGTGTTTCTGGATTTTACACTTTTTTCAGATGGCCCTTTTGACCGGGGGGAAGTGAGACTTCATTGTAGTGCCCATTTCCTTTGCAAGCTTGCTTGGTTGGCCAAAAAAGGCGTATGCGTTTTTTCCTGAATATATTCAGGAAAAAACGCATACGCCCTTTTTGGCCAAGTGCATCATTGTGGACGTTCTGCCTCTTTTCCTATGCTTTAAATGCAATTCCAGTCTACCTCCTGAAATCGGTTTCCTGCAATTCTGCCCCGCTTTCAAGTCCTCTTGGCAGCCTTACTTCAGTATATTTTTGGACGATAGCTGTCATTTATAACTCTGCAGGTTTGTGAATTACAGTGCCCCTGAGCTCCTTTCTTCAAGTCGCTTTCTCGTGAGCTGGCCGCAACACCGCAGGATGGCTTCAGGCCCTAATCTGGTTCCGGCACGGCACGCTGAGCCTTTGGTTAATTCCTCTTCCTGGTGGGAAATGAGAGTTAAATTTGCCCGTCCAGACACCTCCAGCTAGTCTGTCATTGGTTCTCCCTATTCCTGTTCATCTTCCGCAGAAATTGCAAACTGGGCCAAACAGGAGGTTAAAGGCACTGACTGTCCAAGTCGGGAGAGTGTTAGTAAAGCGTCTGGAATGTTGCACCCGAGTACCAGGGGACGAAAACTGAGACATATTTGAACACGTCTACCGATCACACGGTTGATCATACTCTGGGTTCCACATGCATGTTTTAGCTGAAGGAAGAATACCTTAAACCTGGAGAGTTGAGACCCGTGGAATGGGTAACATGCAATATGATTTCAAAGGGTCTTCATTTGCTCACCGAACCTCTCCAGTCCTATCACTGCTGCGTTTATGCCCCTGTACACACGCTTGATTCTCTTTCGGAGACATAGCAATCCATAGGTTTTAAGATACTTCCTAGTCAGGTACACTCTTAGGCATTTAATATGGGGTGTTGAGTCCATTTCGTTGAGCAAGGAGTAGCTCTTGTCTATTCCATATTTGGCTTAAGGAACTTTATCTGTGCTCATTTCAATCTCTGGTTTTATGCAGCACCCCAACTCACCTTTCCCCTTAAGCAAGCATAAGTTGGTTTTCTAAATTTGAGACCCTGTTCTGTATTGTAATTCAGTTCCTATGTAGCCAAGTTTACATTCCGTGTATTAGTGATATCTTATGATGTTTCTTTTTCTGTGTGACTTATTTCAGTTAGAATCATCATACCTGAATCCACTCACTATGCTGCTACGGGCCTGATGACATAGATTTCCTTGCTCAGTGATACTGCATTGTACGTAAGTACCACAACTTCTTTATCCATTTTTCACTTTCTGCGATATTGAACTTGTACCGTAAACCAGGTTCTTGTAAACAGAGCCGTCCCAACCTTTGGGGTGGCTGTGTCTTTTTGATTTTAATTTCCCTAAGCTATAGGACCATAAGTGGAAGTGCCCTAGGCTCTGTTGCTTTGTTTTTTAGATGTTTCAGGAAACACCATACACTTCTCTCGAGTGGCTGTTGGCAATTTATATCCCACCCATCAGCATAACAAGGCTCCCAGTTCTCCATGGCCTGTCCTGCCTTTCTGGATTTTACACTTTTTTCAGATGGCCCTTTTGACCGGGGGGAAGTGAGACTTCATTGTAGTGCAGATTTCCTTTGCAAGCTTGCTTGGTTGGCCAAAAAGGGCGTATGCGTTTTTTCCTGAATATATTCAGGAAAAAACGCATACGCCCTTTTTGGCCAAGTGCATCATTGTGGACGTTCTGCCTCTTTTCCTATGCTTTAAATGCAATTCCAGTCTACCTCCTGAAATCGGTTTCCTGCAATTCTGCCCCGCTTTCAAGTCCTCTTGGCAGCCTTACTTCAGTATATTTTTGGACGATAGCTGTCATTTATAACTCTGCAGGTTTGTGAATTACAGTGCCCCTGAGCTCCTTTCTTCAACTCGCTTTCTCGTGAGCTGGCCGCAACACCGCAGGATGGCTTCAGGCCCTAATCTGGTTCCGGCACGGCATGCTGAGCCTTTGGTTAATTCCTCTTCCTGGTGGGAAATGAGAGTTAAATTTGCCCGTCCAGACACCTCCAGCTAGTCTGTCATTGGTTCTCCCTATTCCTGTTCATCTTCCGCAGAAATTGCAAACTGGGCCAAACAGGAGGTTAAAGGCACTGACTCTCCAAGTCGGGAGAGTGTTAGTAAAGCGTCTGGAATGTTGCACCCGAGTACCAGGTGACGAAAACTGACACATATTGGAACACGCCTCCCGATCACACGGTTGATCATACTCTGGGTTCCACATGCATGTTTTAGCTGAAGGAAGAATACCTTAAACCTGGAGAGTTGAGACCCGTGGAATGGGTACCATGCAATATGACTTCAAAGGGTCTTCATTTGCTCACCGAACCTCTCCAATCCTATCACTGCTGCGTTTATACCCCTGCACACATGCTTGATTCTCTTTCGGAGACATAGCAATCCATAGGTTTTAAGATACTTCCTAGTCAGGTATATTCTTAGGCGTTTAATATGGGGTGTTGAATCCATTTAGTTGAGCAAGGAGTAGCTCTTGTCTATTCCATATTTGGCTTAAGGAACTTTATCTGTGCTCATTTCAATCTCTGGTTTTATGCAGCACCCCAACTCACCTTTCCCCTTAAGCGAGCATAAGTTGGTTTTCTAAATTTGAGACCCTGTTTTGTATTGGAATTCAGTTCCTGTGTAGCCAAGTTTACATTCCGTGAATTAGTGATATCTTATGATGTTTCTTTTTCTGTGTGACTTATTTCAGTTAGAATCATCATACCTGAATCCACTCATTATGCTGCTATGGGCCTGATGACATAGATTTCTTTGCTGAGTGATACTGCATTGTACGTAAGTACCACAACTTCTTTATCCATTTTACACTTTCTGCGATATTGAACTTATACCGTAAACCAGGTTCTTGTAAACAGAGCCGTCCCAACCTTTGGGGTGGCTGTGTCTTTTGATTTTAATTTCCCTAAGCTATAGGACCATAAGTGGAAGTGCCCTAGGCTCTGTTGCTTTGTTTTTTAGATGTTTCAGGAAACACCATACAGTTCTCCGGAATGGCTGTTGGCAATTTATATCACGCCCATCAGCATAACAAGGCTCCCAGTTCTCCATGGCCTGTCCTGCCTTTCTGGATTTCACACTTTTTTCAGATGGCCCTTTTGACCGGGGGAAAGTGAGACTTCATTGTAGTGCAGATTTTCTTTTCAAGCTTGCTTGGTTGGCCAAAAAGGGCGTATGCGTTTTTTCCTGAATATATTCAGGAAAAAACCATACGCCCTTTTTGGCCAAGTGCATCATTGTGGACGTTCTGCCTCTTTTCCTATGCTTTAAATGCAAATCCAGTCTACCTCCTGAAATCGGTTTCTTGCAATTCTGCCCCGCTTTCAAGTCCTCTTGGCAGCCTTACTTCAGTATATTTTTGGACGATAGCTGTCATTTATAACTCTGCAGGTTTGTGAATTACAGTGCCCCTGAGCTCCTTTCTTCAACTCGCTTTCTTGTGAGCTGGCCGCAACACCGCAGGATGGCTTCAGGCCCTAATCTGGTTCCGGCACGGCACGCTGAGCCTTTGGTTAATTCCTCTTCCTGGTGGGAAATGAGAGTTAAATTTGCCCGTCCAGACACCTCCAGCTAGTCTCTCAATGGTTCTCCCTATTCCTGTTCATCTTCCGCAGAAATTGCAAACTGGGCCAAACAGGAGGTTAAAGGCACTGACTCTCCAAGTCGGGAGAGTGTTAGTAAAGCGTCTGGAATGTTGCACCCGAGTACCAGGGGATAGAAACTGACACATATTGGAACACGTCTCCCGATCACACGGTTGATCATACTCTGGGTTCCACATGCATGTTTTACCTGAGGAAGAATACCTGAAACCTGGAGAGTTGAGACCCGTGGAATGGGTACCATGCAATATGATTTCAAAGGGTCTTCATTTGCTCACCGAACCTCTCCAGTCCTATCACTGCTGCGTTTATGCCCCTGTACACTCGCTTGATTCTCTTTCGGAGACATAGCAATCCATTGGTTTTAAGATACTTCCTAGTCAGGTACATTCTTAGGCGTTTAATATGGGGTGTTGAGTCCATTTCCTTGAGCAAGGAGTAGCTCTTGTCTATTCCATACTTGGCTTAAGGAACTTTATCTGTGCTCATTTCAATCTCTGGTTTTATGCAGCACCCCAACTCACCTTTCCCCTTAAGCAAGCATAAGTTGGTTTTCTAAATTTGAGACCCTGTTCTGTTTTGGAATTCAGTTCCTGTGTAGCCAAGTTTACATTCCGTGTATTAGTGATATCTTATGATGTTTCTTTTTCTGTGTGACTTATTTCAGTTAGAATCATCATACCTGAATCCACTCATTATGCTGCTACGGGCCTGATGACATAGATTTCATTGCTGTGTGATATTGCATTGTATGTAAGTACCACAACTTCTTTATCCATTGTTCACTTTCTGTGATATTGAACTTGTACCATAAACCAGGTTCTTGTAAACAGAGCCGTCCCAACCTTTGGGGTGGCTGTGTCTTTTTTATTTTAATTTCCCTAAGCTATAGGACCATAAGTGGAAGTGCCCTAGGCTCTGTTGCTTTGTTTTTTAGATGTTTCAGGAAACACCATACACTTCTCCCGAGTGGCTGTTGGCAATTGACATCCCGCCCATCAGCATAACAAGGCTCCCAGTTCTCCATGGCCTGTCCTGCCTTTCTGGATTTTACACTTTTTTCAGATGGCCCTTTTGACCGGGAGTAAGTGAGACTTCATTGTAGTGCAGATTTCCTTTGCAAGCTTGCTTGGTTGGCCAAAAAGGGCGTATGCGTTTTTTCCTGAATATATTCAGGAAAAAACGCATACGCCCTTTTTGGCCAAGTGCATCATTGTGGACGTTCTGCCTCTTTTCCTATGCTTTAAATGCAATTCCAGTCTACCTCCTGAAATCGGTTTCCTGCAATTCTGCCCCGCTTTCAAGTCCTCTTGGCAGCCTTACTTCAGTATATTTTTGGACGATAGCTGTCATTTATAACTCTGCAGGTTTGTGAATTACAGTGCCCCTGAGCTCCTTTCTTCAACTCGCTTTCTCGTGAGCTGGCCGCAACACCGCAGGATTGCTTCAGGCCCTAATCTGGTTCCGGCACGGCACGCTGAGCGTTTGGTTAATTCCTTTTCCTGGTGCGAAATGAGAGTTAAATTTGCCCGTCCAGACACCTCCAGCTAGTCTGTCATTGGTTCTCCCTATTCCTGTTCATCTTCCGCAGAAATTGCAAACTGGGCCAAACAGGAGGTTAAAGGCACTGACTCTCCAAGTCGGGAGAGTGTTTGTAAAGCGTCTGGAATGTTGCACCCGAGTACCTGGGGACGAAAACTGAGACATATTGGAACACATCTCCCGAGCACACGGTTGATCATACTCTTGGTTCCACATGCATGTTTTAGCTGAAGGAAGAATACCTTAAACCTGGAGAGTTGAGACCCGTGGAATGGGTTCCATGCAATATGACTTCAAAGGGTCTTCATTTGCTCACCGAACCTCTCCAATCCTATCACTGCTGCGTTTATGCCCCTGTACACACGCTTGATTCTCTTTCGGAGACATAGCAGTCCATAGGTTTTAAGATACTTCCTAGTCAGGTACATTCTTAGGCGTTTAATATGGGGTGTTGAGTCCATTTCGTTGAGCAAGGAGTAGCTCTTGTCTATTCCATATTTGGCTTAAGGAACTTTATCTGTGCTCATTTCAATCTCTGGTTTTATGCAGCGCCCCAACTCACCTTTCCCTTTAAGCAAGCATAAGTTGGTTTTCTAAATTTGAGACCCTGTTCTGTTTTGTAATTCAGTTCCTGTGTAGCCAAGTTTACATTCCGTGTATTAGTGATATCTTATGATGTTTCTTTTTCTGTGAGACTTATTTCAGTTAGAGTCATCGAACCTGAATCCACTCATTATGCTGCTACGGGCCTGATGACATAGATTTCATTGCTGAGTGATATTGCATTGTACGTAAGTACCACAACTTCTTTATCCATTTTTCACTTTCTGCGATATTGAACTTGTACCGTAAACCAGGTTCTTGTAAACAGAGCCGTCCCAACCTTTGGGGTGGCTGTGTCTTTTTGATTTTAATTTCCCTAAGCTATAGGATCATAAGTGGAAGTGCCCTAGGCTCTGTTGCTTTGTGTTTTAGATGTTTCAGGAAACACCATACACTTCTCCCGAGTGGCTGTTGGCAATTTACATCCCACCCATCAGCATAGCAAGGCTCCCAGTTCTCCATGGCCTGTCCTGCCTTTCTGGATTTTACACTTTTTTCAGATGGCCCTTTTGACCGGGGGGAAGTGAGACTTCATTGTAGTGCAGATTTCCTTTGCAAGCTTGCTTGGTTGGCCAAAAAGGGCGTATGCGTTTTTTCCTGAATATATTCAGGAAAAAACGCATACGCCCTGTTTGGCCAAGTGCATCATTGTGGACGTTCTGCCTCTTTTCCTATGCTTTAAATGCAATTCCAGTCTACCTCCTGAAATCGGTTTCCTTCAATTCTGCCCCGCTTTCAAGTCCTCTTGGCAGCCTTACTTCAGTATATTTTTGGACGATAGCTGTCATTTATAACTCTGCAAGTTTGTGAATTACAGTGCCCCTGAGCTCCTTTCTTCAACTCGCTTTCTCGTGAGCTGGCCGCAACACCGCAGGATGGCTTCAGGCTCTAATCTGGTTCCGGCACGGCACGCTGAGCCTTTGGTTAATTCCTCTTCCTGGTGGGAAATGAGAGTTAAATTTGCCCGTCCAGACACCTCCAGCTAGTCTGTCATTGGTTCTCCCTATTCCTGTTCATCTTCCGCAGAAATTGCAAACTGGGCCAAACAGGAGGTTAAAGGCACTGACTCTCCAAGTCGGGAGAGTGTTAGTAAAGCGTCTGGCATGTTGCACCCGAGTACCAGGGGACGAAAACTGACACATATTGGAACACGTCTCCCGATCACACTGTTGATCATTCTCTGGTTTCCACATGCATGTTTTAGCTGAAGGAAGTATCCCTTAAACCTGGAGAGTTGAGACCCGTGGAATGGGTACCATGCAATATGACTTCAAAGGTCTTCATTTGCTCACCGAACCTCTCCAATCTTATGAGCCCCAAGTGTCCAGCCTTATGTGTCACCCAGCTCTGGGTGTAGATGTGGTAAATGCAGGTTGCATCAGAAGCCTTGAATGATTACTTAAGTATTTCTCTCTATTTCACTGTCATTGTGTTTTGTTTAAGAAATTTATTTTTATTATGGGATTTACCTGATTTTCACTGCTTTAATGCCGCTGTACACACTCTTGATTCTCTTACAGAGATATATAAATCCATAGGTTTTATGATTCTTACTAGTCAGGTATATTCCTAGGCGTTGAATATGGGGTGTTGAGTCCATTTCGTTGAGCAAGGAGTAGCTCTTGTCTATTCCATATTTGGCTTAAGGAACTTTATCTGTGCTCATTTCAATCTCTGGTTTTATGCAGCACCCCAACTCACCTTTCCCCTTAAGCAAGCATAAGTTGGTTTTCTAAATTTGAGACCCTGTTCTGTTTTGGAATTCAGTTCCTGTGTAGCCAAGTTTACATTCCGTGTATTAGTGATATCTTATGATGTTTCTTTTTCTGTGTGACTTATTTCAGTTAGAATCATCATACCTGAATCCACTCATTATGCTGCTACGGGCCTGATGACATAGATTTCCTTGCTGAGTGATACTGCATTGTACGTAAGTACCACAACTTCTTTATCCATTTTTCACTTTCTGCGATATTGAACTTGTACCGTAAACCAGGTTCTTGTAAACAGAGCCGTCCCAACCTTTGGGGTGGCTGTGTCTTTTTGATTTTAATTTCCCTAAGCTATAGGACCATAAGTGGAAGTGCCCTAGGCTCTGTTGCTTTGTTTTTTAGATGTTTCAGGAAACACCATACACTTCTCCCGAGTGGCTGTTGGCAATTTACATCCCGCCCATCAGCATAAAAAGGCTCCCAGTTCTCCATGGCCTATCCTGTGTTTCTGGATTTTACACTTTTTTCAGATGGCCCTTTTGACCGGGGGGAAGTGAGACTTCATTGTAGTGCCCATTTCCTTTGCAAGCTTGCTTGGTTGGCCAAAAAGGGCGTATGCGTTTTTTCCTGAATATATTCAGGAAAAAACGCATACGCCCTTTTTGGCCAAGTGCATCATTGTGGACGTTCTGCCTCTTTTCCTATGCTTTAAATGCAATTCCAGTCTACCTCCTGAAATCGGTTTCCTGCAATTCTGCCCCGCTTTCAAGTCCTCTTGGCAGCCTTACTTCAGTATATTTTTGGACGATAGCTGTCATTTATAACTCTGCAGGTTTGTGAATTACAGTGCCCCTGAGCTCCTTTCTTCAACTCGCTTTCTCGTGAGCTGGCCGCAACACCGCAGGATGGCTTCAGGCCCTAATCTGGTTCCGGCACGGCACGAGAGCCTTTGGTTAATTCCTCTTCCTGGTGCGAAATGAGAGTTAAATTTGCCCATCCAGACACCTCCATCTAGTCTGTCATTGGTTCTCCCTATTCCTGTTCATCTTCCGCAGAAATTGCAAACTGGGCCAAACAGGAGGTTAAAGGCACTGACTTTCCAAGTCGGGAGAGTGTTAGTAAAGCGTCTGGAATGTTGCACCCGAGTACCAGGGGACGAAAACTGAGACATATTGGAACACGTCTCCCGATCACACGGTTGATCATACTCTGGGTTCCACATGCATGTTTTAGCTGAAGGAAGAATACCTTAAACCTGGAGAGTTGAGGCCCGTGGAATGGGTACCATGCAATATGACTTCAAAGGGTCTTCATTTGCTCACCGAACCTCTCCAATCCTATCACTGCTGCGTTTATGCCCCTGCACACACGCTTGATTCTCTTTCGGAGACATAGCAATCCATAGGTTTTAAGATACTTCCTAGTCAGGTACATTCTCAGGCGTTTAATATGGGGTGTTGAGTCCATTTCCTTGAGCAAGGAGTAGCTCTTGTCTATTCCATACTTGGCTTAAGGAACTTTATCTGTGCACATTTCAATCTCTGGTTTTATGCAGCACCCCAACTCACCTTTCCCCTTAAGCAAGCATAATTTGGTTTTCTAAATTTGAGACCCTGTTCTGTTTTGCAATTCAGTTCCTGTGTAGCCAAGTTTTCATTCCGTGTATTAGTGATATCTTATGATGTTTCTTTTTCTGTGTGACTTATTTCAGTTAGAATCATCATACCTGAATCCACTCACTATGCTGCTACGGGCCTGATGACATAGATTTCCTTGCTCAGTGATACTGCATTGTACGTAAGTACCACAACTTCTTTATCCATTTTTCACTTTCTGCGATAGTGAACTTGTACCGTAAACCAGGTTCTTGTAAACAGAGCCGTCCCAACCTTTGGGGTGGCTGTGTCTTTTTGATTTTAATTTCCCTAAGCTATAGGACCATAAGTGGAAGTGCCCTAGGCTCTGTTGCTTTGTTTTTTAGATGTTTCAGGAAACACCATACACTTCTCTCCAGTGGCTGTTGGCAATTTATATCCCACCCATCAGCATAACAAGGCTCCCAGTTCTCCATGGCCTGTCCTGCCTTTCTGGATTTTACACTTTTTTCAGATGGCCCTTTTGACCGGGGGGAAGTGAGACTTCATTGTAGTGCAGATTTCCTTTGCAAGCTTGCTTGGTTGGCCAAAAAGGGCGTATGCGTTTTTTCCTGAATATATTCAGGAAAAAACGCATACGCCCTTTTTGGCCAAGTGCATCATTGTGGACGTTCTGCCTCTTTTCCTATGCTTTAAATGCAATTCCAGTCTACCTCCTGAAATCGGTTTCCTGCAATTCTGCCCCGCTTTCAAGTCCTCTTGGCAGCCTTACTTCAGTATATTTTTGGACGATAGCTGTCATTTATAACTCTGCAGGTTTGTGAATTACAGTGCCCCTGAGCTCCTTTCTTCAACTCGCTTTCTCGTGAGCTGGCCGCAACACCGCAGGATGGCTTCAGGCCCTAATCTGGTTCCGGCACGGCATGCTGAGCCTTTGGTTAATTCCTCTTCCTGGTGGGAAATGAGAGTTAAATTTGCCCGTCCAGACACCTCCAGCTAGTCTGTCATTGGTTCTCCCTATTCCTGTTCATCTTCCGCAGAAATTGCAAACTGGGCCAAACAGGAGGTTAAAGGCACTGACTCTCCAAGTCGGGAGAGTGTTAGTAAAGCGTCTGGAATGTTGCACCCGAGTACCAGGTGACGAAAACTGACACATATTGGAACACGCCTCCCGATCACACGGTTGATCATACTCTGGGTTCCACATGCATGTTTTAGCTGAAGGAAGAATACCTTAAACCTGGAGAGTTGAGACCCGTGGAATGGGTACCATGCAATATGACTTCAAAGGGTCTTCATTTGCTCACCGAACCTCTCCAATCCTATCACTGCTGCGTTTATGCCCCTGCACACACGCTTGATTCTCTTTCGGAGACATAGCAATCCATAGGTTTTAAGATACTTCCTAGTCAGGTATATTCTTAGGCGTTTAATATGGGGTGTTGAATCCATTTAGTTGAGCAAGGAGTAGCTCTTGTCTATTCCATATTTGGCTTAAGGAACTTTATCTGTGCTCATTTCAATCTCTGGTTTTATGCAGCACCCCAACTCACCTTTCCCCTTAAGCGAGCATAAGTTGGTTTTCTAAATTTGAGACCCTGTTCTGTATTGGAATTCAGTTCCTGTGTAGCCAAGTTTACATTCCGTGAATTAGTGATATCTTATGATGTTTCTTTTTCTGTGTGACTTATTTCAGTTAAAATCATCATACCTGAATCCACTCATTATGCTGCTATGGGCCTGATGACATAGATTTCATTGCTGAGTGATACTGCATTGTACGTAAGTACCACAACTTCTTTATCCATTTTACACTTTCTGCGATATTGAACTTATACCGTAAACCAGGTTCTTGTAAACAGAGCCGTCCCAACCTTTGGGGTGGCTGTGTCTTTTGATTTTAATTTCCCTAAGCTATAGGACCATAAGTGGAAATGCCCTAGGCTCTGTTGCTTTGTTTTTTAGATGTTTCAGGAAACACCATACAGTTCTCCCGAGTGGCTGTTGGCAATTTACATCCCACCCATCAGCATAACAAGGCTCCCAGTTCTCCATGGCCTGTCCTGCCTTTCTGGATTTTACACTTTTTTCAGATGGCCCTTTTGACCGGGGGGAAGTGAGACTTCATTGTAGTGCAGATTTCCTTTGCAAGCTTGCTTGGTTGGCCAAAAAGGGCGTATGCGTTTTTTCCTGAATATATTCAGGAAAAAACGCATACGCCCTTTTTGGCCAAGTGCATCATTGTGGACGTTCTGCCTCTTTTCCTATGCTTTAAATGCAATTCCAGTCTACCTCCTGAAATCGGTTTCCTGCAATTCTGCCCCGCTTTCAAGTCCTCTTGGCAGCCTTACTTCAGTATATTTTTGGACGATAGCTGTCATTTATAACTCTGCAGGTTTGTGAATTACAGTGCCCCTGAGCTCCTTTCTTCAACTCGCTTTCTCGTGAGCTGGCCGCAACACCGCAGGATGGCTTCAGGCCCTAATCTGGTTCCGGCACGGCACGCTGAGCCTTTGGTTAATTCCTCTTCCTGGTGCGAAATGAGAGTTAAATTTGCCCATCCAGACACCTCCATCTAGTCTGTCATTGGTTCTGCCTATTCCTGTTCATCTTCCGCAGAAATTGCAAACTGGGCCAAACAGGAGGTTAAAGGCACTGACTTTCCAAGTCGGGAGAGTGTTAGTAAAGCGTCTGGAATGTTGCACCCGAGTACCAGGGGACGAAAACTGAGACATATTGGAACACGTCTCCCGATCACACGGTTGATCATAGTCTGGGTTCCACATGCATGTTTTAGCTGAAGGAAGAATACCTTAAACCTGGAGAGTTGAGACCCGTGGAATGGGTACCATGCAATATGACTTCAAAGGGTCTTCATTTGCTCACCGAACCTCTCCAATCCTATCACTGCTGCGTTTATGCCCCTGCACACACGCTTGATTCTCTTTCGGAGACATAGCAATCCATAGGTTTTAAGATACTTCCTAGTCAGGTACACTCTTAGGCATTTAATATGGGGTGTTGAGTCCATTTCGTTGAGCAAGGGGTAGGTCTTGTCTATTCCATATTTGGCTTAAGGAACTTTATCTGTGCTCATTTCAATCTCTGGTTTTATGCAGCACCCCAACTCACCTTTCCCCTTAAGCAAGCATAAGTTGGGTTTCTAAATTTGAGACCCTGTTCTGTTTTGTAATTCAGTTCCTGTGTAGCCAAGTTTACATTCCGTGTATTAGTGATATCTTATGATGTTTCTTTTTCTGTGTGACTTATTTCAGTTAGAATCATCGTACCTGAATCCACTCATTATGCTGCTACGGGCCTGATGACATAGATTTCATTGCTGAGTGATATTGCATTGTACGTAAGTACCACAACTTCTTTATCCATTTTTCACTTTCTGCGATAGTGAACTTGTACCGTAAACCAGGTTCTTGTAAACAGAGCCGTCCCAACCTTTTGGGTGGCTCTGTCTTTTTGATTTTAATTTCCCAAGCTATAGGACCATAAGTGGAAGTGCCCTAGGCTCTGTTGCTTTGTGTTTTAGATGTTTCAGGAAACACCATACAGTTCTCCGGAATGGCTGTTGACAATTTAAATCACGCCCATCAGCATAACAAGGCTCCCAGTTCTCCATGGCCTGTCCTGCCTTTCTGGATTTTACACTTTTTTCAGATGGCCCTTTTGACCGGGGGGAAGTGAGACTTCATTGTAGTGCAGATTTCCTTTGCAAGCTTGCTTGGTTGGCCAAAAAGGGCGTATGCGTTTTTTCCTGAATATATTCAGGAAAAAACGCATACGCCCTTTTTGGCCAAGTGCATCATTGTGGACGTTCTGCCTCTTTTCCTATGCTTTAAATGCAATTCCAGTCTACCTCCTGAAATCGGTTTCCTGCAATTCTGCCCCGCTTTCAAGTCCTCTTGGCAGCCTTACTTCAGTATATTTTTGGACGATAGCTGTCATTTATAACTCTGCAGGTTTGTGAATTACAGTGCCCCTGAGCTCCTTTCTTCAACTCGCTTTCTCGTGAGCTGGCCACAACACCGCAGGATGGCTTCAGGCCCTAATCTGGTTGCGGCACGGCACGCTGAGCCTTTGGTTAATTCCTCTTCCTGGTGGGAAATGAGAGTTAAATTTGCCCGTCCAGACACCTCCAGCTAGTCTCTCATTGGTTCTCCCTATTCCTGTTCATCTTCCGCAGAAATTGCAAACTGGGCCAAACAGGAGGTTAAAGGCGCTGACTCTCCAAGTCGGGAGAGTGTTAGTAAAGCGTCTGGAATGTTGCACCCGAGTACCAGGGGACGAAAACTGAGACATATTTGAACACGTCTCCCGATCACACGGTTGATCATACTCTGGGTTCCACATGCATGTTTTAGCTGAAGGAAGAATACCTTAAACCTGGAGAGTTGAGACCCGTGGAATGGGTACCATGCAATATGACTTCAAAGGGTCTTCATTTGCTCACCGAACCTCTCCAATCCTATCACTGCTGCGTTTATGCCCCTGTACACACACTTGATTCTCTTTCAGAGACATAGCAATCCATAGGTTTTAAGATACTTCCTAGTCAGGTACACTCTTAGGCATTTAATATGGGGTGTTGAGTCCATTTCGTTGAGCAAGGAGTGGCTCTTGTCTATTCCATATTTGGCTTAAGGAACTTTATCTGTGCTCATTTCAATCTCTGGTTTTATGCAGCACCCCAACTCACCTTTCCCCTTAAGCAAGCATAAGTTGGTTTTCTAAATTTGAGACCCTGTTCTGTTTTGTAATTCAGTTCCTGTGTAGCCAAGGTTACATTCCGTGTATTAGTGATATCTTATGATGTTTCTTTTTCTGTGTGACTTATTTCAGTTAGAATCATCATACCTGAATCCACTCATTATGCTGCTACGGGCCTGATGACATAGATTTCCTTGCTGAGTGATACTGCATTGTACGTAAGTACCACAACTTCTTTATCCATTTTTCACTTTCTGCGATAGTGAACTTGTACCGTAAACCAGGTTCTTGTAAACAGAGCCGTCCCAACCTTTTCGGTGGCTCTGTCTTTTTGATTTTAATTTCCCAAGCTATAGGACCATAAGTGGAAGTGCCCTAGGCTCTGTTGCTTTGTTTTCTAGATGTTTCAGGAAACACCATACACTTCTCCCGAGTGGCTGTTGGCAATTTACATCCCGCCCATCAGCATAACAAGGCTCCCAGTTCTCCATGGCCTGTCCTGCCTTTCTGGATTTTACACTTTTTTCAGATGGCCCTTTTGACCGGGGGGAAGTGAGACTTCATTGTAGTGCAGATTTCCTTTGCAAGCTTGCTTGGTTGGCCAAAAAGGGCGTATGCGTTTTTTCCTGAATATATTCAGGAAAAAACGCATACGCCCTTTTTGGCCAAGTGCATCATTGTGGACGTTCTGCCTCTTTTCCTATGCTTTAAATGCAATTCCAGTCTACCTCCTGAAATCGGTTTCCTGCAATTCTGTCCCGCTTTCAAGTCCTCTTGGCAGCCTTACTTCAGTATATTTTTGGACGATAGCTGTCATTTATAACTCTGCAGGTTTGTGAATTACAGTGCCCCTGAGCTCCTTTCTTCAACTCGCTTTCTCGTGAGCTGGCCGCAACACCGCAGGATTGCTTCAGGCCCTAATGTGGTTCCGGCACGGCACGCTGTGTCTTTGGTTAATTCCTCTTCCTGGTGGGAAATGAGAGTTAAATTTGCCCGTCCAGACACCTCCAGCTAGTCTCTCATTGGTTCTCCCTATTCCTGTTCATCTTCCGCAGAAATTGCAAACTGGGCCAAACAGGAGGTTAAAGGCACTGACTCTCCAAGTCGGGAGAGTGTTAGTAAAGCGTCTGGAATGTTGCACCCGAGTACCTGGGGACGAAACCTGAGACATACTTGAACACGTCTCCCGATCACACGGTTGATCATACTCAGGGTTCCACATGCATGTTTTAGCTGAAGGAAGAATACCTTAAACCTGGAGAGTTGAGACCCGTGGAATGGGTACCATGCAATATGACTTCAAAGGGTCTTCATTTGCTCACCGAACCTCTCCAATCCTATCACTGCTGCGTTTATGCCCCTGTACACACGCTTGATTCTCTTTCGGAGACATAGCAATCCATAGGTTTTAAGATTCTTCCTAGTCAGGTATATTTTTATGTGTTTAATATGGGGTGTTGAATCCATTTCGTTGAGCAAGGAGTAGCTCTTGTCTATTCCATATTTGGCTTAAGGAACTTTATCTGTGCTCATTTCAATCTCTGGTTTTATGCGGCACCCCAACTCACCTTTCCCCTTAAGCAAGCATAAGTTGGTTTTCTAAATTTGAGACCCTGTTCTGTTTTGTAATTCAGTTCCTGTGTAGCCAAGGTTACATTCCGTGTATTAGTGATATCTTATGATGTTTCTTTTTCTGTGTGACTTATTTCAGTTAGAATCATCATACCTGAATCCACTCATTATGCTGCTACGGGCCTGATGACATAGATTTCCTTGCTGAGTGATACTGCATTGTACGTAAGTACCACAACTTCTTTATCCATTTTTCAATTTCTGCGATAGTGAACTTGTACCGTAAACCAGGTTCTTGTAAACAGAGCCGTCCCAACATTTTGGGTGGCTCTGTCTTTTTGATTTTAATTTCCCAAGCTATAGGACCATAAGTGGAAGTGCCCTAGGCTCTGTTGCTTTGTTTTCTAGATGTTTCAGGAAACACCATACACTTCTCCCGAGTGGCTGTTGGCAATTGACATCCCGCCCATCAGCATAACAAGGCTCCCAGTTCTCCATGGCCTGTCCTGCCTTTCTGGATTTTACACTTTTTTCAGATGGCCCTTTTGACCGGGGGGAAGTGAGACTTCACTGTAGTGCAGATTTCCTTTGCAAGCTTGCTTGGTTGGCCAAAAAGGGCGTATGCGTTTTTTCCTGAATATATTCAGGAAAAAACGCATACGCCCTGTTTGGCCAAGTGCATCATTGTGGACGTTCTGCCTCTTTTCCTATGCTTTAAATGCAATTCCAGTCTACCTCCTGAAATCGGTTTCCTGCAATTCTGCCCCGCTTTCAAGTCCTCTTGGCAGCCTTACTTCAGTATATTTTTGGACGATAGCTGTCATTTATAACTCTGCAGGTTTGTGAATTACAGTGCCCCTGAGCTCCTTTCTTCAACTCGCTTTCTCGTGAGCTGGCCGCAACACCGCAGGATGGCTTCAGGCCCTAATCTGGTTCCGGCACGGCACGCTGAGCCTTTGGTTAATTCCTCTTCCTGGTGGGAAATGAGAGTTAAATTTGCCCGTCCAGACACCTCCAGCTAGTCTCTCATTGGTTCTCCCTATCCCTGTTCATCTTCCGCAGAAATTGCAAACTGGGCCAAACAGGAGGTTAAAGGCACTGACTCTCCAAGTCGGGAGAGTGTTAGTAAAGCGTCTGGAATGTTGCACCCGAGTACCAGGGGACGAAAACTGAGACATATTGGAACACGTCTCCCGATCACACAGTTGATCATACTCTGGGTTCCACATGCATGTTTTAGCTGAAGGAAGAATACCTTAAACCTGGAGAGTTGAGACCCGTGGAATGGGTAACATGCAATATGATTTCAAAGGGTCTTCATTTGCTCACCGAACCTCTCCAGTCCTATCACTGCTGCGTTTATGCCCCTGTACACACGCTTGATTCTCTTTCGGAGACATAGCAATCCATAGGTTTTAAGATACTTCCTAGTCAGGTACACTCTTAGGCATTTAATATGGGGTGTTGAGTCCATTTCGTTGAGCAAGGAGTAGCTCTTGTCTATTCCATATTTGGCTTAAGGAACTTTATCTGTGCTCATTTCAATCTCTGGTTTTATGCAGCACCCCAACTCACCTTTCCCCTTAAGCAAGCATAAGTTGGTTTTCTAAATTTGAGACCCTGTTCTGTATTGTAATTCAGTTCCTATGTAGCCAAGTTTACATTCCGTGTATTAGTGATATCTTATGATGTTTCTTTTTCTGTGTGACTTATTTCAGTTAGAATCATCATACCTGAATCCACTCACTATGCTGCTACGGGCCTGATGACATAGATTTCCTTGCTCAGTGATACTGCATTGTACGTAAGTACCACAACTTCTTTATCCATTTTTCACTTTCTGCGATATTGAACTTGTACCGTAAACCAGGTTCTTGTAAACAGAGCCGTCCCAACCTTTGGGGTGGCTGTGTCTTTTTGATTTTAATTTCCCTAAGCTATAGGACCATAAGTGGAAGTGCCCTAGGCTCTGTTGCTTTGTTTTTTAGATGTTTCAGGAAACACCATACACTTCTCTCGAGTGGCTGTTGGCAATTTATATCCCACCCATCAGCATAACAAGGCTCCCAGTTCTCCATGGCCTGTCCTGCCTTTCTGGATTTTACACTTTTTTCAGATGGCCCTTTTGACCGGGGGGAAGTGAGACTTCATTGTAGTGCAGATTTCCTTTGCAAGCTTGCTTGGTTGGCCAAAAAGGGCGTATGCGTTTTTTCCTGAATATATTCAGGAAAAAACGCATACGCCCTTTTTGGCCAAGTGCATCATTGTGGACGTTCTGCCTCTTTTCCTATGCTTTAAATGCAATTCCAGTCTACCTCCTGAAATCGGTTTCCTGCAATTCTGCCCCGCTTTCAAGTCCTCTTGGCAGCCTTACTTCAGTATATTTTTGGACGATAGCTGTCATTTATAACTCTGCAGGTTTGTGAATTACAGTGCCCCTGAGCTCCTTTCTTCAACTCGCTTTCTCGTGAGCTGGCCGCAACACCGCAGGATGGCTTCAGGCCCTAATCTGGTTCCGGCACGGCATGCTGAGCCTTTGGTTAATTCCTCTTCCTGGTGGGAAATGAGAGTTAAATTTGCCCGTCCAGACACCTCCAGCTAGTCTGTCATTGGTTCTCCCTATTCCTGTTCATCTTCCGCAGAAATTGCAAACTGGGCCAAACAGGAGGTTAAAGGCACTGACTCTCCAAGTCGGGAGAGTGTTAGTAAAGCGTCTGGAATGTTGCACCCGAGTACCAGGTGACGAAAACTGACACATATTGGAACACGCCTCCCGATCACACGGTTGATCATACTCTGGGTTCCACATGCATGTTTTAGCTGAAGGAAGAATACCTTAAACCTGGAGAGTTGAGACCCGTGGAATGGGTACCATGCAATATGACTTCAAAGGGTCTTCATTTGCTCACCGAACCTCTCCAATCCTATCACTGCTGCGTTTATACCCCTGCACACATGCTTGATTCTCTTTCGGAGACATAGCAATCCATAGGTTTTAAGATACTTCCTAGTCAGGTATATTCTTAGGCGTTTAATATGGGGTGTTGAATCCATTTAGTTGAGCAAGGAGTAGCTCTTGTCTATTCCATATTTGGCTTAAGGAACTTTATCTGTGCTCATTTCAATCTCTGGTTTTATGCAGCACCCCAACTCACCTTTCCCCTTAAGCGAGCATAAGTTGGTTTTCTAAATTTGAGACCCTGTTTTGTATTGGAATTCAGTTCCTGTGTAGCCAAGTTTACATTCCGTGAATTAGTGATATCTTATGATGTTTCTTTTTCTGTGTGACTTATTTCAGTTAGAATCATCATACCTGAATCCACTCATTATGCTGCTATGGGCCTGATGACATAGATTTCTTTGCTGAGTGATACTGCATTGTACGTAAGTACCACAACTTCTTTATCCATTTTACACTTTCTGCGATATTGAACTTATACCGTAAACCAGGTTCTTGTAAACAGAGCCGTCCCAACCTTTGGGGTGGCTGTGTCTTTTGATTTTAATTTCCCTAAGCTATAGGACCATAAGTGGAAGTGCCCTAGGCTCTGTTGCTTTGTTTTTTAGATGTTTCAGGAAACACCATACAGTTCTCCGGAATGGCTGTTGGCAATTTATATCACGCCCATCAGCATAACAAGGCTCCCAGTTCTCCATGGCCTGTCCTGCCTTTCTGGATTTCACACTTTTTTCAGATGGCCCTTTTGACCGGGGGAAAGTGAGACTTCATTGTAGTGCAGATTTTCTTTTCAAGCTTGCTTGGTTGGCCAAAAAGGGCGTATGCGTTTTTTCCTGAATATATTCAGGAAAAAACCATACGCCCTTTTTGGCCAAGTGCATCATTGTGGACGTTCTGCCTCTTTTCCTATGCTTTAAATGCAAATCCAGTCTACCTCCTGAAATCGGTTTCTTGCAATTCTGCCCCGCTTTCAAGTCCTCTTGGCAGCCTTACTTCAGTATATTTTTGGACGATAGCTGTCATTTATAACTCTGCAGGTTTGTGAATTACAGTGCCCCTGAGCTCCTTTCTTCAACTCGCTTTCTTGTGAGCTGGCCGCAACACCGCAGGATGGCTTCAGGTCCTAATCTGGTTCCGGCACGGCACGCTGAGCCTTTGGTTAATTCCTCTTCCTGGTGGGAAATGAGAGTTAAATTTGCCCGTCCAGACACCTCCAGCTAGTCTCTCAATGGTTCTCCCTATTCCTGTTCATCTTCCGCAGAAATTGCAAACTGGGCCAAACAGGAGGTTAAAGGCACTGACTCTCCAAGTCGGGAGAGTGTTAGTAAAGCGTCTGGAATGTTGCACCCGAGTACCAGGGGATAGAAACTGACACATATTGGAACACGTCTCCCGATCACACGGTTGATCATACTCTGGGTTCCACATGCATGTTTTACCTGAGGAAGAATACCTGAAACCTGGAGAGTTGAGACCCGTGGAATGGGTACCATGCAATATGATTTCAAAGGGTCTTCATTTGCTCACCGAACCTCTCCAGTCCTATCACTGCTGCGTTTATGCCCCTGTAC
Source organism: Lagenorhynchus albirostris (assembly GCF_949774975.1). Taxonomy (NCBI): domain Eukaryota; kingdom Metazoa; phylum Chordata; class Mammalia; order Artiodactyla; family Delphinidae; genus Lagenorhynchus; species Lagenorhynchus albirostris. Next base: position 387,265 of record NW_026783265.1, read on the forward strand.
ACTCGCTTGATTCTCTTTCGGAGACATAGCAATCCATTGGTTTTAAGATACTTCCTAGTCAGGTACATTCTTAGGCGTTTAATATGGGGTGTTGAGTCCATTTCCTTGAGCAAGGAGTAGCTCTTGTCTATTCCATACTTGGCTTAAGGAACTTTATCTGTGCTCATTTCAATCTCTGGTTTTATGCAGCACCCCAACTCACCTTTCCCCTTAAGCAAGCATAAGTTGGTTTTCTAAATTTGAGACCCTGTTCTGTTTTGGAATTCAGTTCCTGTGTAGCCAAGTTTACATTCCGTGTATTAGTGATATCTTATGATGTTTCTTTTTCTGTGTGACTTATTTCAGTTAGAATCATCATACCTGAATCCACTCATTATGCTGCTACGGGCCTGATGACATAGATTTCATTGCTGTGTGATATTGCATTGTATGTAAGTACCACAACTTCTTTATCCATTGTTCACTTTCTGTGATATTGAACTTGTACCATAAACCAGGTTCTTGTAAACAGAGCCGTCCCAACCTTTGGGGTGGCTGTGTCTTTTTTATTTTAATTTCCCTAAGCTATAGGACCATAAGTGGAAGTGCCCTAGGCTCTGTTGCTTTGTTTTTTAGATGTTTCAGGAAACACCATACACTTCTCCCGAGTGGCTGTTGGCAATTGACATCCCGCCCATCAGCATAACAAGGCTCCCAGTTCTCCATGGCCTGTCCTGCCTTTCTGGATTTTACACTTTTTTCAGATGGCCCTTTTGACCGGGAGTAAGTGAGACTTCATTGTAGTGCAGATTTCCTTTGCAAGCTTGCTTGGTTGGCCAAAAAGGGCGTATGCGTTTTTTCCTGAATATATTCAGGAAAAAACGCATACGCCCTTTTTGGCCAAGTGCATCATTGTGGACGTTCTGCCTCTTTTCCTATGCTTTAAATGCAATTCCAGTCTACCTCCTGAAATCGGTTTCCTGCAATTCTGCCCCGCTTTCAAGTCCTCTTGGCAGCCTTACTTCAGTATATTTTTGGACGATAGCTGTCATTTATAACTCTGCAGGTTTGTGAATTACAGTGCCCCTGAGCTCCTTTCTTCAACTCGCTTTCTCGTGAGCTGGCCGCAACACCGCAGGATTGCTTCAGGCCCTAATCTGGTTCCGGCACGGCACGCTGAGCGTTTGGTTAATTCCTTTTCCTGGTGCGAAATGAGAGTTAAATTTGCCCGTCCAGACACCTCCAGCTAGTCTGTCATTGGTTCTCCCTATTCCTGTTCATCTTCCGCAGAAATTGCAAACTGGGCCAAACAGGAGGTTAAAGGCACTGACTCTCCAAGTCGGGAGAGTGTTTGTAAAGCGTCTGGAATGTTGCACCCGAGTACCTGGGGACGAAAACTGAGACATATTGGAACACATCTCCCGAGCACACGGTTGATCATACTCTTGGTTCCACATGCATGTTTTAGCTGAAGGAAGAATACCTTAAACCTGGAGAGTTGAGACCCGTGGAATGGGTTCCATGCAATATGACTTCAAAGGGTCTTCATTTGCTCACCGAACCTCTCCAATCCTATCACTGCTGCGTTTATGCCCCTGTACACACGCTTGATTCTCTTTCGGAGACATAGCAGTCCATAGGTTTTAAGATACTTCCTAGTCAGGTACATTCTTAGGCGTTTAATATGGGGTGTTGAGTCCATTTCGTTGAGCAAGGAGTAGCTCTTGTCTATTCCATATTTGGCTTAAGGAACTTTATCTGTGCTCATTTCAATCTCTGGTTTTATGCAGCGCCCCAACTCACCTTTCCCTTTAAGCAAGCATAAGTTGGTTTTCTAAATTTGAGACCCTGTTCTGTTTTGTAATTCAGTTCCTGTGTAGCCAAGTTTACATTCCGTGTATTAGTGATATCTTATGATGTTTCTTTTTCTGTGAGACTTATTTCAGTTAGAGTCATCGAACCTGAATCCACTCATTATGCTGCTACGGGCCTGATGACATAGATTTCATTGCTGAGTGATATTGCATTGTACGTAAGTACCACAACTTCTTTATCCATTTTTCACTTTCTGCGATATTGAACTTGTACCGTAAACCAGGTTCTTGTAAACAGAGCCGTCCCAACCTTTGGGGTGGCTGTGTCTTTTTGATTTTAATTTCCCTAAGCTATAGGATCATAAGTGGAAGTGCCCTAGGCTCTGTTGCTTTGTGTTTTAGATGTTTCAGGAAACACCATACACTTCTCCCGAGTGGCTGTTGGCAATTTACATCCCACCCATCAGCATAGCAAGGCTCCCAGTTCTCCATGGCCTGTCCTGCCTTTCTGGATTTTACACTTTTTTCAGATGGCCCTTTTGACCGGGGGGAAGTGAGACTTCATTGTAGTGCAGATTTCCTTTGCAAGCTTGCTTGGTTGGCCAAAAAGGGCGTATGCGTTTTTTCCTGAATATATTCAGGAAAAAACGCATACGCCCTGTTTGGCCAAGTGCATCATTGTGGACGTTCTGCCTCTTTTCCTATGCTTTAAATGCAATTCCAGTCTACCTCCTGAAATCGGTTTCCTTCAATTCTGCCCCGCTTTCAAGTCCTCTTGGCAGCCTTACTTCAGTATATTTTTGGACGATAGCTGTCATTTATAACTCTGCAAGTTTGTGAATTACAGTGCCCCTGAGCTCCTTTCTTCAACTCGCTTTCTCGTGAGCTGGCCGCAACACCGCAGGATGGCTTCAGGCTCTAATCTGGTTCCGGCACGGCACGCTGAGCCTTTGGTTAATTCCTCTTCCTGGTGGGAAATGAGAGTTAAATTTGCCCGTCCAGACACCTCCAGCTAGTCTGTCATTGGTTCTCCCTATTCCTGTTCATCTTCCGCAGAAATTGCAAACTGGGCCAAACAGGAGGTTAAAGGCACTGACTCTCCAAGTCGGGAGAGTGTTAGTAAAGCGTCTGGCATGTTGCACCCGAGTACCAGGGGACGAAAACTGACACATATTGGAACACGTCTCCCGATCACACTGTTGATCATTCTCTGGTTTCCACATGCATGTTTTAGCTGAAGGAAGTATCCCTTAAACCTGGAGAGTTGAGACCCGTGGAATGGGTACCATGCAATATGACTTCAAAGGTCTTCATTTGCTCACCGAACCTCTCCAATCTTATGAGCCCCAAGTGTCCAGCCTTATGTGTCACCCAGCTCTGGGTGTAGATGTGGTAAATGCAGGTTGCATCAGAAGCCTTGAATGATTACTTAAGTATTTCTCTCTATTTCACTGTCATTGTGTTTTGTTTAAGAAATTTATTTTTATTATGGGATTTACCTGATTTTCACTGCTTTAATGCCGCTGTACACACTCTTGATTCTCTTACAGAGATATATAAATCCATAGGTTTTATGATTCTTACTAGTCAGGTATATTCCTAGGCGTTGAATATGGGGTGTTGAGTCCATTTCGTTGAGCAAGGAGTAGCTCTTGTCTATTCCATATTTGGCTTAAGGAACTTTATCTGTGCTCATTTCAATCTCTGGTTTTATGCAGCACCCCAACTCACCTTTCCCCTTAAGCAAGCATAAGTTGGTTTTCTAAATTTGAGACCCTGTTCTGTTTTGGAATTCAGTTCCTGTGTAGCCAAGTTTACATTCCGTGTATTAGTGATATCTTATGATGTTTCTTTTTCTGTGTGACTTATTTCAGTTAGAATCATCATACCTGAATCCACTCATTATGCTGCTACGGGCCTGATGACATAGATTTCCTTGCTGAGTGATACTGCATTGTACGTAAGTACCACAACTTCTTTATCCATTTTTCACTTTCTGCGATATTGAACTTGTACCGTAAACCAGGTTCTTGTAAACAGAGCCGTCCCAACCTTTGGGGTGGCTGTGTCTTTTTGATTTTAATTTCCCTAAGCTATAGGACCATAAGTGGAAGTGCCCTAGGCTCTGTTGCTTTGTTTTTTAGATGTTTCAGGAAACACCATACACTTCTCCCGAGTGGCTGTTGGCAATTTACATCCCGCCCATCAGCATAAAAAGGCTCCCAGTTCTCCATGGCCTATCCTGTGTTTCTGGATTTTACACTTTTTTCAGATGGCCCTTTTGACCGGGGGGAAGTGAGACTTCATTGTAGTGCCCATTTCCTTTGCAAGCTTGCTTGGTTGGCCAAAAAGGGCGTATGCGTTTTTTCCTGAATATATTCAGGAAAAAACGCATACGCCCTTTTTGGCCAAGTGCATCATTGTGGACGTTCTGCCTCTTTTCCTATGCTTTAAATGCAATTCCAGTCTACCTCCTGAAATCGGTTTCCTGCAATTCTGCCCCGCTTTCAAGTCCTCTTGGCAGCCTTACTTCAGTATATTTTTGGACGATAGCTGTCATTTATAACTCTGCAGGTTTGTGAATTACAGTGCCCCTGAGCTCCTTTCTTCAACTCGCTTTCTCGTGAGCTGGCCGCAACACCGCAGGATGGCTTCAGGCCCTAATCTGGTTCCGGCACGGCACGAGAGCCTTTGGTTAATTCCTCTTCCTGGTGCGAAATGAGAGTTAAATTTGCCCATCCAGACACCTCCATCTAGTCTGTCATTGGTTCTCCCTATTCCTGTTCATCTTCCGCAGAAATTGCAAACTGGGCCAAACAGGAGGTTAAAGGCACTGACTTTCCAAGTCGGGAGAGTGTTAGTAAAGCGTCTGGAATGTTGCACCCGAGTACCAGGGGACGAAAACTGAGACATATTGGAACACGTCTCCCGATCACACGGTTGATCATACTCTGGGTTCCACATGCATGTTTTAGCTGAAGGAAGAATACCTTAAACCTGGAGAGTTGAGGCCCGTGGAATGGGTACCATGCAATATGACTTCAAAGGGTCTTCATTTGCTCACCGAACCTCTCCAATCCTATCACTGCTGCGTTTATGCCCCTGCACACACGCTTGATTCTCTTTCGGAGACATAGCAATCCATAGGTTTTAAGATACTTCCTAGTCAGGTACATTCTCAGGCGTTTAATATGGGGTGTTGAGTCCATTTCCTTGAGCAAGGAGTAGCTCTTGTCTATTCCATACTTGGCTTAAGGAACTTTATCTGTGCACATTTCAATCTCTGGTTTTATGCAGCACCCCAACTCACCTTTCCCCTTAAGCAAGCATAATTTGGTTTTCTAAATTTGAGACCCTGTTCTGTTTTGCAATTCAGTTCCTGTGTAGCCAAGTTTTCATTCCGTGTATTAGTGATATCTTATGATGTTTCTTTTTCTGTGTGACTTATTTCAGTTAGAATCATCATACCTGAATCCACTCACTATGCTGCTACGGGCCTGATGACATAGATTTCCTTGCTCAGTGATACTGCATTGTACGTAAGTACCACAACTTCTTTATCCATTTTTCACTTTCTGCGATATTGAACTTGTACCGTAAACCAGGTTCTTGTAAACAGAGCCGTCCCAACCTTTGGGGTGGCTGTGTCTTTTTGATTTTAATTTCCCTAAGCTATAGGACCATAAGTGGAAGTGCCCTAGGCTCTGTTGCTTTGTTTTTTAGATGTTTCAGGAAACACCATACACTTCTCTCCAGTGGCTGTTGGCAATTTATATCCCACCCATCAGCATAACAAGGCTCCCAGTTCTCCATGGCCTGTCCTGCCTTTCTGGATTTTACACTTTTTTCAGATGGCCCTTTTGACCGGGGGGAAGTGAGACTTCATTGTAGTGCAGATTTCCTTTGCAAGCTTGCTTGGTTGGCCAAAAAGGGCGTATGCGTTTTTTCCTGAATATATTCAGGAAAAAACGCATACGCCCTTTTTGGCCAAGTGCATCATTGTGGACGTTCTGCCTCTTTTCCTATGCTTTAAATGCAATTCCAGTCTACCTCCTGAAATCGGTTTCCTGCAATTCTGCCCCGCTTTCAAGTCCTCTTGGCAGCCTTACTTCAGTATATTTTTGGACGATAGCTGTCATTTATAACTCTGCAGGTTTGTGAATTACAGTGCCCCTGAGCTCCTTTCTTCAACTCGCTTTCTCGTGAGCTGGCCGCAACACCGCAGGATGGCTTCAGGCCCTAATCTGGTTCCGGCACGGCATGCTGAGCCTTTGGTTAATTCCTCTTCCTGGTGGGAAATGAGAGTTAAATTTGCCCGTCCAGACACCTCCAGCTAGTCTGTCATTGGTTCTCCCTATTCCTGTTCATCTTCCGCAGAAATTGCAAACTGGGCCAAACAGGAGGTTAAAGGCACTGACTCTCCAAGTCGGGAGAGTGTTAGTAAAGCGTCTGGAATGTTGCACCCGAGTACCAGGTGACGAAAACTGACACATATTGGAACACGCCTCCCGATCACACGGTTGATCATACTCTGGGTTCCACATGCATGTTTTAGCTGAAGGAAGAATACCTTAAACCTGGAGAGTTGAGACCCGTGGAATGGGTACCATGCAATATGACTTCAAAGGGTCTTCATTTGCTCACCGAACCTCTCCAATCCTATCACTGCTGCGTTTATGCCCCTGCACACACGCTTGATTCTCTTTCGGAGACATAGCAATCCATAGGTTTTAAGATACTTCCTAGTCAGGTATATTCTTAGGCGTTTAATATGGGGTGTTGAATCCATTTAGTTGAGCAAGGAGTAGCTCTTGTCTATTCCATATTTGGCTTAAGGAACTTTATCTGTGCTCATTTCAATCTCTGGTTTTATGCAGCACCCCAACTCACCTTTCCCCTTAAGCGAGCATAAGTTGGTTTTCTAAATTTGAGACCCTGTTCTGTATTGGAATTCAGTTCCTGTGTAGCCAAGTTTACATTCCGTGAATTAGTGATATCTTATGATGTTTCTTTTTCTGTGTGACTTATTTCAGTTAAAATCATCATACCTGAATCCACTCATTATGCTGCTATGGGCCTGATGACATAGATTTCATTGCTGAGTGATACTGCATTGTACGTAAGTACCACAACTTCTTTATCCATTTTACACTTTCTGCGATATTGAACTTATACCGTAAACCAGGTTCTTGTAAACAGAGCCGTCCCAACCTTTGGGGTGGCTGTGTCTTTTGATTTTAATTTCCCTAAGCTATAGGACCATAAGTGGAAATGCCCTAGGCTCTGTTGCTTTGTTTTTTAGATGTTTCAGGAAACACCATACAGTTCTCCCGAGTGGCTGTTGGCAATTTACATCCCACCCATCAGCATAACAAGGCTCCCAGTTCTCCATGGCCTGTCCTGCCTTTCTGGATTTTACACTTTTTTCAGATGGCCCTTTTGACCGGGGGGAAGTGAGACTTCATTGTAGTGCAGATTTCCTTTGCAAGCTTGCTTGGTTGGCCAAAAAGGGCGTATGCGTTTTTTCCTGAATATATTCAGGAAAAAACGCATACGCCCTTTTTGGCCAAGTGCATCATTGTGGACGTTCTGCCTCTTTTCCTATGCTTTAAATGCAATTCCAGTCTACCTCCTGAAATCGGTTTCCTGCAATTCTGCCCCGCTTTCAAGTCCTCTTGGCAGCCTTACTTCAGTATATTTTTGGACGATAGCTGTCATTTATAACTCTGCAGGTTTGTGAATTACAGTGCCCCTGAGCTCCTTTCTTCAACTCGCTTTCTCGTGAGCTGGCCGCAACACCGCAGGATGGCTTCAGGCCCTAATCTGGTTCCGGCACGGCACGCTGAGCCTTTGGTTAATTCCTCTTCCTGGTGCGAAATGAGAGTTAAATTTGCCCATCCAGACACCTCCATCTAGTCTGTCATTGGTTCTGCCTATTCCTGTTCATCTTCCGCAGAAATTGCAAACTGGGCCAAACAGGAGGTTAAAGGCACTGACTTTCCAAGTCGGGAGAGTGTTAGTAAAGCGTCTGGAATGTTGCACCCGAGTACCAGGGGACGAAAACTGAGACATATTGGAACACGTCTCCCGATCACACGGTTGATCATAGTCTGGGTTCCACATGCATGTTTTAGCTGAAGGAAGAATACCTTAAACCTGGAGAGTTGAGACCCGTGGAATGGGTACCATGCAATATGACTTCAAAGGGTCTTCATTTGCTCACCGAACCTCTCCAATCCTATCACTGCTGCGTTTATGCCCCTGCACACACGCTTGATTCTCTTTCGGAGACATAGCAATCCATAGGTTTTAAGATACTTCCTAGTCAGGTACACTCTTAGGCATTTAATATGGGGTGTTGAGTCCATTTCGTTGAGCAAGGGGTAGGTCTTGTCTATTCCATATTTGGCTTAAGGAACTTTATCTGTGCTCATTTCAATCTCTGGTTTTATGCAGCACCCCAACTCACCTTTCCCCTTAAGCAAGCATAAGTTGGGTTTCTAAATTTGAGACCCTGTTCTGTTTTGTAATTCAGTTCCTGTGTAGCCAAGTTTACATTCCGTGTATTAGTGATATCTTATGATGTTTCTTTTTCTGTGTGACTTATTTCAGTTAGAATCATCGTACCTGAATCCACTCATTATGCTGCTACGGGCCTGATGACATAGATTTCATTGCTGAGTGATATTGCATTGTACGTAAGTACCACAACTTCTTTATCCATTTTTCACTTTCTGCGATATTGAACTTGTACGGTAAATGTGTTTCTTGTAAACAGAGCCGTCCCAACATTTTGGGTGGCTCTGTCTTTTTGATTTTAATTTCCCTAAGCTATAGGACCATAAGTGGAAGTGCCCTAGGCTCTGTTGCTTTGTTTTTTAGATGTTTCAGGAAACACCATACAGTTCTCCGGAATGGCTGTTGGCAATTTAAATCACGCCCATCAGCATAACAAGGCTCCCAGTTCTCCATGGCCTGTCCTGCCTTTCTGGATTTCACACTTTTTTCAGATGGCCCTTTTGACCGGGGGAAAGTGAGACTTCATTGTAGTGCAGATTTTCTTTTCAAGCTTGCTTGGTTGGCCAAAAAGGGCGTATGCGTTTTTTCCTGAATATATTCAGGAAAAAACCATACGCCCTTTTTGGACAAGTGCATCATTGTGGACGTTCTGCCTCTTTTCCTATGCTTTAAATGCAAATCCAGTCTACCTCCTGAAATCGGTTTCTTGCAATTCTGCCCCGCTTTCAAGTCCTCTTGGCAGCCTTACTTCAGTATATTTTTGGACGATAGCTGTCATTTATAACTCTGCAGGTTTGTGAATTACAGTGCCCCTGAGCTCCTTTCTTCAACTCGCTTTCTTGTGAGCTCGCCGCAACACCGCAGGATTGCTTCAGGCCCTAATGTGGTTAAGGCACGGCACGCTGAGCCTTTGGTTAATTCCTCTTCCTGGTGGGAAATGAGAGTTAAATTTGCCCGTCCAGACACCTCCAGCTAGTCTCTCAATGGTTCTCCCTATTCCTGTTCATCTTCCGCAGAAATTGCAAACTGGGCCAAACAGGAGGTTAAAGGCACTGACTCTCCAAGTCGGGAGAGTGTTAGTAAAGCGTCTGGAATGTTGCACCCGAGTACCAGGGGATAGAAACTGACACATATTGGAACACGTCTCCCGATCACACGGTTGATCATACTCTGGGTTCCACATGCATGTTTTACCTGAGGAAGAATACCTGAAACCTGGAGAGTTGAGACCCGTGGAATGGGTACCATGCAATATGATTTCAAAGGGTCTTCATTTGCTCACCGAACCTCTCCAGTCCTATCACTGCTGCGTTTATGCCCCTGTACACTCGCTTGATTCTCTTTCGGAGACATAGCAATCCATTGGTTTTAAGATACTTCCTAGTCAGGTACATTCTTAGGCGTTTAATATGGGGTGTTGAGTCCATTTCCTTGAGCAAGGAGTAGCTCTTGTCTATTCCATACATGGCTTAAGGAACTTTATCTGTGCTCATTTCAATCTCTGGTTTTATGCAGCACCCCAACTCACCTTTCCCCTTAAGCAAGCATAAGTTGGTTTTCTAAATTTGAGACCCTGTTCTGTTTTGGAATTCAGTTCCTGTGTAGCCAAGTTTACATTCCGTGTATTAGTGATATCTTATGATGTTTCTTTTTCTGTGTGTCTTATTTCAGTTAGAATCATCATACCTGAATCCACTCATTATGCTGCTACGGGCCTGATGACATAGATTTCATTGCTGTGTGATATTGCATTGTATGTAAGTACCACAACTTCTTTATCCATTGTTCACTTTCTGTGATATTGAACTTGTACCATAAACCAGGTTCTTGTAAACAGAGCTGTCCCAACCTTTGGGGTGGCTGTGTCTTTTTTATTTTAATTTCCCTAAGCTATAGGACCATAAGTGGAAGTGCCCTAGGCTCTGTTGCTTTGCTTTTTAGATGTTTCAGGAAACACCATACACTTCTCCCGAGTGGCTGTTGGCAATTGACATCCCGCCCATCAGCATAACAAGGCTCCCAGTTCTCCATGGCCTGTCCTGCCTTTCTGGATTTTACACTTTTTTCAGATGGCCCTTTTGACCGGGAGTAAGTGAGACTTCATTGTAGTGCAGATTTCCTTTGCAAGCTTGCTTGGTTGGCCAAAAAGGGCGTATGCGTTTTTTCCTGAATATATTCAGGAAAAAACGCATACGCCCTTTTTGGCCAAGTGCATCATTGTGGACGTTCTGCCTCTTTTCCTATGCTTTAAATGCAATTCCAGTCTACCTCCTGAAATCGGTTTCCTGCAATTCTGCCCCGCTTTCAAGTCCTCTTGGCAGCCTTACTTCAGTATATTTTTGGACGATAGCTGTCATTTATAACTCTGCAGGTTTGTGAATTACAGTGCCCCTGAGCTCCTTTCTTCAACTCGCTTTCTCGTGAGCTGGCCGCAACACCGCAGGATTGCTTCAGGCCCTAATCTGGTTCCGGCACGGCACGCTGAGCGTTTGGTTAATTCCTTTTCCTGGTGCGAAATGAGAGTTAAATTTGCCCGTCCAGACACCTCCAGCTAGTCTGTCATTGGTTCTCCCTATTCCTGTTCATCTTCCGCAGAAATTGCAAACTGGGCCAAACAGGAGGTTAAAGGCACTGACTCTCCAAGTCGGGAGAGTGTTAGTAAAGCGTCTGGAATGTTGCACCCGAGTACCTGGGGACGAAAACTGAGACATATTGGAACACATCTCCCGATCACACGGTTGATCATACTCTTGGTTCCACATGCATGTTTTAGCTGAAGGAAGAATACCTTAAACCTGGAGAGTTGAGACCCGTGGAATGGGTTCCATGCAATATGACTTCAAAGGGTCTTCATTTGCTCACCGAACCTCTCCAATCCTATCACTGCTGTGTTTATGCCCCTGTACACACGCTTGATTCTCTTTCGGAGACATAGCAGTCCATAGGTTTTAAGATACTTCCTAGTCAGGTAAATTCTTAGGCGTTTAATATGGGGTGTTGAGTCCATTTCGTTGAGCAAGGAGTAGCTCTTGTCTATTCCATATTTGGCTTAAGGAACTTTATCTGTGCTCATTTCAATCTCTGGTTTTATGCAGCACCCCAACTCACCTTTCCCTTTAAGCAAGCATAAGTTGGTTTTCTAAATTTGAGACCCTGTTCTGTTTTGTAATTCAGTTCCTGTGTAGCCAAGTTTACATTCCGTGTATTAGTGATATCTTATGATGTTTCTTTTTCTGTGAGACTTATTTCAGTTAGAGTCATCGAACCTGAATCCACTCATTATGCTGCTACGGGCCTGATGACATAGATTTCATTGCTGAGTGATATTGCATTGTACGTAAGTACCACAACTTCTTTATCCATTTTTCACTTTCTGCGATATTGAACTTGTACCGTAAACCAGGTTCTTGTAAACAGAGCCGTCCCAACCTTTGGGGTGGCTGTGTCTTTTTGATTTTAATTTCCCTAAGCTATAGGATCATAAGTGGAAGTGCCCTAGGCTCTGTTGCTTTCTGTTTTAGATGTTTCAGGAAACACCATACACTTCTCCCGAGTGGCTGTTGGCAATTTACATCCCACCCATCAGCATAGCAAGGCTCCCAGTTCTCCATGGCCTGTCCTGCCTTTCTGGATTTTACACTTTTTTCAGATGGCCCTTTTGACCGGGGGGAAGTGAGACTTCATTGTAGTGCAGATTTCCTTTGCAAGCTTGCTTGGTTGGCCAAAAAGGGCGTATGCGTTTTTTCCTGAATATATTCAGGAAAAAACGCATACGCCCTTTTTGGCCAAGTGCATCATTGTGGACGTTCTGCCTCTTTTCCTATGCTTTAAATGCAATTCCAGTCTACCTCCTGAAATCGGTTTCCTGCAATTCTGCCCCGCTTTCAAGTCCTCTTGGCAGCCTTACTTCAGTATATTTTTGGACGATAGCTGTCATTTATAACTCTGCAGGTTTGTGAATTACAGTGCCCCTGAGCTCCTTTCTTCAACTCGCTTTCTCGTGAGCTGGCCGCAACACCGCAGGATTGCTTCAGGCCCTAATCTGGTTCCGGCACGGCACGCTGAGCCTTTGGTTAATTCCTCTTCCTGGTGGGAAATGAGAGTTAAATTTGCCCGTCCAGACACCTCCAGCTAGTCTGTCATTGGTTCTCCCTATTCCTGTTCATCTTCCGCAGAAATTGCAAACTGGGCCAAACAGGAGGTTAAAGGCACTGACTCTCCAAGTCGGGAGAGTGTTAGTAAAGCGTCTGGCATGTTGCACCCGAGTACCAGGGGACGAAAACTGACACATATTGGAACACGTCTCCCGATCACACTGTTGATCATTCTCTGGTTTCCACATGCATGTTTTAGCTGAAGGAAGTATCCCTTAAACCTGGAGAGTTGAGACCCGTGGAATGGGTACCATGCAATATGACTTCAAAGGTCTTCATTTGCTCACCGAACCTCTCCAATCTTATGAGCCCCAAGTGTCCAGCCTTATGTGTCACCCAGCTCTGGGTGTAGATGTGGTAAATGCAGGTTGCATCAGAAGCCTTGAATGATTACTTAAGTATTTCTCTCTATTTCACTGTCATTGTGTTTTGTTTAAGAAATTTATTTTTATTATGGGATTTACCTGATTTTCACTGCTTTAATGCCGCTGTACACACTCTTGATTCTCTTACAGAGATATATAAATCCATAGGTTTTATGATTCTTACTAGTCAGGTATATTCCTAGGCGTTGAATATGGGGTGTTGAGTCCATTTCGTTGAGCAAGGAGTAGCTCTTGTCTATTCCATATTTGGCTTAAGGAACTTTATCTGTGCTCATTTCAATCTCTGGTTTTATGCAGCACCCCAACTCACCTTTCCCCTTAAGCAAGCATAAGTTGGTTTTCTAAATTTGAGACCCTGTTCTGTTTTGCAATTCAGTTCCTGTGTAGCCAAGTTTACATTCCGTGTATTAGTGATACCTTATGATGTTTCTTTTTCTGTGTGACTTATTTCAGTTAGATTCATCGTACTTAGTCCACTCATTATGCTGCTACGGGCCTGATGACATAGATTTCATTGCTGAGTGATATTGCATTGTACGTAAGTACCACAACTTCTTTATCCATTTTTCACTTTCTGCGATATTGAACTTGTACCGTATATGAGGTTCTTGTAAACAGAGCCATCCCAAACTTTGGGGTGGCTGTGTCTTTTTGATTTTAATTGCCCTAAACTATAGTACCATAAGTGGAAGTGCCCTAGGCTCTGTTGCTTTGTTTTTTAGATGTTTCAGGAAACACCAAACACTTCTCCAGAGTGGCTGTTGGCAATTTACATCCTGCCCATCAGCATAAGATGGCTCCCAGTTCTCCATGGCCTGTCCTGCCTTTATGGATTTTACACTTTTTTCAGATGGCCCTTTTGACCAGGGGGAATTGAGACTTCATTGTAGTGCAGATTTCCTTTGCAAGCTTGCTTGGTTGGCCAAAAAGGGCGTATGCGTTTTTTCCTGAATATATTCAGGAAAAAACGCATACGCCCTTTTTGGGCAAGTCAGGTTTTTGAATTGCAGTGGCCCTTAGCTCCATTTTTCAGCTCTTAGTTTTGTGATCTTGCCCCATAACCACAGGATTCCTTGAAGCCCTATTCTTCTTCTGGGGCACCTTGCTGTGCCTTTGGTTCATTCTTCTTACTGATGTGAAATTAGAGTGACATGTGCCCATTGAAACCGCTACAGCTAGTTTCTCACTGGTTCCCCCTATTCCCATTCATCCTCCGCACTAACTGAAGACTGTGCGATACCAGAACTTAAAGGCATTGACTCTCCATGTGGGGATGTTGTTAGTAAAGCGGCTGGAATGTCGATCCGGAGCCCCAGGAGAGGAAAAATGTGGTGCGTTTTAGAAACCTTTCCCGATCATATGGTATACCAGTCGCTGGGTTTCCCAAGCATGGTTTAGCTGTAGGAAGATTCCCTTCAACCTGGAGTGTTGGGACCCTTGGAATGAGTAGCATGAAGTATTGCATTAAACTTTCGGCAGTTGCTCACCGAAGCTCACCAATCCTCTCAGCCCCAAGTGTCCAGCCTTATGTCTTATCCAGCTGTGGGTTTATATGTGGTCAATCCAGGTTGCGTCACAGCCCCTGAGCGAATTTTGTAAGAATTTTTCTCTCTTTCATTGTTTCTGCGTTTTGTTTTTAAAATTTATTTCTATAATGGGGTTTAGCTCATTTTCACTGCTGTGTTTGTGCCGCTCTGCACACACTTGATTCCCTTATGGAGATATATCAATACATGGGTTTTAAGATTCTTATTACTCAGATATATTTCTCTGCGGTGTATAGGGTGTGTTGAGGCCAGTTCATTGAGCAAGGTGTAGATCTTGTCTAATACCTATTTGGTTTCTTGAACGGTATCTGTGCTAATTTCAAACTCTGGTTTTATGCATCACCCCACCTCTCCTTTCCCCTTAAGCTGACATAAGTGTGTTTTCTAAATGTGAGACACTGTTCTGTTCTGTAATTCATTTCTTGTGCAGCCATATTTACCCTCCCTCTATAAGTGATATCTTATGATATGTTTCTTTTTCTGTTTGACTTATTTCAAGTAGTATTATCGGACCTAAATCCACTCTTTATCCTTCTACTAGCCTTATTACATTGATTTCATGGTGAAGAGATATTCCATTGTACATAAGTACCACATCTTCTTTATCCATTGTTCTCTTTCCTGGGATATTTAAGGTGTACTGAAGTTGAGGTTCTTGTAAACAGAGTAGCCCTAAACTGTGGTGTGCTTGTGTCTTGTTGATTTTTAGACTTCCCTAGATATACTCCCATGATTGGAAGTGTCCTATGCTCTGTAGCTCTGTTTTTAGATGATTTAGGAACCACCATACACTTCTCCAGAGTGGCTCTCGGCAGTTCACACACTGCCCATCAGCGTATAAAGGCTCCCTGTTCTCCATGGCCTGTCCTGCATTTCTGGTTTTTACAATTTTTTAGGATGGCCCTTTTGACCGGTGGGAAATGAGACTTCTTTGTTGTGCACATTTGCATTGCTTGCTTGCTTCGTTGCCCATAAAGTGCGTATGCGTTTTTTCCTGGATATAATCAGGAAAAATCGCATACGCCCTTTTGGGCCAACTGCATCATTGTCGAAATTCTGCCGCTTTTCATGTGCGTTAAAGACGAGTCCAATCTATCTCTTGAAATCTGTTTCTTGCAATTCTGTCTTGCATTCAGATCCTCTTCTTTGCCTTACCTCAACATATTTTTGGACGTTAGTTTTCATTTATAACTCTGCAGGTTTGTGAATTGCAGTGACCCTGAGCTCCATGTTTTAAGTTGCTCTTTTGTGAGCTGGCCTCAAACGCGCAGGATTGCTTCAGGCCCTATTTTGGCTCCGGCGAGGCAGGCTGAGCCTTTTTTTAATTCTTATTCTTAATGGGAAATTAGAGTGATATGTGCCCGTCCAAACCCCTACAACTCTTCTCTCATTGGTTCCCCCTCTTCCCGTTCATCCTCCTCACAATTTGCAAAATGTGTGAAACAGAAGTTTAAATGTGCTGATTCTCCAAGTGGGGAGCTTCTAAGTAACGTGGCTGGAATGGTGAACAGGAGCACCAGGAGAGGATAAATGAGGTGCATTTTAGACACATCTCCCGATCACATGGTGTACAGTCCTCTGGGTTTTCCATGCATGTTTTAGCTGTAGGAAGATCCCTTGAACCTGCAGATTTGGGACCCATTGAATGGGTACCAGGTAGTATTACTTTAAAGGGTGTGCATTTCCTCACCCAACCTCACATTTCTCTTAGCGCAAACAGTTTCCAGCCTTATGTCTCATCCTGCTGTGGGTCTAGATGTGTTCAATCCATGTTGCATCACCGTCCCTGAGGAAAAGTTGTAAGAGGTTTTCTCTGTCTCTCTGTCGTTTATTTTTTTCAATTTATTACTATATTGGTTACAGCTGATTTTCAAAGCTCTGTTTCTTGCTGCTGTACATCCACTTGATTCACGTACAGAGAGACATCAATAAATTCTTTTTCAGATTCTTACCAGTCGTATATATTCTTTTCTGGTGACTTGAGTGTGCTGAGTGCAGTTCTTTTAGCTACCGTGTAGGCCTTGTTGATTATCAGTTTGGTATTTGGAATGGTATCTTTGCTAATTTCAACCTCCTGGATGATGCCTCACCCCTCCCCACCTTTCCCGTTTAGCAGCCTTATGCGTGTTTTCTACATATTTGACTATGTTTTTGTTTTGTAATTTATTTCATGTGTAGCCATTTTGGATTCCACCTTTAAGTGATATCTTATGATATGTGTCTTCTTCTTTTTGAATTCTGTCACTTAGAATGATCATACGTAACTCCTCCGGAGTTGTTACAGCTGGCCATATTTCATTGATTTCCAGGCTGAATAATATTCCACTCTACCTAAGTACCACATCTCTATCCATTTTTTCCCTCCAGAGACATTTAAGTTATATCTTAGTCGAGGATCTTTTAAACAGAGAGGGGGTAAACATTGGGGTGCCTGTGTCCTCTCGATTTTTGTTTTTCCCAAGATATACGCCCATGAGTGCAAGTGCCCTATGCTCTGTAGCTCATTGTTTAGATGCTTTAGTAAACACAATACACTTCTCCAGAATGGCCGTTGGCAATATACATTTCCACTATAAGTCTCACAGGGCTCCCTCTTCTCCTTGCCCTGTCCTGCATTTCTGTTGTTTACGCTTTATGAGGATGGCTCTTCTGACTGATGCGAAGTGATGTCTTTTGTAGTATTGACTTCCAGTGCCCACCTGTTTGGTTGGCTAAAAAGGTGTACGCTCTTTTCTTGAATATATACACAAAAAAACGCATACACCCTTTTTGGCCAACTGCAATGTTGGCAATGTTCAGCTCCTTTTCTTGTGCTTAATGGCGAGTCCTTTCTACCTCCTCAAATCCCTTTCCTGCCATTCTCCCTTGCTTACAAGTCCTTTTCTCTGACTTTCCTCAAGACATTTTTCAGTGATGGATATTTTCAACTCTGCAGTTTTGTGAATTTTACTGCCCCTGAGTTCTATTGTTCAACTTGTGTTTATGGGAACTGGCCACAAAGCAGCGGGATTTCCTCAAGCCCTATACTGTTTCCATGGGCAACCCTAGCCTTTGGTCAATTCGTCTTCCTGATTGGAAATTAGAGTGACATGTGCCTGTCTGAACACGTAGGACTTGTCTCTCATTGTTCCTCATCCTTCCGCTTCATCCTCTGGACAAATTCCAAACTGTACGCAACAGGATGTTGACAGTGCTGACATCTCCAAGTGGGGAGACTGTTAGTAAAGACGCTGGAGGGGTGAACCCGAGCACCAGGAGATGAGGAGATGAGATGCCTTTTCCAAACTCTTCCCGATCAGACGGTATACCATCCTCTGGGTGTGACAGACATGTTTTAGCAGTAGGAAGAGTCCCATTCATGTAAGGAGAACACCAGGGCTTTTTCAAAATCAGTGTCTCCCCGAAACCCAAACTGGGGAATTTTTTAAGCTACGGCTACACATATGTTCATTAAGGGCCTTGGGAAGTAGGCAGAGTCCAAACTTTAGATGATTGAAGTCTTCAGGGTCAGAAGCACTCACCACCAGCTTCCCTTAGGTTACACTTTAACTGTCATTGATAGATGATGTCAATAAAAATATCTATTCTTTTTCAGATTATTTCCCCTTATAGGTTATTGCAAAATGTTGAGTGTAGTTCCCTGTGCTATACAGTAGTTCCTTGTTGATGATCTATTTTATACATAGCAGTGTGTATGTGTTAATCCCAAACTGTTAATTTATCCCTCCTCCCACCTTTCCCCTTTGGTAATAATAAATTATAAGATTTTATACTTCTCAGAAATGGGGGAGCTGAAAGAGAGGTATCATTTTCAATGGAAAAGCATTTAAAACAAGATTGAAGGTTTAACCAAGATTATTAGATGTACATCCTTGGAAAGAAATCACTTCATTTCTCTAATATTGAGCTGACAAATAAGACAAACCTTTTCACTGAACTTGCTTATAATAAAGTGATGGAAATATCCAATGGAAGTGTTAGAAACATCTTATTTTACCCGAGCCTTATACACTGTTCTATGTTAACTACACTTTGGCTCACACATCTGTTCATTGAGGTTACAATAGTCTCAATTTCTGTTACTGATCCTCCAGAGTGGACCCCAACAAGTGTCCCCCTGCCCAGTGTCATTGGGGCCAACAGATCGAGACTGAGTTTGGTTCACAAGCAAAGGAAACTTTATATTTTGATCAGAGAATGGAGAGGTGAGAGCCTGTACTACCCCGTGGGCTGTGGGCTGGGCTGCTGTGTAGAGATCCTGTCAGAGTCAGTGGGAGGGAGGGGGCGGAGCTCTCGAGGGCCGGGTTGGCTGTAGCTCAGGCTCTATATCGCGGAGTCTGCACTGGGCCCCAGGAGCTGAGGTGTCGACCCAGCCATTCTGCACTAGGAAATCTGGTCTGAAGTGCCGGGTGTGGAACCTCTGCATGCGGGACCCTAGGAGCACGTGAAATTAGACAAAGCACAAAGGATAAAAAAGGTTAGACTTGACTTTATTGCCCAGATTCTATTTTTATCTCCCAGGGATTTTTAATGGGCTTTGCTGGGGACAAACCCCCCCTCTGCCTTTTGTCCCGTTCCTCATTCTTGGAGTGCTGAGGGTGCAGACCCTTCTTCTGTAACTGCTGAGTGCTGAGTTGGGAGCCCTCATACTCTGGGGCGAGGGTCAGAGCTTCTCCCCAGCAGCCTCCAGGTGACGTTGATTGTCCCCAGGCCCCCTGCCTCCCTGCTCGTCCACCTGAGCAGCAGCATTGGAAGTGTTATAGATTCTAATGACCTTTAAGGGTCCAGGAAAGAGATGTGCAGAGACGCTGTGGGGGCCGGTTTCACCCCGCCCCACATTTGTTCGGCCACCTTAGGCCGACCGTTTCTGCCAGCCTAGATGCTCTGACCAGTAGTCTGCGCTTTCTTCAATTAGGCCCCTGAATTAACGTACAAACAGCACCAGGTGTCAGAGCCCTGCCCGCTCAACTCCCAGACAGTCCAGGGTCAGTGGTGATCAAGGACCATGATGGCCACTGAGTCAACAGCCTTTTGAAGTAAACAAGAGTCCAGCCGGTCTTACTGGCCACCATCATCACGGTGTCTGTAGGCTTTTCTATGGTGACAGTGTGATATACGGTTCCCCCGCCAAGATTATTAGCTCCCCTCTGGGTGCAGTAAGTCCGGCAAGCAGTAGTCTACTCTTTTGGGACACACTCTTGTTGTTTTATGAGAGAAACTCCAGGTCAAGTGATGTTCACACGAGTCGTCATGGTGCCCTGTTGCCCCCGGTTATCTCTCTGGATGTTGGAGTTGGAGGGCCTCCTCACTCGAGGTCGGTGTGCCCACGGAGCGAACCCTGCAACTTCAGGGCATGGTTGGTGGTTAGGATCACCACGTGGGGTCCTTTTCCCTTAGGAGGGAGGTGGCCTTTTGGGCTGCTGATTTCCAGGGTTTTAGATACCGCCAGTATCTTGGCCAGATGTGGCAGTGGGCCAAGCCCCTTGGTGACCATAGTTTATCCTACCTGGATGGCATTCTTGCATTGTTCCATTTCAAGTGGTCCCAGGTTTTGCACTAATTCTCCAATGGCGATTCACCTTTCACCGGGAATGTAAAGGTCAAAGGGTTTAGCTAAATTAGGGAGTTCCAGGGCAAGGGTCTGAATTGACTGCTCTTTCCATTCTTGAAAGGCCACTTCTGGATTCTATTCAAAAGGATCATCATCTTTTCCTTTCAGTGTTTCATATAGAGGCCCAGCTAGTAGACTGTAGTTAGGGATCCAGAAGCAGCAAACCCTGGCCTCCCCAGGAACCCCTAAGCTGTCTTCTAGTTTTAGAAAGGGGTAAGGCTGAAAATGGTTTCTTCCCTTTCCTGGGATGGACTTCTCCAACCTTCTGTGAGAATGAAGCCCAGGCAGGTCACGGCAGTCTGTGATATTTGAGCTTTTTCTTGGACAACTTCTATCCTTTATTGGCTTGGTAGTTCAGAGGCCTCCTTAGTAGGGCTGGCGATCAGAATGTCGTCTGCATATTGAAGGAGGGTTTCCTTTTCCAGAGGTAGAACTTTTAGGTCTTTAGCTAAGCTTTCCCCAAAGATGGGGTGGGAATTTTTGCACCCTTGGGGCCAGACGGCCCGGAAGTATTGTTTTAGTTGTATGTTGAGTCCTGCCACTCACAAGCCAAAATTTCTTGTGACTCTGGGACTAATGGAATACAAAAGAAGGCATCATTGAAGACTAATACAGAATACCATGTCCTGGTGGTTGGTAGAATGACCAGCAGGGTGTAGGAATTAGGAGCAACTGGAGGTATATCCTCGGTGGCTTCACTGACTGTCCTGACATCCTTTACCAGGTCCCCAGCAGCCCATGGGGCTCTCGTGGTCAGACCAATCCCAGAATATGGAGCTCACCTGGGCAGGTACCCCACCCCCACCCCAGCCCACAGGGCTCTCGTGGTCAGGCCCCTCCCAGGATACAGAGCTACCCTTGCAGGTACTGTGGCAGGGCTGGGCACACAGGAACCGTGCACATAGCCCTCATTGCAGAGCACCCCCAGCTCACCTGTCGCTCAGAGCTGACACAGAGCACCTCAGAGCAGGACTTGAACTAACAAACAGCAGCTGCGACAGGTCTGTGACCCTGGGCATCACTCCGTGAGGCCTCCCTCCACCTGGTCTTCCAGAGACTTCCACTGCACCCGGGGCACCAGGCCTCTGTCTCCAACCACCACCCACCCCTCCTCTCCCTGACTCCTGGGTTCCTCTCATTAGGAGAGGGTTTTCTTGAAGTTGTCTCCCACTCATGGGCCAGATAAAATGATTAGAAAACAAGCCAAAGCTGCAGCCCCTTGTCTATCCTGACTCTCAGGAGCCCACACCTGTTCCTTGGACCTGGCCGGTTCAGCAAGTTCCATTTTCTGCAACTGTGAGCCCCTGAGGGGTGATGATTGGCTGACCTGGGCAGCCTTACCGTGCCGGCCAGCCCTCCCCAGGTGTGCCTGGGTTGAGATCACTATAAATACCACTCCAGGCAGCAAGAGCCCCTGCAGCCGTGCCTGACGCCATTTTCTCTGCCCTGTCAGCAGTCTCGGGGCTGGGCTGGTGGGAGGGAGTGAGAGGCCACGGCTTTGTGGGTGGCCCAGTGTGAGTGGGGCTCTGCTGGACTTTCTGCAGCAGTTGCCAGGCTGCCACCTGCTAAAGAAGAAGATGTGTCACCCATACCTGCTGCTGGAATTTCTCCCTGGGCAGAGGTGAGGAAGGAAACAAGCAGTGGGGGCAGGGACAGGACGGGTATCTCAGGCAGGGAAATGGAAATCTTCCAGAAGAGCACCCAGGGCCAGGACCATCCTGGCTGGCCTGCAGGCACCAAGTCGGCCGGCATGCTGTCACTCGTGTGGCTCTATGGCCCTCCCTCTAGGCTTTCAAGTCCTTGTATATATTCAGGTGTTTTACCTGGGATGGGTGGGAATAGTTCAGCAGCAACTGGCCTGGGGCTCAGCTCACGTTTACTCACAGATGCCTCGGCACGGTGCCCCAGCTTTGCAATGAGGACGCTTGTTGCGTGGGGGCTGCTGGCTGAATGGGAGACGATTCCCCACCACTGACCAACTTCAGAATTGTTTACAACTGGAGCAAGTGCCCTGATACGGTTTTCCTCTGTGGAACTGGTGGGTTCTGTGTTTTCTTTCTCTTTTTCGTTTTGGGTTCAAGGTAGATTTTATTCCTCTTTTTTGTATTTACAGATATAAGCATGGAAATAATTTATTCATATAAATACATGTATGTGAAGGGAATAATTGTTTTTTCTATTTTTAAATTTTATTTCTTTTTAATTTTGAATTTTATTTTATATTTTTATACAGCAGGTTCTTATTGGTTATCTATTTTATACATATAAATGTATACATGCCAATCCCAGTCTCTCAACTCCTCCCACCACCCCCCCAACAGCTTTCCCCCCTTGTTGTCCATACGTTTGTTGTCTACATCTGTTGCTCTATTTATGCCTTGCAAAATGGTTAATCTGTACAGGTTTTCTAGGTTCCACATATATGCATGAATATACAAGATTTGTTTTTCTCTTTCTGACTTACTTCACTCTGTATGACAGTCTCTAGATGCATCGACGTCTCTACAAATGACCCAATTTCATTCCTTTTCGTGGCTTAGTAATATTCCATTTTATATATGTACCACGGCTTTATGCATTCGTCTGTCTGTGGGCATTTAGGTTGCTTCCATTACCTCGATATTGTAAATAGTGATGCAATGAACATTGCGGTGAATGTCTCTTTTTGATTTATGGTTTTGTCTGGGTATATGTCCAGTACTGGGATTGCTGTATCATATGGTAATTCTATTGTTAGTTTCTTAAGAAATTCCATATTGTTCTCCATAGTGACTGTATCAATTTATATTCCCAACAATAGTGGAAGAGGGTTCCTTTTCTCCACACCCTTTCCAGCATTTTTTGCTTGTAGATTTTCTATGATGCCTATTCTACCAGGTGTGAGGTGATACCTCATTGTTGAATCCATTTCGTTGAGCAAGGGGTAGGTCTTGTCTATTCCATATTTGGCTTATGGAACGGTATCTGTGCTAATTTCAAACTCTGGTTTAATGCAGCACCCCAACTCACCTTCCCCCTTAAGCAAGAATAAGTTAGTTTTCTAAACTTGAGACCCTGTTCTGTTTTGTAATTCAGTTCATGTGTAGCCAAGTTCACATTCCGTGTATTAGTGATACCTTATGATGTTTCTTTTTCTGTGTGACTTATTTCACTTAGAATCATCGTGCCTCAATCCACTCATTATGCTGCTACGGGCCTGATGACATAGATTTCATTGCTGAGTGATACTGCATTGTACGTAAGTACCACAACTTCTTTATCCATTTTTCACTTTCTGCGATATTGAACTTGTACCGTAAACCAGGTTCTTGTAAACAGAGCCATCCCAACCTTTGGGGTGGCTGTGTCTTTTTGATTTTAATTTCCCTAAGCTATAGGACCATAAGTGGAAGTGCCCTAGGCTCTGTTGCTTTGCTTTTTAGATGTTTCAGGAAACACCATACACTTCTCCCGAGTGGCTGTTGGCAATTGACATCCCGCCCATCAGCATAACAAGGCTCCCAGTTCTCCATGGCCTGTCCTGCCTTTCTGGATTTTACACTTTTTTCAGATGGCCCTTTTGACCGGGGGGAAGTGAGACTTCACTGTAGTGCAGATTTCCTTTGCAAGCTTGCTTGGTTGGCCAAAAAGGGCGTATGCGTTTTTTCCTGAATATATTCAGGAAAAAACGCATACGCCCTTTTTGGCCAAGTGCATCATTGTGGACGTTCTGCCTCTTTTCCTATGCTTTAAATGCAATTCCAGTCTACCTCCTGAAATCGGTTTCCTGCAATTCTGCCCCGCTTTCAAGTCCTCTTGGCAGCCTTACTTCAGTATATTTTTGGACGATAGCTGTCATTTATAACTCTGCAGGTTTGTGAATTACAGTGCCCCTGAGCTCCTTTCTTCAACTCGCTTTCTCGTGAGCTGGCCGCAACACCGCAGGATGGCTTCAGGCCCTAATCTGGTTCCGGCACGGCATGCTGAGCCTTTGGTTAATTCCTCTTCCTGGTGGGAAATGAGAGTTAAATTTGCCCGTCCAGACACCTCCAGCTAGTCTGTCATTGGTTCTCCCTATTCCTGTTCATCTTCCGCAGAAATTGCAAACTGGGCCAAACAGGAGGTTAAAGGCACTGACTCTCCAAGTCGGGAGAGTGTTAGTAAAGCGTCTGGAATGTTGCACCCGAGTACCAGGTGACGAAAACTGACACATATTGGAACACGCCTCCCGATCACACGGTTGATCATACTCTGGGTTCCACATGCATGTTTTAGCTGAAGGAAGAATACCTTAAACCTGGAGAGTTGAGACCCGTGGAATGGGTACCATGCAATATGACTTCAAAGGGTCTTCATTTGCTCACCGAACCTCTCCAATCCTATCACTGCTGCGTTTATGCCCCTGCACACACGCTTGATTCTCTTTCGGAGACATAGCAATCCATAGGTTTTAAGATACTTCCTAGTCAGGTATATTCTTAGGCGTTTAATATGGGGTGTTGAATCCATTTAGTTGAGCAAGGAGTAGCTCTTGTCTATTCCATATTTGGCTTAAGGAACTTTATCTGTGCTCATTTCAATCTCTGGTTTTATGCAGCACCCCAACTCACCTTTCCCCTTAAGCAAGCATAAGTTGGGTTTCTAAATTTGAGACCCTGTTCTGTTTTGTAATTCAGTTCCTGTGTAGCCAAGTTTACATTCCGTGTATTAGTGATATCTTATGATGTTTCTTTTTCTGTGTGACTTATTTCAGTTAGAATCATCGTACCTGAATCCACTCATTATGCTGCTACGGGCCTGATGACATAGATTTCATTGCTGAGTGATATTGCATTGTACGTAAGTACCACAACTTCTTTATCCATTTTTCACTTTCTGCGATATTGAACTTGTACGGTAAATGTGTTTCTTGTAAACAGAGCCGTCCCAACATTTTGGGTGGCTCTGTCTTTTTGATTTTAATTTCCCTAAGCTATAGGACCATAAGTGGAAGTGCCCTAGGCTCTGTTGCTTTGTTTTTTAGATGTTTCAGGAAACACCATACAGTTCTCCGGAATGGCTGTTGGCAATTTAAATCACGCCCATCAGCATAACAAGGCTCCCAGTTCTCCATGGCCTGTCCTGCCTTTCTGGATTTCACACTTTTTTCAGATGGCCCTTTTGACCGGGGGAAAGTGAGACTTCATTGTAGTGCAGATTTTCTTTTCAAGCTTGCTTGGTTGGCCAAAAAGGGCGTATGCGTTTTTTCCTGAATATATTCAGGAAAAAACCATACGCCCTTTTTGGCCAAGTGCATCATTGTGGACGTTCTGCCTCTTTTCCTATGCTTTAAATGCAAATCCAGTCTACCTCCTGAAATCGGTTTCTTGCAATTCTGCCCCGCTTTCAAGTCCTCTTGGCAGCCTTACTTCAGTATATTTTTGGACGATAGCTGTCATTTATAACTCTGCAGGTTTGTGAATTACAGTGCCCCTGAGCTCCTTTCTTCAACTCGCTTTCTTGTGAGCTCGCCGCAACACCGCAGGATTGCTTCAGGCCCTAATGTGGTTAAGGCACGGCACGCTGAGCCTTTGGTTAATTCCTCTTCCTGGTGGGAAATGAGAGTTAAATTTGCCCGTCCAGACACCTCCAGCTAGTCTCTCAATGGTTCTCCCTATTCCTGTTCATCTTCCGCAGAAATTGCAAACTGGGCCAAACAGGAGGTTAAAGGCACTGACTCTCCAAGTCGGGAGAGTGTTAGTAAAGCGTCTGGAATGTTGCACCCGAGTACCAGGGGATAGAAACTGACACATATTGGAACACGTCTCCCGATCACACGGTTGATCATACTCTGGGTTCCACATGCATGTTTTACCTGAGGAAGAATACCTGAAACCTGGAGAGTTGAGACCCGTGGAATGGGTACCATGCAATATGATTTCAAAGGGTCTTCATTTGCTCACCGAACCTCTCCAGTCCTATCACTGCTGCGTTTATGCCCCTGTACACTCGCTTGATTCTCTTTCGGAGACATAGCAATCCATTGGTTTTAAGATACTTCCTAGTCAGGTACATTCTTAGGCGTTTAATATGGGGTGTTGAGTCCATTTCCTTGAGCAAGGAGTAGCTCTTGTCTATTCCATACATGGCTTAAGGAACTTTATCTGTGCTCATTTCAATCTCTGGTTTTATGCAGCACCCCAACTCACCTTTCCCCTTAAGCAAGCATAAGTTGGTTTTCTAAATTTGAGACCCTGTTCTGTTTTGGAATTCAGTTCCTGTGTAGCCAAGTTTACATTCCGTGTATTAGTGATATCTTATGATGTTTCTTTTTCTGTGTGACTTATTTCAGTTAGAATCATCATACCTGAATCCACTCATTATGCTGCTACGGGCCTGATGACATAGATTTCATTGCTGTGTGATATTGCATTGTATGTAAGTACCACAACTTCTTTATCCATTGTTCACTTTCTGTGATATTGAACTTGTACCATAAACCAGGTTCTTGTAAACAGAGCTGTCCCAACCTTTGGGGTGGCTGTGTCTTTTTTATTTTAATTTCCCTAAGCTATAGGACCATAAGTGGAAGTGCCCTAGGCTCTGTTGCTTTGCTTTTTAGATGTTTCAGGAAACACCATACACTTCTCCCGAGTGGCTGTTGGCAATTGACATCCCGCCCATCAGCATAACAAGGCTCCCAGTTCTCCATGGCCTGTCCTGCCTTTCTGGATTTTACACTTTTTTCAGATGGCCCTTTTGACCGGGAGTAAGTGAGACTTCATTGTAGTGCAGATTTCCTTTGCAAGCTTGCTTGGTTGGCCAAAAAGGGCGTATGCGTTTTTTCCTGAATATATTCAGGAAAAAACGCATACGCCCTTTTTGGCCAAGTGCATCATTGTGGACGTTCTGCCTCTTTTCCTATGCTTTAAATGCAATTCCAGTCTACCTCCTGAAATCGGTTTCCTGCAATTCTGCCCCGCTTTCAAGTCCTCTTGGCAGCCTTACTTCAGTATATTTTTGGACGATAGCTGTCATTTATAACTCTGCAGGTTTGTGAATTACAGTGCCCCTGAGCTCCTTTCTTCAACTCGCTTTCTCGTGAGCTGGCCGCAACACCGCAGGATTGCTTCAGGCCCTAATCTGGTTCCGGCACGGCACGCTGAGCGTTTGGTTAATTCCTTTTCCTGGTGCGAAATGAGAGTTAAATTTGCCCGTCCAGACACCTCCAGCTAGTCTGTCATTGGTTCTCCCTATTCCTGTTCATCTTCCGCAGAAATTGCAAACTGGGCCAAACAGGAGGTTAAAGGCACTGACTCTCCAAGTCGGGAGAGTGTTAGTAAAGCGTCTGGAATGTTGCACCCGAGTACCTGGGGACGAAAACTGAGACATATTGGAACACATCTCCCGATCACACGGTTGATCATACTCTTGGTTCCACATGCATGTTTTAGCTGAAGGAAGAATACCTTAAACCTGGAGAGTTGAGACCCGTGGAATGGGTTCCATGCAATATGACTTCAAAGGGTCTTCATTTGCTCACCGAACCTCTCCAATCCTATCACTGCTGCGTTTATGCCCCTGTACACACGCTTGATTCTCTTTCGGAGACATAGCAGTCCATAGGTTTTAAGATACTTCCTAGTCAGGTAAATTCTTAGGCGTTTAATATGGGGTGTTGAGTCCATTTCGTTGAGCAAGGAGTAGCTCTTGTCTATTCCATATTTGGCTTAAGGAACTTTATCTGTGCTCATTTCAATCTCTGGTTTTATGCAGCACCCCAACTCACCTTTCCCTTTAAGCAAGCATAAGTTGGTTTTCTAAATTTGAGACCCTGTTCTGTTTTGTAATTCAGTTCCTGTGTAGCCAAGTTTACATTCCGTGTATTAGTGATATCTTATGATGTTTCTTTTTCTGTGAGACTTATTTCAGTTAGAGTCATCGAACCTGAATCCACTCATTATGCTGCTACGGGCCTGATGACATAGATTTCATTGCTGAGTGATATTGCATTGTACGTAAGTACCACAACTTCTTTATCCATTTTTCACTTTCTGCGATATTGAACTTGTACCGTAAACCAGGTTCTTGTAAACAGAGCCGTCCCAACCTTTGGGGTGGCTGTGTCTTTTTGATTTTAATTTCCCTAAGCTATAGGATCATAAGTGGAAGTGCCCTAGGCTCTGTTGCTTTCTGTTTTAGATGTTTCAGGAAACACCATACACTTCTCCCGAGTGGCTGTTGGCAATTTACATCCCACCCATCAGCATAGCAAGGCTCCCAGTTCTCCATGGCCTGTCCTGCCTTTCTGGATTTTACACTTTTTTCAGATGGCCCTTTTGACCGGGGGGAAGTGAGACTTCATTGTAGTGCAGATTTCCTTTGCAAGCTTGCTTGGTTGGCCAAAAAGGGCGTATGCGTTTTTTCCTGAATATATTCAGGAAAAAACGCATACGCCCTTTTTGGCCAAGTGCATCATTGTGGACGTTCTGCCTCTTTTCCTATGCTTTAAATGCAATTCCAGTCTACCTCCTGAAATCGGTTTCCTGCAATTCTGCCCCGCTTTCAAGTCCTCTTGGCAGCCTTACTTCAGTATATTTTTGGACGATAGCTGTCATTTATAACTCTGCAGGTTTGTGAATTACAGTGCCCCTGAGCTCCTTTCTTCAACTCGCTTTCTCGTGAGCTGGCCGCAACACCGCAGGATGGCTTCAGGCCCTAATCTGGTTCCGGCACGGCACGCTGAGCCTTTGGTTAATTCCTCTTCCTGGTGGGAAATGAGAGTTAAATTTGCCCGTCCAGACACCTCCAGCTAGTCTGTCATTGGTTCTCCCTATTCCTGTTCATCTTCCGCAGAAATTGCAAACTGGGCCAAACAGGAGGTTAAAGGCACTGACTCTCCAAGTCGGGAGAGTGTTAGTAAAGCGTCTGGCATGTTGCACCCGAGTACCAGGGGACGAAAACTGACACATATTGGAACACGTCTCCCGATCACACTGTTGATCATTCTCTGGTTTCCACATGCATGTTTTAGCTGAAGGAAGTATCCCTTAAACCTGGAGAGTTGAGACCCGTGGAATGGGTACCATGCAATATGACTTCAAAGGTCTTCATTTGCTCACCGAACCTCTCCAATCTTATGAGCCCCAAGTGTCCAGCCTTATGTGTCACCCAGCTCTGGGTGTAGATGTGGTAAATGCAGGTTGCATCAGAAGCCTTGAATGATTACTTAAGTATTTCTCTCTATTTCACTGTCATTGTGTTTTGTTTAAGAAATTTATTTTTATTATGGGATTTACCTGATTTTCACTGCTTTAATGCCGCTGTACACACTCTTGATTCTCTTACAGAGATATATAAATCCATAGGTTTTATGATTCTTACTAGTCAGGTATATTCCTAGGCGTTGAATATGGGGTGTTGAGTCCATTTCGTTGAGCAAGGAGTAGCTCTTGTCTATTCCATATTTGGCTTAAGGAACTTTATCTGTGCTCATTTCAATCTCTGGTTTTATGCAGCACCCCAACTCACCTTTCCCCTTAAGCAAGCATAAGTTGGTTTTCTAAATTTGAGACCCTGTTCTGTTTTGCAATTCAGTTCCTGTGTAGCCAAGTTTACATTCCGTGTATTAGTGATACCTTATGATGTTTCTTTTTCTGTGTGACTTATTTCAGTTAGATTCATCGTACTTAGTCCACTCATTATGCTGCTACGGGCCTGATGACATAGATTTCATTGCTGAGTGATATTGCATTGTACGTAAGTACCACAACTTCTTTATCCATTTTTCACTTTCTGCGATATTGAACTTGTACCGTATATGAGGTTCTTGTAAACAGAGCCATCCCAAACTTTGGGGTGGCTGTGTCTTTTTGATTTTAATTGCCCTAAACTATAGTACCATAAGTGGAAGTGCCCTAGGCTCTGTTGCTTTGTTTTTTAGATGTTTCAGGAAACACCAAACACTTCTCCAGAGTGGCTGTTGGCAATTTACATCCTGCCCATCAGCATAAGATGGCTCCCAGTTTTCCATGGCCTGTCCTGCCTTTATGGATTTTACACTTTTTTCAGATGGCCCTTTTGACCAGGGGGAATTGAGACTTCATTGTAGTGCAGATTTCCTTTGCAAGCTTGCTTGGTTGGCCAAAAAGGGCGTATGCGTTTTTTCCTGAATATATTCAGGAAAAAACGCATACGCCCTTTTTGGGCAAGTCAGGTTTTTGAATTGCAGTGGCCCTTAGCTCCATTTTTCAGCTCTTAGTTTTGTGATCTTGCCCCATAACCACAGGATTCCTTGAAGCCCTATTCTTCTTCTGGGGCACCTTGCTGTGCCTTTGGTTCATTCTTCTTACTGATGTGAAATTAGAGTGACATGTGCCCATTGAAACCGCTACAGCTAGTTTCTCACTGGTTCCCCCTATTCCCATTCATCCTCCGCACTAACTGAAGACTGTGCGATACCAGAACTTAAAGGCATTGACTCTCCATGTGGGGATGTTGTTAGTAAAGCGGCTGGAATGTCGATCCGGAGCCCCAGGAGAGGAAAAATGTGGTGCGTTTTAGAAACCTTTCCCGATCATATGGTATACCAGTCGCTGGGTTTCCCAAGCATGGTTTAGCTGTAGGAAGATTCCCTTCAACCTGGAGTGTTGGGACCCTTGGAATGAGTAGCATGAAGTATTGCATTAAACTTTCGGCAGTTGCTCACCGAAGCTCACCAATCCTCTCAGCCCCAAGTGTCCAGCCTTATGTCTTATCCAGCTGTGGGTTTATATGTGGTCAATCCAGGTTGCGTCACAGCCCCTGAGCGAATTTTGTAAGAATTTTTCTCTCTTTCATTGTTTCTGCGTTTTGTTTTTAAAATTTATTTCTATAATGGGGTTTAGCTCATTTTCACTGCTGTGTTTGTGCCGCTCTGCACACACTTGATTCCCTTATGGAGATATATCAATACATGGGTTTTAAGATTCTTATTACTCAGATATATTTCTCTGCGGTGTATAGGGTGTGTTGAGGCCAGTTCATTGAGCAAGGTGTAGATCTTGTCTAATACCTATTTGGTTTCTTGAACGGTATCTGTGCTAATTTCAAACTCTGGTTTTATGCATCACCCCACCTCTCCTTTCCCCTTAAGCTGACATAAGTGTGTTTTCTAAATGTGAGACACTGTTCTGTTCTGTAATTCATTTCTTGTGCAGCCATATTTACCCTCCCTCTATAAGTGATATCTTATGATATGTTTCTTTTTCTGTTTGACTTATTTCAAGTAGTATTATCGGACCTAAATCCACTCTTTATCCTTCTACTAGCCTTATTACATTGATTTCATGGTGAAGAGATATTCCATTGTACATAAGTACCACATCTTCTTTATCCATTGTTCTCTTTCCTGGGATATTTAAGGTGTACTGAAGTTGAGGTTCTTGTAAACAGAGTAGCCCTAAACTGTGGTGTGCTTGTGTCTTGTTGATTTTTAGACTTCCCTAGATATACTCCCATGATTGGAAGTGTCCTATGCTCTGTAGCTCTGTTTTTAGATGATTTAGGAACCACCATACACTTCTCCAGAGTGGCTCTCGGCAGTTCACACACTGCCCATCAGCGTATAAAGGCTCCCTGTTCTCCATGGCCTGTCCTGCATTTCTGGTTTTTACAATTTTTTAGGATGGCCCTTTTGACCGGTGGGAAATGAGACTTCTTTGTTGTGCA
This sequence comes from Lagenorhynchus albirostris, assembly GCF_949774975.1. Lineage (NCBI taxonomy): Eukaryota > Metazoa > Chordata > Mammalia > Artiodactyla > Delphinidae > Lagenorhynchus > Lagenorhynchus albirostris. The sequence continues at coordinate 418,942 of NW_026783265.1, forward strand.
CATTTGCATTGCTTGCTTGCTTCGTTGCCCATAAAGTGCGTATGCGTTTTTTCCTGGATATAATCAGGAAAAATCGCATACGCCCTTTTGGGCCAACTGCATCATTGTCGAAATTCTGCCGCTTTTCATGTGCGTTAAAGACGAGTCCAATCTATCTCTTGAAATCTGTTTCTTGCAATTCTGTCTTGCATTCAGATCCTCTTCTTTGCCTTACCTCAACATATTTTTGGACGTTAGTTTTCATTTATAACTCTGCAGGTTTGTGAATTGCAGTGACCCTGAGCTCCATGTTTTAAGTTGCTCTTTTGTGAGCTGGCCTCAAACGCGCAGGATTGCTTCAGGCCCTATTTTGGCTCCGGCGAGGCAGGCTGAGCCTTTTTTTAATTCTTATTCTTAATGGGAAATTAGAGTGATATGTGCCCGTCCAAACCCCTACAACTCTTCTCTCATTGGTTCCCCCTCTTCCCGTTCATCCTCCTCACAATTTGCAAAATGTGTGAAACAGAAGTTTAAATGTGCTGATTCTCCAAGTGGGGAGCTTCTAAGTAACGTGGCTGGAATGGTGAACAGGAGCACCAGGAGAGGATAAATGAGGTGCATTTTAGACACATCTCCCGATCGCATGGTGTACAGTCCTCTGGGTTTTCCATGCATGTTTTAGCTGTAGGAAGATCCCTTGAACCTGCAGATTTGGGACCCATTGAATGGGTACCAGGTAGTATTACTTTAAAGGGTGTGCATTTCCTCACCCAACCTCACATTTCTCTTAGCGCAAACAGTTTCCAGCCTTATGTCTCATCCTGCTGTGGGTCTAGATGTGTTCAATCCATGTTGCATCACCGTCCCTGAGGAAAAGTTGTAAGAGGTTTTCTCTGTCTCTCTGTCGTTTATTTTTTTCAATTTATTACTATATTGGTTACAGCTGATTTTCAAAGCTCTGTTTCTTGCTGCTGTACATCCACTTGATTCACGTACAGAGAGACATCAATAAATTCTTTTTCAGATTCTTACCAGTCGTATATATTCTTTTCTGGTGACTTGAGTGTGCTGAGTGCAGTTCTTTTAGCTACCGTGTAGGCCTTGTTGATTATCAGTTTGGTATTTGGAATGGTATCTTTGCTAATTTCAACCTCCTGGATGATGCCTCACCCCTCCCCACCTTTCCCGTTTAGCAGCCTTATGCGTGTTTTCTACATATTTGACTATGTTTTTGTTTTGTAATTTATTTCATGTGTAGCCATTTTGGATTCCACCTTTAAGTGATATCTTATGATATGTGTCTTCTTCTTTTTGAATTCTGTCACTTAGAATGATCATACGTAACTCCTCCGGAGTTGTTACAGCTGGCCATATTTCATTGATTTCCAGGCTGAATAATATTCCACTCTACCTAAGTACCACATCTCTATCCATTTTTTCCCTCCAGAGACATTTAAGTTATATCTTAGTCGAGGATCTTTTAAACAGAGAGGGGGTAAACATTGGGGTGCCTGTGTCCTCTCGATTTTTGTTTTTCCCAAGATATACGCCCATGAGTGCAAGTGCCCTATGCTCTGTAGCTCATTGTTTAGATGCTTTAGTAAACACAATACACTTCTCCAGAATGGCCGTTGGCAATATACATTTCCACTATAAGTCTCACAGGGCTCCCTCTTCTCCTTGCCCTGTCCTGCATTTCTGTTGTTTACGCTTTATGAGGATGGCTCTTCTGACTGATGCGAAGTGATGTCTTTTGTAGTATTGACTTCCAGTGCCCACCTGTTTGGTTGGCTAAAAAGGTGTACGCTCTTTTCTTGAATATATACACAAAAAAACGCATACACCCTTTTTGGCCAACTGCAATGTTGGCAATGTTCAGCTCCTTTTCTTGTGCTTAATGGCGAGTCCTTTCTACCTCCTCAAATCCCTTTCCTGCCATTCTCCCTTGCTTACAAGTCCTTTTCTCTGACTTTCCTCAAGACATTTTTCAGTGATGGATATTTTCAACTCTGCAGTTTTGTGAATTTTACTGCCCCTGAGTTCTATTGTTCAACTTGTGTTTATGGGAACTGGCCACAAAGCAGCGGGATTTCCTCAAGCCCTATACTGTTTCCATGGGCAACCCTAGCCTTTGGTCAATTCGTCTTCCTGATTGGAAATTAGAGTGACATGTGCCTGTCTGAACACGTAGGACTTGTCTCTCATTGTTCCTCATCCTTCCGCTTCATCCTCTGGACAAATTCCAAACTGTACGCAACAGGATGTTGACAGTGCTGACATCTCCAAGTGGGGAGACTGTTAGTAAAGACGCTGGAGGGGTGAACCCGAGCACCAGGAGATGAGGAGATGAGATGCCTTTTCCAAACTCTTCCCGATCAGACGGTATACCATCCTCTGGGTGTGACAGACATGTTTTAGCAGTAGGAAGAGTCCCATTCATGTAAGGAGAACACCAGGGCTTTTTCAAAATCAGTGTCTCCCCGAAACCCAAACTGGGGAATTTTTTAAGCTACGGCTACACATATGTTCATTAAGGGCCTTGGGAAGTAGGCAGAGTCCAAACTTTAGATGATTGAAGTCTTCAGGGTCAGAAGCACTCACCACCAGCTTCCCTTAGGTTACACTTTAACTGTCATTGATAGATGATGTCAATAAAAATATCTATTCTTTTTCAGATTATTTCCCCTTATAGGTTATTGCAAAATGTTGAGTGTAGTTCCCTGTGCTATACAGTAGTTCCTTGTTGATGATCTATTTTATACATAGCAGTGTGTATGTGTTAATCCCAAACTGTTAATTTATCCCTCCTCCCACCTTTCCCCTTTGGTAATAATAAATTATAAGATTTTATACTTCTCAGAAATGGGGGAGCTGAAAGAGAGGTATCATTTTCAATGGAAAAGCATTTAAAACAAGATTGAAGGTTTAACCAAGATTATTAGATGTACATCCTTGGAAAGAAATCACTTCATTTCTCTAATATTGAGCTGACAAATAAGACAAACCTTTTCACTGAACTTGCTTATAATAAAGTGATGGAAATATCCAATGGAAGTGTTAGAAACATCTTATTTTACCCGAGCCTTATACACTGTTCTATGTTAACTACACTTTGGCTCACACATCTGTTCATTGAGGTTACAATAGTCTCAATTTCTGTTACTGATCCTCCAGAGTGGACCCCAACAAGTGTCCCCCTGCCCAGTGTCATTGGGGCCAACAGATCGAGACTGAGTTTGGTTCACAAGCAAAGGAAACTTTATATTTTGATCAGAGAATGGAGAGGTGAGAGCATGTACTACCCCGTGGGCTGTGGGCTGGGCTGCTGTGTAGAGATCCTGTCAGAGTCAGTGGGAGGGAGGGGGCGGAGCTCTCGAGGGCCGGGTTGGCTGTAGCTCAGGCTCTATATCGCGGAGTCTGCACTGGGCCCCAGGAGCTGAGGTGTCGACCCAGCCATTCTGCACTAGGAAATCTGGTCTGAAGTGCCGGGTGTGGAACCTCTGCATGCGGGACCCTAGGAGCACGTGAAATTAGACAAAGCACAAAGGATAAAAAAGGTTAGACTTGACTTTATTGCCCAGATTCTATTTTTATCTCCCAGGGATTTTTAATGGGCTTTGCTGGGGACAAACCCCCCCTCTGCCTTTTGTCCCGTTCCTCATTCTTGGAGTGCTGAGGGTGCAGACCCTTCTTCTGTAACTGCTGAGTGCTGAGTTGGGAGCCCTCATACCCTGGGGCGAGGGTCAGAGCTTCTCCCCAGCAGCCTCCAGGTGACGTTGATTGTCCCCAGGCCCCCTGCCTCCCTGCTCGTCCACCTGAGCAGCAGCATTGGAAGTGTTATAGATTCTAATGACCTTTAAGGGTCCAGGAAAGAGATGTGCAGAGACGCTGTGGGGGCCGGTTTCACCCCGCCCCACATTTGTTCGGCCACCTTAGGCCGACCGTTTCTGCCAGCCTAGATGCTCTGACCAGTAGTCTGCGCTTTCTTCAATTAGGCCCCTGAATTAACGTACAAACAGCACCAGGTGTCAGAGCCCTGCCCGCTCAACTCCCAGACAGTCCAGGGTCAGTGGTGATCAAGGACCATGATGGCCACTGAGTCAACAGCCTTTTGAAGTAAACAAGAGTCCAGCCGGTCTTACTGGCCACCATCATCACGGTGTCTGTAGGCTTTTCTATGGTGACAGTGTGATATACGGTTCCCCCGCCAAGATTATTAGCTCCCCTCTGGGTGCAGTAAGTCCGGCAAGCAGTAGTCTACTCTTTTGGGACACACTCTTGTTGTTTTATGAGAGAAACTCCAGGTCAAGTGATGTTCACACGAGTCGTCATGGTGCCCTGTTGCCCCCGGTTATCTCTCTGGATGTTGGAGTTGGAGGGCCTCCTCACTCGAGGTCGGTGTGCCCACGGAGCGAACCCTGCAACTTCAGGGCATGGTTGGTGGTTAGGATCACCACGTGGGGTCCTTTTCCCTTAGGAGGGAGGTGGCCTTTTGGGCTGCTGATTTCCAGGGTTTTAGATACCGCCAGTATCTTGGCCAGATGTGGCAGTGGGCCAAGCCCCTTGGTGACCATAGTTTATCCTACCTGGATGGCATTCTTGCATTGTTCCATTTCAAGTGGTCCCAGGTTTTGCACTAATTCTCCAATGGCGATTCACCTTTCACCGGGAATGTAAAGGTCAAAGGGTTTAGCTAAATTAGGGAGTTCCAGGGCAAGGGTCTGAATTGACTGCTCTTTCCATTCTTGAAAGGCCACTTCTGGATTCTATTCAAAAGGATCATCATCTTTTCCTTTCAGTGTTTCATATAGAGGCCCAGCTAGTAGACTGTAGTTAGGGATCCAGAAGCAGCAAACCCTGGCCTCCCCAGGAACCCCTAAGCTGTCTTCTAGTTTTAGAAAGGGGTAAGGCTGAAAATGGTTTCTTCCCTTTCCTGGGATGGACTTCTCCAACCTTCTGTGAGAATGAAGCCCAGGCAGGTCACGGCAGTCTGTGATATTTGAGCTTTTTCTTGGACAACTTCTATCCTTTATTGGCTTGGTAGTTCAGAGGCCTCCTTAGTAGGGCTGGCGATCAGAATGTCGTCTGCATATTGAAGGAGGGTTTCCTTTTCCAGAGGTAGAACTTTTAGGTCTTTAGCTAAGCTTTCCCCAAAGATGGTGTGGGAATTTTTGCACCCTTGGGGCCAGACGGCCCGGAAGTATTGTTTTAGTTGTATGTTGAGTCCTGCCACTCACAAGCCAAAATTTCTTGTGACTCTGGGACTAATGGAATACAAAAGAAGGCATCATTGAAGACTAATACAGAATACCATGTCCTGGTGGTTGGTAGAATGACCAGCAGGGTGTAGGAATTAGGAGCAACTGGAGGTATATCCTCGGTGGCTTCACTGACTGTCCTGACATCCTTTACCAGGTCCCCAGCAGCCCATGGGGCTCTCGTGGTCAGACCAATCCCAGAATATGGAGCTCACCTGGGCAGGTACCCCACCCCCACCCCAGCCCACAGGGCTCTCGTGGTCAGGCCCCTCCCAGGATACAGAGCTACCCTTGCAGGTACTGTGGCAGGGCTGGGCACACAGGAACCGTGCACATAGCCCTCATTGCAGAGCACCCCCAGCTCACCTGTCGCTCAGAGCTGACACAGAGCACCTCAGAGCAGGACTTGAACTAACAAACAGCAGCTGCGACAGGTCTGTGACCCTGGGCATCACTCCGTGAGGCCTCCCTCCACCTGGTCTTCCAGAGACTTCCACTGCACCCGGGGCACCAGGCCTCTGTCTCCAACCACCACCCACCCCTCCTCTCCCTGACTCCTGGGTTCCTCTCATTAGGAGAGGGTTTTCTTGAAGTTGTCTCCCACTCATGGGCCAGATAAAATGATTAGAAAACAAGCCAAAGCTGCAGCCCCTTGTCTATCCTGACTCTCAGGAGCCCACACCTGTTCCTTGGACCTGGCCGGTTCAGCAAGTTCCATTTTCTGCAACTGTGAGCCCCTGAGGGGTGATGATTGGCTGACCTGGGCAGCCTTACCGTGCCGGCCAGCCCTCCCCAGGTGTGCCTGGGTTGAGATCACTATAAATACCACTCCAGGCAGCAAGAGCCCCTGCAGCCGTGCCTGACGCCATTTTCTCTGCCCTGTCAGCAGTCTCGGGGCTGGGCTGGTGGGAGGGAATGAGAGGCCACGGCTTTGTGGGTGGCCCAGTGTGAGTGGGGCTCTGCTGGACTTTCTGCAGCAGTTGCCAGGCTGCCACCTGCTAAAGAAGAAGATGTGTCACCCATACCTGCTGCTGGAATTTCTCCCTGGGCAGAGGTGAGGAAGGAAACAAGCAGTGGGGGCAGGGACAGGACGGGTATCTCAGGCAGGGAAATGGAAATCTTCCAGAAGAGCACCCAGGGCCAGGACCATCCTGGCTGGCCTGCAGGCACCAAGTCGGCCGGCATGCTGTCACTCGTGTGGCTCTATGGCCCTCCCTCTAGGCTTTCAAGTCCTTGTATATATTCAGGTGTTTTACCTGGGATGGGTGGGAATAGTTCAGCAGCAACTGGCCTGGGGCTCAGCTCACGTTTACTCACAGATGCCTCGGCACGGTGCCCCAGCTTTGCAATGAGGACGCTTGTTGCGTGGGGGCTGCTGGCTGAATGGGAGACGATTCCCCACCACTGACCAACTTCAGAATTGTTTACAACTGGAGCAAGTGCCCTGATACGGTTTTCCTCTGTGGAACTGGTGGGTTCTGTGTTTTCTTTCTCTTTTTCGTTTTGGGTTCAAGGTAGATTTTATTCCTCTTTTTTGTATTTACAGATATAAGCATGGAAATAATTTATTCATATAAATACATGTATGTGAAGGGAATAATTGTTTTTTCTATTTTTAAATTTTATTTCTTTTTAATTTTGAATTTTATTTTATATTTTTATACAGCAGGTTCTTATTGGTTATCTATTTTATACATATAAATGTATACATGCCAATCCCAGTCTCTCAACTCCTCCCACCACCCCCCCAACAGCTTTCCCCCCTTGTTGTCCATACGTTTGTTGTCTACATCTGTTGCTCTATTTATGCCTTGCAAAATGGTTAATCTGTACAGGTTTTCTAGGTTCCACATATATGCATGAATATACAAGATTTGTTTTTCTCTTTCTGACTTACTTCACTCTGTATGACAGTCTCTAGATGCATCGACGTCTCTACAAATGACCCAATTTCATTCCTTTTCGTGGCTTAGTAATATTCCATTTTATATATGTACCACGGCTTTATGCATTCGTCTGTCTGTGGGCATTTAGGTTGCTTCCATTACCTCGATATTGTAAATAGTGATGCAATGAACACTGCGGTGAATGTCTCTTTTTGATTTATGGTTTTGTCTGGGTATATGTCCAGTACTGGGATTGCTGTATCATATGGTAATTCTATTGTTAGTTTCTTAAGAAATTCCATATTGTTCTCCATAGTGACTGTATCAATTTATATTCCCAACAATAGTGGAAGAGGGTTCCTTTTCTCCACACCCTTTCCAGCATTTTTTGCTTGTAGATTTTCTATGATGCCTATTCTACCAGGTGTGAGGTGATACCTCATTGTTGAATCCATTTCGTTGAGCAAGGGGTAGGTCTTGTCTATTCCATATTTGGCTTATGGAACGGCATCTGTGCTAATTTCAAACTCTGGTTTAATGCAGCACCCCAACTCACCTTCCCCCTTAAGCAAGAATAAGTTAGTTTTCTAAACTTGAGACCCTGTTCTGTTTTGTAATTCAGTTCCTGTGTAGCCAAGTTCACATTCCGTGTATTAGTGATACCTTATGATGTTTCTTTTTCTGTGTGACTTATTTCAGTTAGAATCATCGTGCCTCAATCCACTCATTATGCTGCTACGGGCCTGATGACATAGATTTCATTGCTGAGTGATATTGCATTGTACGTAAGTACCACAACTTCTTTATCCATTTTTCACTTTCTGCGATATTGAACTTGTACCGTAAACCAGGTTCTTGTAAACAGAGCCGTCCCAACCTTTGGGGTGGCTGTGTCTTTTTGATTTTAATTTCCCTAAGCTATAGGAACATAAGTGGAAGTGCCCTAGGCTCTGTTGCTTTGCTTTTTATATGTTTCAGGAAACACCATACACTTCTCCCGAGTGGCTGTTGGCAATTGACATCCCGCCCATCAGCATAACAAGGCTCCCAGTTCTCCATGGCCTGTCCTGCCTTTCTGGATTTTACACTTTTTTCAGATGGCCCTTTTGACCGGGGGGAAGTGAGACTTCATTGTAGTGCAGATTTCCTTTGCAAGCTTGCTTGGTTGGCCAAAAAGGGCGTATGCGTTTTTTCCTGAATATATTCAGGAAAAAACGCATACGCCCTTTTTGGCCAAGTGCATCATTGTGGACGTTCTGCCTCTTTTCCTATGCTTTAAATGCAATTCCAGTCTACCTCCTGAAATCGGTTTCCTGCAATTCTGCCCCGCTTTCAAGTCCTCTTGGCAGCCTTACTTCAGTATATTTTTGGACGATAGCTGTCATTTATAACTCTGCAGGTTTGTGAATTACAGTGCCCCTGAGCTCCTTTCTTCAAGTCGCTTTCTCGTGAGCTGGCCGCAACACCGCAGGATGGCTTCAGGCCCTAATCTGGTTGCGGCACGGCACGCTGAGCCTTTGGTTAATTCCTCTTCCTGGTGGGAAATGAGAGTTAAATTTGCCCGTCCAGACACCTCCAGCTAGTCTGTCATTGGTTCTCCCTATTCCTGTTCATCTTCCGCAGAAATTGCAAACTGGGCCAAACAGGAGGTTAAAGGCACTGACTCTCCAAGTCGGGAGAGTGTTAGTAAAGCGTCTGGAATGTTGCACCCGAGTACCTGGGGACGAAAACTGAGACATATTGGAACACATCTCCCGAGCACACGGTTGATCATACTCTTGGTTCCACATGCATGTTTTAGCTGAAGGAAGAATACCTTAAACCTGGAGAGTTGAGACCCGTGGAATGGGTTCCATGCAATATGACTTCAAAGGGTCTTCATTTGCTCACCGAACCTCTCCAATCTTATGAGCCCCAAGTGTCCAGCCTTATGTGTCACCCAGCTCTGGGTGTAGATGTGGTAAATGCAGGTTGCATCAGAAGCCTTGAATGATTACTTAAGTATTTCTCTCTATTTCACTGTCATTGTGTTTTGTTTAAGAAATTTATTTTTATTATGGGATTTACCTGATTTTCACTGCTTTAATGCCGCTGTACACACTCTTGATTCTCTTACAGAGATATATAAATCCATAGGTTTTATGATTCTTACTAGTCAGGTATATTCCTAGGCGTTGAATATGGGGTGTTGAGTCCATTTCGTTGAGCAAGGAGTAGCTCTTGTCTATTCCATATTTGGCTTAAGGAACTTTATCTGTGCTCATTTCAATCTCTGGTTTTATGCAGCACCCCAACTCACCTTTCCCCTTAAGCAAGCATAAGTTGGTTTTCTAAATTTGAGACCCTGTTCTGTTTTGCAATTCAGTTCCTGTGTAGCCAAGTTTACATTCCGTGTATTAGTGATACCTTATGATGTTTCTTTTTCTGTGTGACTTATTTCAGTTAGATTCATCGTACTTAGTCCACTCATTATGCTGCTACGGGCCTGATGACATAGATTTCATTTCTGAGTGATACTGCATTGTACGTAAGTACCACAACTTCTTTATCCATTTTTCACTTTCTGCGATATTGAACTTGTACCGTATATGAGGTTCTTGTAAACAGAGCCATCCCAAACTTTGGGGTGGCTGTGTCTTTTTGATTTTAATTGCCCTAAACTATAGTACCATAAGTGGAAGTGCCCTAGGCTCTGTTGCTTTGTTTTTTAGATGTTTCAGGAAACACCAAACACTTCTCCAGAGTGGCTGTTGGCAATTTACATCCTGCCCATCAGCATAAGATGGCTCCCAGTTCTCCATGGCCTGTCCTGCCTTTATGGATTTTACACTTTTTTCAGATGGCCCTTTTGACCAGGGGGAATTGAGACTTCATTGTAGTGCAGATTTCCTTTGCAAGCTTGCTTGGTTGGCCAAAAAGGGCGTATGCGTTTTTTCCTGAATATATTCAGGAAAAAACACATACGCCCTTTTTGGGCAAGTCAGGTTTTTGAATTGCAGTGGCCCTTAGCTCCATTTTTCAGCTCTTAGTTTTGTGATCTTGCCCCATAACCACAGGATTCCTTGAAGCCCTATTCTTCTTCTGGGGCACCTTGCTGTGCCTTTGGTTCATTCTTCTTACTGATGTGAAATTAGAGTGACATGTGCCCATTGAAACCGCTACAGCTAGTTTCTCACTGGTTCCCCCTATTCCCATTCATCCTCCGCACTAACTGAAGACTGTGCGATACCAGAACTTAAAGGCATTGACTCTCCATGTGGGGATGTTGTTAGTAAAGCGGCTGGAATGTCGATCCGGAGCCCCAGGAGAGGAAAAATGTGGTGCGTTTTAGAAACCTTTCCCGATCATATGGTATACCAGTCGCTGGGTTTCCCAAGCATGGTTTAGCTGTAGGAAGATTCCCTTCAACCTGGAGTGTTGGGACCCTTGGAATGAGTAGCATGAAGTATTGCATTAAACTTTCGGCAGTTGCTCACCGAAGCTCACCAATCCTCTCAGCCCCAAGTGTCCAGCCTTATGTCTTATCCAGCTGTGGGTTTATATGTGGTCAATCCAGGTTGCGTCACAGCCCCTGAGCGAATTTTGTAAGAATTTTTCTCTCTTTCATTGTTTCTGCGTTTTGTTTTTAAAATTTATTTCTATAATGGGGTTTAGCTCATTTTCACTGCTGTGTTTGTGCCGCTCTGCACACACTTGATTCCCTTATGGAGATATATCAATACATGGGTTTTAAGATTCTTATTACTCAGATATATTTCTCTGCGGTGTATAGGGTGTGTTGAGGCCAGTTCATTGAGCAAGGTGTAGATCTTGTCTAATACCTATTTGGTTTCTTGAACGGTATCTGTGCTAATTTCAAACTCTGGTTTTATGCATCACCCCACCTCTCCTTTCCCCTTAAGCTGACATAAGTGTGTTTTCTAAATGTGAGACACTGTTCTGTTCTGTAATTCATTTCTTGTGCAGCCATATTTACCCTCCCTCTATAAGTGATATCTTATGATATGTTTCTTTTTCTGTTTGACTTATTTCAAGTAGTATTATTGGACCTAAATCCACTCTTTATCCTTCTACTAGCCTTATTACATTGATTTCATGGTGAAGAGATATTCCATTGTACATAAGTACCACATCTTCTTTATCCATTGTTCTCTTTCCTGGGATATTTAAGGTGTACTGAAGTTGAGGTTCTTGTAAACAGAGTAGCCCTAAACTGTGGTGTGCTTGTGTCTTGTTGATTTTTAGACTTCCCTAGATATACTCCCATGATTGGAAGTGTCCTATGCTCTGTAGCTCTGTTTTTAGATGATTTAGGAACCACCATACACTTCTCCAGAGTGGCTCTCGGCAGTTCACACACTGCCCATCAGCATATAAAGGCTCCCTGTTCTCCATGGCCTGTCCTGCATTTCTGGTTTTTACAATTTTTTAGGATGGCCCTTTTGACCGGTGGGAAATGAGACTTCTTTGTTGTGCACATTTGCATTGCTTGCTTGCTTCGTTGCCCATAAAGTGCGTATGCGTTTTTTCCTGGATATAATCAGGAAAAATCGCATACGCCCTTTTGGGCCAACTGCATCATTGTCGAAATTCTGCCGCTTTTCATGTGCGTTAAAGACGAGTCCAATCTATCTCTTGAAATCTGTTTCTTGCAATTCTGTCTTGCATTCAGATCCTCTTCTTTGCCTTACCTCAACATATTTTTGGACGTTAGTTTTCATTTATAACTCTGCAGGTTTGTGAATTGCAGTGACCCTGAGCTCCATGTTTTAAGTTGCTCTTTTGTGAGCTGGCCTCAAACGCGCAGGATTGCTTCAGGCCCTATTTTGGCTCCGGCGAGGCAGGCTGAGCCTTTTTTTAATTCTTATTCTTAATGGGAAATTAGAGTGATATGTGCCCGTCCAAACCCCTACAACTCTTCTCTCATTGGTTCCCCCTCTTCCCGTTCATCCTCCTCACAATTTGCAAAATGTGTGAAACAGAAGTTTAAATGTGCTGATTCTCCAAGTGGGGAGCTTCTAAGTAACGTGGCTGGAATGGTGAACAGGAGCACCAGGAGAGGATAAATGAGGTGCATTTTAGACACATCTCCCGATCACATGGTGTACAGTCCTCTGGGTTTTCCATGCATGTTTTAGCTGTAGGAAGATCCCTTGAACCTGCAGATTTGGGACCCATTGAATGGGTACCAGGTAGTATTACTTTAAAGGGTGTGCATTTCCTCACCCAACCTCACATTTCTCTTAGCGCAAACAGTTTCCAGCCTTATGTCTCATCCTGCTGTGGGTCTAGATGTGTTCAATCCATGTTGCATCACCGTCCCTGAGGAAAAGTTGTAAGAGGTTTTCTCTGTCTCTCTGTCGTTTATTTTTTTCAATTTATTACTATATTGGTTACAGCTGATTTTCAAAGCTCTGTTTCTTGCTGCTGTACATCCACTTGATTCACGTACAGAGAGACATCAATAAATTCTTTTTCAGATTCTTACCAGTCGTATATATTCTTTTCTGGTGACTTGAGTGTGCTGAGTGCAGTTCTTTTAGCTACCGTGTAGGCCTTGTTGATTATCAGTTTGGTATTTGGAATGGTATCTTTGCTAATTTCAACCTCCTGGATGATGCCTCACCCCTCCCCACCTTTCCCGTTTAGCAGCCTTATGCGTGTTTTCTACATATTTGACTATGTTTTTGTTTTGTAATTTATTTCATGTGTAGCCATTTTGGATTCCACCTTTAAGTGATATCTTATGATATGTGTCTTCTTCTTTTTGAATTCTGTCACTTAGAATGATCATACGTAACTCCTCCAGAGTTGTTACAGCTGGCCATATTTCATTGATTTCCAGGCTGAATAATATTCCACTCTACCTAAGTACCACATCTCTATCCATTTTTTCCCTCCAGAGACATTTAAGTTATATCTTAGTCGAGGATCTTTTAAACAGAGAGGGGGTAAACATTGGGGTGCCTGTGTCCTCTCGATTTTTGTTTTTCCCAAGATATACGCCCATGAGTGCAAGTGCCCTATGCTCTGTAGCTCATTGTTTAGATGCTTTAGTAAACACAATACACTTCTCCAGAATGGCCGTTGGCAATATACATTTCCACTATAAGTCTCACAGGGCTCCCTCTTCTCCTTGCCCTGTCCTGCATTTCTGTTGTTTACGCTTTATGAGGATGGCTCTTCTGACTGATGCGAAGTGATGTCTTTTGTAGTATTGACTTCCAGTGCCCACCTGTTTGGTTGGCTAAAAAGGTGTACGCTCTTTTCTTGAATATATACACAAAAAAACGCATACACCCTTTTTGGCCAACTGCAATGTTGGCAATGTTCAGCTCCTTTTCTTGTGCTTAATGGCGAGTCCTTTCTACCTCCTCAAATCCCTTTCCTGCCATTCTCCCTTGCTTACAAGTCCTTTTCTCTGACTTTCCTCAAGACATTTTTCAGTGATGGATATTTTCAACTCTGCAGTTTTGTGAATTTTACTGCCCCTGAGTTCTATTGTTCAACTTGTGTTTATGGGAACTGGCCACAAAGCAGCGGGATTTCCTCAAGCCCTATACTGTTTCCATGGGCAACCCTAGCCTTTGGTCAATTCGTCTTCCTGATTGGAAATTAGAGTGACATGTGCCTGTCTGAACACGTAGGACTTGTCTCTCATTGTTCCTCATCCTTCCGCTTCATCCTCTGGACAAATTCCAAACTGTACGCAACAGGATGTTGACAGTGCTGACATCTCCAAGTGGGGAGACTGTTAGTAAAGACGCTGGAGGGGTGAACCCGAGCACCAGGAGATGAGGAGATGAGATGCCTTTTCCAAACTCTTCCCGATCAGACGGTATACCATCCTCTGGGTGTGACAGACATGTTTTAGCAGTAGGAAGAGTCCCATTCATGTAAGGAGAACACCAGGGCTTTTTCAAAATCAGTGTCTCCCCGAAACCCAAACTGGGGAATTTTTTAAGCTACGGCTACACATATGTTCATTAAGGGCCTTGGGAAGTAGGCAGAGTCCAAACTTTAGATGATTGAAGTCTTCAGGGTCAGAAGCACTCACCACCAGCTTCCCTTAGGTTACACTTTAACTGTCATTGATAGATGATGTCAATAAAAATATCTATTCTTTTTCAGATTATTTCCCCTTATAGGTTATTGCAAAATGTTGAGTGTAGTTCCCTGTGCTATACAGTAGTTCCTTGTTGATGATCTATTTTATACATAGCAGTGTGTATGTGTTAATCCCAAACTGTTAATTTATCCCTCCTCCCACCTTTCCCCTTTGGTAATAATAAATTATAAGATTTTATACTTCTCAGAAATGGGGGAGCTGAAAGAGAGGTATCATTTTCAATGGAAAAGCATTTAAAACAAGATTGAAGGTTTAACCAAGATTATTAGATGTACATCCTTGGAAAGAAATCACTTCATTTCTCTAATATTGAGCTGACAAATAAGACAAACCTTTTCACTGAACTTGCTTATAATAAAGTGATGGAAATATCCAATGGAAGTGTTAGAAACATCTTATTTTACCCGAGCCTTATACACTGTTCTATGTTAACTACACTTTGGCTCACACATCTGTTCATTGAGGTTACAATAGTCTCAATTTCTGTTACTGATCCTCCAGAGTGGACCCCAACAAGTGTCCCCCTGCCCAGTGTCATTGGGGCCAACAGATCGAGACTGAGTTTGGTTCACAAGCAAAGGAAACTTTATATTTTGATCAGAGAATGGAGAGGTGAGAGCATGTACTACCCCGTGGGCTGTGGGCTGGGCTGCTGTGTAGAGATCCTGTCAGAGTCAGTGGGAGGGAGGGGGCGGAGCTCTCGAGGGCCGGGTTGGCTGTAGCTCAGGCTCTATATCGCGGAGTCTGCACTGGGCCCCAGGAGCTGAGGTGTCGACCCAGCCATTCTGCACTAGGAAATCTGGTCTGAAGTGCCGGGTGTGGAACCTCTGCATGCGGGACCCTAGGAGCACGTGAAATTAGACAAAGCACAAAGGATAAAAAAGGTTAGACTTGACTTTATTGCCCAGATTCTATTTTTATCTCCCAGGGATTTTTAATGGGCTTTGCTGGGGACAAACCCCCCCTCTGCCTTTTGTCCCGTTCCTCATTCTTGGAGTGCTGAGGGTGCAGACCCTTCTTCTGTAACTGCTGAGTGCTGAGTTGGGAGCCCTCATACCCTGGGGCGAGGGTCAGAGCTTCTCCCCAGCAGCCTCCAGGTGACGTTGATTGTCCCCAGGCCCCCTGCCTCCCTGCTCGTCCACCTGAGCACCAGCATTGCAAGTGTTATAGATTCTAATGACCTTTAAGGGTCCAGGAAAGAGATGTGCAGAGACGCTGTGGGGGCCGGTTTCACCCCGCCCCACATTTGTTCGGCCACCTTAGGCCGACCGTTTCTGCCAGCCTAGATGCTCTGACCAGTAGTCTGCGCTTTCTTCAATTAGGCCCCTGAATTAACGTACAAACAGCACCAGGTGTCAGAGCCCTGCCCGCTCAACTCCCAGACAGTCCAGGGTCAGTGGTGATCAAGGACCATGATGGCCACTGAGTCAACAGCCTTTTGAAGTAAACAAGAGTCCAGCCGGTCTTACTGGCCACCATCATCACGGTGTCTGTAGGCTTTTCTATGGTGACAGTGTGATATACGGTTCCCCCGCCAAGATTATTAGCTCCCCTCTGGGTGCAGTAAGTCCGGCAAGCAGTAGTCTACTCTTTTGGGACACACTCTTGTTGTTTTATGAGAGAAACTCCAGGTCAAGTGATGTTCACACGAGTCGTCATGGTGCCCTGTTGCCCCCGGTTATCTCTCTGGATGTTGGAGTTGGAGGGCCTCCTCACTCGAGGTCGGTGTGCCCACGGAGCGAACCCTGCAACTTCAGGGCATGGTTGGTGGTTAGGATCACCACGTGGGGTCCTTTTCCCTTAGGAGGGAGGTGGCCTTTTGGGCTGCTGATTTCCAGGGTTTTAGATACCGCCAGTATCTTGGCCAGATGTGGCAGTGGGCCAAGCCCCTTGGTGACCATAGTTTATCCTACCTGGATGGCATTCTTGCATTGTTCCATTTCAAGTGGTCCCAGGTTTTGCACTAATTCTCCAATGGCGATTCACCTTTCACCGGGAATGTAAAGGTCAAAGGGTTTAGCTAAATTAGGGAGTTCCAGGGCAAGGGTCTGAATTGACTGCTCTTTCCATTCTTGAAAGGCCACTTCTGGATTCTATTCAAAAGGATCATCATCTTTTCCTTTCAGTGTTTCATATAGAGGCCCAGCTAGTAGACTGTAGTTAGGGATCCAGAAGCAGCAAACCCTGGCCTCCCCAGGAACCCCTAAGCTGTCTTCTAGTTTTAGAAAGGGGTAAGGCTGAAAATGGTTTCTTCCCTTTCCTGGGATGGACTTCTCCAACCTTCTGTGAGAATGAAGCCCAGGCAGGTCACGGCAGTCTGTGATATTTGAGCTTTTTCTTGGACAACTTCTATCCTTTATTGGCTTGGTAGTTCAGAGGCCTCCTTAGTAGGGCTGGCGATCAGAATGTCGTCTGCATATTGAAGGAGGGTTTCCTTTTCCAGAGGTAGAACTTTTAGGTCTTTAGCTAAGCTTTCCCCAAAGATGGGGTGGGAATTTTTGCACCCTTGGGGCCAGACGGCCCGGAAGTATTGTTTTAGTTGTATGTTGAGTCCTGCCACTCACAAGCCAAAATTTCTTGTGACTCTGGGACTAATGGAATACAAAAGAAGGCATCATTGAAGACTAATACAGAATACCATGTCCTGGTGGTTGGTAGAATGACCAGCAGGGTGTAGGAATTAGGAGCAACTGGAGGTATATCCTCGGTGGCTTCACTGACTGTCCTGACATCCTTTACCAGGTCCCCAGCAGCCCATGGGGCTCTCGTGGTCAGACCAATCCCAGAATATGGAGCTCACCTGGGCAGGTACCCCACCCCCACCCCAGCCCACAGGGCTCTCGTGGTCAGGCCCCTCCCAGGATACAGAGCTACCCTTGCAGGTACTGTGGCAGGGCTGGGCACACAGGAACCGTGCACATAGCCCTCATTGCAGAGCACCCCCAGCTCACCTGTCGCTCAGAGCTGACACAGAGCACCTCAGAGCAGGACTTGAACTAACAAACAGCAGCTGCGACAGGTCTGTGACCCTGGGCATCACTCCGTGAGGCCTCCCTCCACCTGGTCTTCCAGAGACTTCCACTGCACCCGGGGCACCAGGCCTCTGTCTCCAACCACCACCCACCCCTCCTCTCCCTGACTCCTGGGTTCCTCTCATTAGGAGAGGGTTTTCTTGAAGTTGTCTCCCACTCATGGGCCAGATAAAATGATTAGAAAACAAGCCAAAGCTGCAGCCCCTTGTCTATCCTGACTCTCAGGAGCCCACACCTGTTCCTTGGACCTGGCCGGTTCAGCAAGTTCCATTTTCTGCAACTGTGAGCCCCTGAGGGGTGATGATTGGCTGACCTGGGCAGCCTTACCGTGCCGGCCAGCCCTCCCCAGGTGTGCCTGGGTTGAGATCACTATAAATACCACTCCAGGCAGCAAGAGCCCCTGCAGCCGTGCCTGACGCCATTTTCTCTGCCCTGTCAGCAGTCTCGGGGCTGGGCTGGTGGGAGGGAATGAGAGGCCACGGCTTTGTGGGTGGCCCAGTGTGAGTGGGGCTCTGCTGGACTTTCTGCAGCAGTTGCCAGGCTGCCACCTGCTAAAGAAGAAGATGTGTCACCCATACCTGCTGCTGGAATTTCTCCCTGGGCAGAGGTGAGGAAAGAAACAAGCAGTGGGGGCAGGGACAGGACGGGTATCTCAGGCAGGGAAATGGAAATCTTCCAGAAGAGCACCCAGGGCCAGGACCATCCTGGCTGGCCTGCAGGCACCAAGTCGGCCGGCATGCTGTCACTCGTGTGGCTCTATGGCCCTCCCTCTAGGCTTTCAAGTCCTTGTATATATTCAGGTGTTTTACCTGGGATGGGTGGGAATAGTTCAGCAGCAACTGGCCTGGGGCTCAGCTCACGTTTACTCACAGATGCCTCGGCACGGTGCCCCAGCTTTGCAATGAGGACGCTTGTTGCGTGGGGGCTGCTGGCTGAATGGGAGACGATTCCCCACCACTGACCAACTTCAGAATTGTTTACAACTGGAGCAAGTGCCCTGATACGGTTTTCCTCTGTGGAACTGGTGGGTTCTGTGTTTTCTTTCTCTTTTTCGTTTTGGGTTCAAGGTAGATTTTATTCCTCTTTTTTGTATTTACAGATATAAGCATGGAAATAATTTATTCATATAAATACATGTATGTGAAGGGAATAATTGTTTTTTCTATTTTTAAATTTTATTTCTTTTTAATTTTGAATTTTATTTTATATTTTTATACAGCAGGTTCTTATTGGTTATCTATTTTATACATATAAATGTATACATGCCAATCCCAGTCTCTCAACTCCTCCCACCACCCCCCCAACAGCTTTCCCCCCTTGTTGTCCATACGTTTGTTGTCTACATCTGTTGCTCTATTTATGCCTTGCAAAATGGTTAATCTGTACAGGTTTTCTAGGTTCCACATATATGCATGAATATACAAGATTTGTTTTTCTCTTTCTGACTTACTTCACTCTGTATGACAGTCTCTAGATGCATCGACGTCTCTACAAATGACCCAATTTCATTCCTTTTCGTGGCTTAGTAATATTCCATTTTATATATGTACCACGGCTTTATGCATTCGTCTGTCTGTGGGCATTTAGGTTGCTTCCATTACCTCGATATTGTAAATAGTGATGCAATGAACACTGCGGTGAATGTCTCTTTTTGATTTATGGTTTTGTCTGGGTATATGTCCAGTACTGGGATTGCTGTATCATATGGTAATTCTATTGTTAGTTTCTTAAGAAATTCCATATTGTTCTCCATAGTGACTGTATCAATTTATATTCCCAACAATAGTGGAAGAGGGTTCCTTTTCTCCACACCCTTTCCAGCATTTTTTGCTTGTAGATTTTCTATGATGCCTATTCTACCAGGTGTGAGGTGATACCTCATTGTTGAATCCATTTCGTTGAGCAAGGGGTAGGTCTTGTCTATTCCATATTTGGCTTATGGAACGGCATCTGTGCTAATTTCAAACTCTGGTTTAATGCAGCACCCCAACTCACCTTCCCCCTTAAGCAAGAATAAGTTAGTTTTCTAAACTTGAGACCCTGTTCTGTTTTGTAATTCAGTTCCTGTGTAGCCAAGTTCACATTCCGTGTATTAGTGATACCTTATGATGTTTCTTTTTCTGTGTGACTTATTTCAGTTAGAATCATCGTGCCTCAATCCACTCATTATGCTGCTACGGGCCTGATGACATAGATTTCATTGCTGAGTGATATTGCATTGTACGTAAGTACCACAACTTCTTTATCCATTTTTCACTTTCTGCGATATTGAACTTGTACTGTAAACCAGGTTCTTGTAAACAGAGCCGTCCCAACCTTTGGGGTGGCTGTGTCTTTTTGATTTTAATTTCCCTAAGCTATAGGACCATAAGTGGAAGTGCCCTAGGCTCTGTTGCTTTGCTTTTTAGATGTTTCAGGAAACACCATACACTTCTCCCGAGTGGCTGTTGGCAATTTACATCCCGCCCATCAGCATAACAAGGCTCCCAGTTCTCCATGGCCTGTCCTGCCTTTCTGGATTTTACACTTTTTTCAGATGGCCCTTTTGACCGGGGGGAAGTGAGACTTCATTGTAGTGCAGATTTCCTTTGCAAGCTTGCTTGGTTGGCCAAAAAGGGCGTATGCGTTTTTTCCTGAATATATTCAGGAAAAAACGCATACGCCCTTTTTGGCCAAGTGCATCATTGTGGACGTTCTGCCTCTTTTCCTATGCTTTAAATGCAATTCCAGTCTACCTCCTGAAATCGGTTTCCTGCAATTCTGCCCCGCTTTCAAGTCCTCTTGGCAGCCTTACTTCAGTATATTTTTGGACGATAGCTGTCATTTATAACTCTGCAGGTTTGTGAATTACAGTGCCCCTGAGCTCCTTTCTTCAACTCGCTTTCTCGTGAGCTGGCCGCAACACCGCAGGATGGCTTCAGGCCCTAATCTGGTTCCGGCACGGCACGCTGAGCCTTTGGTTAATTCCTCTTCCTGGTGGGAAATGAGAGTTAAATTTGCCCGTCCAGACACCTCCAGCTGGTCTCTCAATGGTTCTCCCTATTACTGTTCATCTTCCACAGAAATTGCAAACTGGGCCAAACAGGAGGTTAAAGGCACTGACTCTCCAAGTCGGGAGAGTGTTAGTAAAGCGTCTGGCATGTTGCACCCGAGTACCAGGGAACGAAAAGTGAGACACATTTGAACATGTTTCTCGATCACATGGTGGATCATACTCTGGGTTCCACATGCATGTTTTAGCTGAAGGAAGTGTCCCTTAAACCTGGAGAGTTGAGTTTAAGTTGTCCCTTAAACCTGGGTACCATGCAATATGACTTCAAAGGTCTTCATTTGCTCACCGAACCTCACCAATCTTATGAGCCCCAAGTGTCCAGCCTTATGTGTCACCCAGCTCTGGGTGTAGATGTGGTAAATGCAGGTTGCATCAGAAGCCTTGAATGAATTACTTAAGTATTTCTCTCTATTTCACTGTCATTGTGTTTTGTTTAAGAAATTTATTTTTATTATGGGATTTACCTGATTTTCACTGCTTTAATGCCGCTGTACACACTCTTGATTCTCTTACAGAGATATATAAATCCATAGGTTTTATGATTCTTACTAGTCAGGTATATTCCTAGGCGTTGAATATGGGGTGTTGAGTCCATTTCGTTGAGCAAGGAGTAGCTCTTGTCTATTCCATATTTGGCTTAAGGAACTTTATCTGTGCTCATTTCAATCTCTGGTTTTATGCAGCACCCCAACTCACCTTTCCCCTTAAGCAAGCATAAGTTGGTTTTCTAAATTTGAGACCCTGTTCTGTTTTGGAATTCAGTTCCTGTGTAGCCAAGTTTACATTCCGTGTATTAGTGATACCTTATGATGTTTCTTTTTCTGTGTGACTTATTTCAGTTAGATTCATCGTACTTAGTCCACTCATTATGCTGCTACGGGCCTGATGACATAGATTTCATTGCTGAGTGATATTGCATTGTACATAAGTACCACAACTTCTTTATCCATTTTTCACTTTCTGTGATATTGAACTTGTACCGTATATGAGGTTCTTGTAAACAGAGCCATCCCAAACTTTGGGGTGGCTGTGTCTTTTTGATTTTAATTGCCCTAAACTATAGTACCATAAGTGGAAGTGCCCTAGGCTCTGTTGCTTTGTTTTTTAGATGTTTCAGGAAACACCAAACACTTCTCCAGAGTGGCTGTTGGCAATTTACATCCCGCCCATCAGCATAACAAGGCTCCCAGTTCTCCATGGCCTGTCATGCCTTTATGGATTTTACACTTTTTTCAGATGGCCCTTTTGACCAGGGGGAATTGAGACTTCATTGTAGTGCAGATTTCCTTTGCAAGCTTGCTTGGTTGGCCAAAAAGGGCGTATGCGTTTTTTCCTGAATATATTCAGGAAAAAACGCATACGCCCTTTTTGGGCAAGTCAGGTTTTTGAATTGCAGTGGCCCTTAGCTCCATTTTTCAGCTCTTAGTTTTGTGATCTTGCCCCATAACCACAGGATTCCTTGAAGCCCTATTCTTCTTCTGGGGCACCTTGCTGTGCCTTTGGTTCATTCTTCTTACTGATGTGAAATTAGAGTGACATGTGCCCATTGAAACCGCTACAGCTAGTTTCTCACTGGTTCCCCCTCTTCCCATTCATCCTCCGCACTAACTGAAGACTGTGCGATACCAGAACTTAAAGGCATTGACTCTCCATGTGGGGATGTTGTTAGTAAAGCGGCTGGAATGTCGATCCGGAGCCCCAGGAGAGGAAAAATGTGGTGCGTTTTAGAAACCTTTCCCGATCATATGGTATACCAGTCGCTGGGTTTCCCAAGCATGGTTTAGCTGTAGGAAGATTCCCTTCAACCTGGAGTGTTGGGACCCTTGGAATGAGTAGCATGAAGTATTGCATTAAACTTTCGGCAGTTGCTCACCGAAGCTCACCAATCCTCTCAGCCCCAAGTGTCCAGCCTTATGTCTTATCCAGCTGTGGGTTTATATGTGGTCAATCCAGGTTGCGTCACAGCCCCTGAGCGAATTCTGTAAGAATTTTTCTCTCTTTCATTGTTTCTGCGTTTTGTTTTTAAAATTTATTTCTATAATGGGGTTTAGCTCATTTTCACTGCTGTGTTTGTGCCGCTCTGCACACACTTGATTCCCTTATGGAGATATATCAATACATGGGTTTTAAGATTCTTATTACTCAGATATATTTCTCTGCGGTGTATAGGGTGTGTTGAGGCCAGTTCATTGAGCAAGGTGTAGATCTTGTCTAATACCTATTTGGTTTCTTGAACGGTATCTGTGCTAATTTCAAACTCTGGTTTTATGCATCACCCCACCTCTCCTTTCCCCTTAAGCTGACATAAGTGTGTTTTCTAAATGTGAGACACTGTTCTGTTCTGTAATTCATTTCTTGTGCAGCCATATTTACCCTCCCTCTATAAGTGATATCTTATGATATGTTTCTTTTTCTGTTTGACTTATTTCAAGTAGTATTATCGGACCTAAATCCACTCTTTATCCTTCTACTAGCCTTATTACATTGATTTCATGGTGAAGAGATATTCCATTGTACATAAGTACCACATCTTCTTTATCCATTGTTCTCTTTCCTGGGATATTTAAGGTGTACTGAAGTTGAGGTTCTTGTAAACAGAGTAGCCCTAAACTGTGGTGTGCTTGTGTCTTGTTGATTTTTAGACTTCCCTAGATATACTCCCATGATTGGAAGTGTCCTATGCTCTGTAGCTCTGTTTTTAGATGATTTAGGAACCACCATACACTTCTCCAGAGTGGCTCTCGGCAGTTCACACACTGCCCATCAGCGTATAAAGGCTCCCTGTTCTCCATGGCCTGTCCTGCATTTCTGGTTTTTACAATTTTTTAGGATGGCCCTTTTGACCGGTGGGAAATGAGACTTCTTTGTTGTGCACATTTGCATTGCTTGCTTGCTTCGTTGCCCATAAAGTGCGTATGCGTTTTTTCCTGGATATAATCAGGAAAAATCGCATATGCCCTTTTGGGCCAACTGCATCATTGTCGAAATTCTGCCGCTTTTCATGCGCGTTAAAGACGAGTCCAATCTATCTCTTGAAATCTGTTTCTTGCAATTCTGTCTTGCATTCAGATCCTCTTCTTTGCCTTACCTCAACATATTTTTGGACGTTAGTTTTCATTTATAACTCTGCAGGTTTGTGAATTGCAGTGACCCTGAGCTCCATGTTTTAAGTTGCTCTTTTGTGAGCTGGCCTCAAACGCGCAGGATTGCTTCAGGCCCTATTTTGGCTCCGGCGAGGCAGGCTGAGCCTTTTTTTAATTCTTATTCTTAATGGGAAATTAGAGTGATATGTGCCCGTCCAAACCCCTACAACTCTTCTCTCATTGGTTCCCCCTCTTCCCGTTCATCCTCCTCACAATTTGCAAAATGTGTGAAACAGAAGTTTAAATGTGCTGATTCTCCAAGTGGGGAGCTTCTAAGTAACGTGGCTGGAATGGTGAACAGGAGCACCAGGAGAGGATAAATGAGGTGCATTTTAGACACATCTCCCGATCACATGGTGTACAGTCCTCTGGGTTTTCCATGCATGTTTTAGCTGTAGGAAGATCCCTTGAACCTGCAGATTTGGGACCCATTGAATGGGTACCAGGTAGTATTACTTTAAAGGGTGTGCATTTCCTCACCCAACCTCACATTTCTCTTAGCGCAAACAGTTTCCAGCCTTATGTCTCATCCTGCTGTGGGTCTAGATGTGTTCAATCCATGTTGCATCACCGTCCCTGAGGAAAAGTTGTAAGAGGTTTTCTCTGTCTCTCTGTCGTTTATTTTTTTCAATTTATTACTATATTGGTTACAGCTGATTTTCAAAGCTCTGTTTCTTGCTGCTGTACATCCACTTGATTCACGTACAGAGAGACATCAATAAATTCTTTTTCAGATTCTTACCAGTCGTATATATTCTTTTCTGGTGACTTGAGTGTGCTGAGTGCAGTTCTTTTAGCTACCGTGTAGGCCTTGTTGATTATCAGTTTGGTATTTGGAATGGTATCTTTGCTAATTTCAACCTCCTGGATGATGCCTCACCCCTCCCCACCTTTCCCGTTTAGCAGCCTTATGCGTGTTTTCTACATATTTGACTATGTTTTTGTTTTGTAATTTATTTCATGTGTAGCCATTTTGGATTCCACCTTTAAGTGATATCTTACGATATGTGTCTTCTTCTTTTTGAATTCTGTCACTTAGAATGATCATACGTAACTCCTCCGGAGTTGTTACAGCTGGCCATATTTCATTGATTTCCAGGCTGAATAATATTCCACTCTACCTAAGTACCACATCTCTATCCATTTTTTCCCTCCAGAGACATTTAAGTTATATCCTAGTCGAGGATCTTTTAAACAGAGAGGGGGTAAACATTGGGGTGCCTGTGTCCTCTCGATTTTTGTTTTTCCCAAGATATACGCCCATGAGTGCAAGTGCCCTATGCTCTGTAGCTCATTGTTTAGATGCTTTAGTAAACACAATACACTTCTCCAGAATGGCCGTTGGCAATATACATTTCCACTATAAGTCTCACAGGGCTCCCTCTTCTCCTTGCCCTGTCCTGCATTTCTGTTGTTTACGCTTTATGAGGATGGCTCTTCTGACTGATGCGAAGTGATGTCTTTTGTAGTATTGACTTCCAGTGCCCACCTGTTTGGTTGGCTAAAAAGGTGTACGCTCTTTTCTTGAATATATACACAAAAAAAACGCATACACCCTTTTTGGCCAACTGCAATGTTGGCAATGTTCAGCTCCTTTTCTTGTGCTTAACGGCGAGTCCTTTCTACCTCCTCAAATCCCTTTCCTGCCATTCTCCCTTGCTTACAAGTCCTTTTCTCTGACTTTCCTCAAGACATTTTTCAGTGATGGATATTTTCAACTCTGCAGTTTTGTGAATTTTACTGCCCCTGAGTTCTATTGTTCAACTTGTGTTTATGGGAACTGGCCACAAAGCAGCGGGATTTCCTCAAGCCCTATACTGTTTCCATGGGCAACCCTAGCCTTTGGTCAATTCGTCTTCCTGATTGGAAATTAGAGTGACATGTGCCTGTCTGAACACGTAGGACTTGTCTCTCATTGTTCCTCATCCTTCCGCTTCATCCTCTGGACAAATTCCAAACTGTACGCAACAGGATGTTGACAGTGCTGACATCTCCAAGTGGGGAGACTGTTAGTAAAGACGCTGGAGGGGTGAACCCGAGCACCAGGAGATGAGGAGATGAGATGCCTTTTCCAAACTCTTCCCGATCAGACGGTATACCATCCTCTGGGTGTGACAGACATGTTTTAGCAGTAGGAAGAGTCCCATTCATGTAAGGAGAACACCAGGGCTTTTTCAAAATCAGTGTCTCCCCGAAACCCAAACTGGGGAATTTTTTAAGCTACGGCTACACATATGTTCATTAAGGGCCTTGGGAAGTAGGCAGAGTCCAAACTTTAGATGATTGAAGTCTTCAGGGTCAGAAGCACTCACCACCAGCTTCCCTTAGGTTACACTTTAACTGTCATTGATAGATGATGTCAATAAAAATATCTATTCTTTTTCAGATTATTTCCCCTTATAGGTTATTGCAAAATGTTGAGTGTAGTTCCCTGTGCTATACAGTAGTTCCTTGTTGATGATCTATTTTATACATAGCAGTGTGTATGTGTTAATCCCAAACTGTTAATTTATCCCTCCTCCCACCTTTCCCCTTTGGTAATAATAAATTATAAGATTTTATACTTCTCAGAAATGGGGGAGCTGAAAGAGAGGTATCATTTTCAATGGAAAAGCATTTAAAACAAGATTGAAGGTTTAACCAAGATTATTAGATGTACATCCTTGGAAAGAAATCACTTCATTTCTCTAATATTGAGCTGACAAATAAGACAAACCTTTTCACTGAACTTGCTTATAATAAAGTGATGGAAATATCCAATGGAAGTGTTAGAAACATCTTATTTTACCCGAGCCTTATACACTGTTCTATGTTAACTACACTTTGGCTCACACATCTGTTCATTGAGGTTACAATAGTCTCAATTTCTGTTACTGATCCTCCAGAGTGGACCCCAACAAGTGTCCCCCTGCCCAGTGTCATTGGGGCCAACAGATCGAGACTGAGTTTGGTTCACAAGCAAAGGAAACTTTATATTTTGATCAGAGAATGGAGAGGTGAGAGCATGTACTACCCCGTGGGCTGTGGGCTGGGCTGCTGTGTAGAGATCCTGTCAGAGTCAGTGGGAGGGAGGGGGCGGAGCTCTCGAGGGCCGGGTTGGCTGTAGCTCAGGCTCTATATCGCGGAGTCTGCACTGGGCCCCAGGAGCTGAGGTGTCGACCCAGCCATTCTGCACTAGGAAATCTGGTCTGAAGTGCCGGGTGTGGAACCTCTGCATGCGGGACCCTAGGAGCACGTGAAATTAGACAAAGCACAAAGGATAAAAAAGGTTAGACTTGACTTTATTGCCCAGATTCTATTTTTATCTCCCAGGGATTTTTAATGGGCTTTGCTGGGGACAAACCCCCCCTCTGCCTTTTGTCCCGTTCCTCATTCTTGGAGTGCTGAGGGTGCAGACCCTTCTTCTGTAACTGCTGAGTGCTGAGTTGGGAGCCCTCATACCCTGGGGCGAGGGTCAGAGCTTCTCCCCAGCAGCCTCCAGGTGACGTTGATTGTCCCCAGGCCCCCTGCCTCCCTGCTCGTCCACCTGAGCACCAGCATTGCAAGTGTTATAGATTCTAATGACCTTTAAGGGTCCAGGAAAGAGATGTGCAGAGACGCTGTGGGGGCCGGTTTCACCCCGCCCCACATTTGTTCGGCCACCTTAGGCCGACCGTTTCTGCCAGCCTAGATGCTCTGACCAGTAGTCTGCGCTTTCTTCAATTAGGCCCCTGAATTAACGTACAAACAGCACCAGGTGTCAGAGCCCTGCCCGCTCAACTCCCAGACAGTCCAGGGTCAGTGGTGATCAAGGACCATGATGGCCACTGAGTCAACAGCCTTTTGAAGTAAACAAGAGTCCAGCCGGTCTTACTGGCCACCATCATCACGGTGTCTGTAGGCTTTTCTATGGTGACAGTGTGATATACGGTTCCCCCGCCAAGATTATTAGCTCCCCTCTGGGTGCAGTAAGTCCGGCAAGCAGTAGTCTACTCTTTTGGGACACACTCTTGTTGTTTTATGAGAGAAACTCCAGGTCAAGTGATGTTCACACGAGTCGTCATGGTGCCCTGTTGCCCCCGGTTATCTCTCTGGATGTTGGAGTTGGAGGGCCTCCTCACTCGAGGTCGGTGTGCCCACGGAGCGAACCCTGCAACTTCAGGGCATGGTTGGTGGTTAGGATCACCACGTGGGGTCCTTTTCCCTTAGGAGGGAGGTGGCCTTTTGGGCTGCTGATTTCCAGGGTTTTAGATACCGCCAGTATCTTGGCCAGATGTGGCAGTGGGCCAAGCCCCTTGGTGACCATAGTTTATCCTACCTGGATGGCATTCTTGCATTGTTCCATTTCAAGTGGTCCCAGGTTTTGCACTAATTCTCCAATGGCGATTCACCTTTCACCGGGAATGTAAAGGTCAAAGGGTTTAGCTAAATTAGGGAGTTCCAGGGCAAGGGTCTGAATTGACTGCTCTTTCCATTCTTGAAAGGCCACTTCTGGATTCTATTCAAAAGGATCATCATCTTTTCCTTTCAGTGTTTCATATAGAGGCCCAGCTAGTAGACTGTAGTTAGGGATCCAGAAGCAGCAAACCCTGGCCTCCCCAGGAACCCCTAAGCTGTCTTCTAGTTTTAGAAAGGGGTAAGGCTGAAAATGGTTTCTTCCCTTTCCTGGGATGGACTTCTCCAACCTTCTGTGAGAATGAAGCCCAGGCAGGTCACGGCAGTCTGTGATATTTGAGCTTTTTCTTGGACAACTTCTATCCTTTATTGGCTTGGTAGTTCAGAGGCCTCCTTAGTAGGGCTGGCGATCAGAATGTCGTCTGCATATTGAAGGAGGGTTTCCTTTTCCAGAGGTAGAACTTTTAGGTCTTTAGCTAAGCTTTCCCCAAAGATGGGGTGGGAATTTTTGCACCCTTGGGGCCAGACGGCCCGGAAGTATTGTTTTAGTTGTATGTTGAGTCCTGCCACTCACAAGCCAAAATTTCTTGTGACTCTGGGACTAATGGAATACAAAAGAAGGCATCATTGAAGACTAATACAGAATACCATGTCCTGGTGGTTGGTAGAATGACCAGCAGGGTGTAGGAATTAGGAGCAACTGGAGGTATATCCTCGGTGGCTTCACTGACTGTCCTGACATCCTTTACCAGGTCCCCAGCAGCCCATGGGGCTCTCGTGGTCAGACCAATCCCAGAATATGGAGCTCACCTGGGCAGGTACCCCACCCCCACCCCAGCCCACAGGGCTCTCGTGGTCAGGCCCCTCCCAGGATACAGAGCTACCCTTGCAGGTACTGTGGCAGGGCTGGGCACACAGGAACCGTGCACATAGCCCTCATTGCAGAGCACCCCCAGCTCACCTGTCGCTCAGAGCTGACACAGAGCACCTCAGAGCAGGACTTGAACTAACAAACAGCAGCTGCGACAGGTCTGTGACCCTGGGCATCACTCCGTGAGGCCTCCCTCCACCTGGTCTTCCAGAGACTTCCACTGCACCCGGGGCACCAGGCCTCTGTCTCCAACCACCACCCACCCCTCCTCTCCCTGACTCCTGGGTTCCTCTCATTAGGAGAGGGTTTTCTTGAAGTTGTCTCCCACTCATGGGCCAGATAAAATGATTAGAAAACAAGCCAAAGCTGCAGCCCCTTGTCTATCCTGACTCTCAGGAGCCCACACCTGTTCCTTGGACCTGGCCGGTTCAGCAAGTTCCATTTTCTGCAACTGTGAGCCCCTGAGGGGTGATGATTGGCTGACCTGGGCAGCCTTACCGTGCCGGCCAGCCCTCCCCAGGTGTGCCTGGGTTGAGATCACTATAAATACCACTCCAGGCAGCAAGAGCCCCTGCAGCCGTGCCTGACGCCATTTTCTCTGCCCTGTCAGCAGTCTCGGGGCTGGGCTGGTGGGAGGGAATGAGAGGCCACGGCTTTGTGGGTGGCCCAGTGTGAGTGGGGCTCTGCTGGACTTTCTGCAGCAGTTGCCAGGCTGCCACCTGCTAAAGAAGAAGATGTGTCACCCATACCTGCTGCTGGAATTTCTCCCTGGGCAGAGGTGAGGAAGGAAACAAGCAGTGGGGGCAGGGACAGGACGGGTATCTCAGGCAGGGAAATGGAAATCTTCCAGAAGAGCACCCAGGGCCAGGACCATCCTGGCTGGCCTGCAGGCACCAAGTCGGCCGGCATGCTGTCACTCGTGTGGCTCTATGGCCCTCCCTCTAGGCTTTCAAGTCCTTGTATATATTCAGGTGTTTTACCTGGGATGGGTGGGAATAGTTCAGCAGCAACTGGCCTGGGGCTCAGCTCACGTTTACTCACAGATGCCTCGGCATGGTGCCCCAGCTTTGCAATGAGGACGCTTGTTGCGTGGGGGCTGCTGGCTGAATGGGAGACGATTCCCCACCACTGACCAACTTCAGAATTGTTTACAACTGGAGCAAGTGCCCTGATACGGTTTTCCTCTGTGGAACTGGTGGGTTCTGTGTTTTCTTTCTCTTTTTCGTTTTGGGTTCAAGGTAGATTTTATTCCTCTTTTTTGTATTTACAGATATAAGCATGGAAATAATTTATTCATATAAATACATGTATGTGAAGGGAATAATTGTTTTTTCTATTTTTAAATTTTATTTCTTTTTAATTTTGAATTTTATTTTATATTTTTATACAGCAGGTTCTTATTGGTTATCTATTTTATACATATAAATGTATACATGCCAATCCCAGTCTCTCAACTCCTCCCACCACCCCCCCAACAGCTTTCCCCCCTTGTTGTCCATACGTTTGTTGTCTACATCTGTTGCTCTATTTATGCCTTGCAAAATGGTTAATCTGTACAGGTTTTCTAGGTTCCACATATATGCATGAATATACAAGATTTGTTTTTCTCTTTCTGACTTACTTCACTCTGTATGACAGTCTCTAGATGCATCGACGTCTCTACAAATGACCCAATTTCATTCCTTTTCGTGGCTTAGTAATATTCCATTTTATATATGTACCACGGCTTTATGCATTCGTCTGTCTGTGGGCATTTAGGTTGCTTCCATTACCTCGATATTGTAAATAGTGATGCAATGAACATTGCGGTGAATGTCTCTTTTTGATTTATGGTTTTGTCTGGGTATATGTCCAGTACTGGGATTGCTGTATCATATGGTAATTCTATTGTTAGTTTCTTAAGAAATTCCATATTGTTCTCCATAGTGACTGTATCAATTTATATTCCCAACAATAGTGGAAGAGGGTTCCTTTTCTCCACACCCTTTCCAGCATTTTTTGCTTGTAGATTTTCTATGATGCCTATTCTACCAGGTGTGAGGTGATACCTCATTGTTGAATCCATTTCGTTGAGCAAGGGGTAGGTCTTGTCTATTCCATATTTGGCTTATGGAACGGTATCTGTGCTAATTTCAAACTCTGGTTTAATGCAGCACCCCAACTCACCTTCCCCCTTAAGCAAGAATAAGTTAGTTTTCTAAACTTGAGACCCTGTTCTGTTTTGTAATTCAGTTCATGTGTAGCCAAGTTCACATTCCGTGTATTAGTGATACCTTATGATGTTTCTTTTTCTGTGTGACTTATTTCACTTAGAATCATCGTGCCTCAATCCACTCATTATGCTGCTACGGGCCTGATGACATAGATTTCATTGCTGAGTGATACTGCATTGTACGTAAGTACCACAACTTCTTTATCCATTTTTCACTTTCTGCGATATTGAACTTGTACCGTAAACCAGGTTCTTGTAAACAGAGCCATCCCAACCTTTGGGGTGGCTGTGTCTTTTTGATTTTAATTTCCCTAAGCTATAGGACCATAAGTGGAAGTGCCCTAGGCTCTGTTGCTTTGCTTTTTAGATGTTTCAGGAAACACCATACACTTCTCCCGAGTGGCTGTTGGCAATTGACATCCCGCCCATCAGCATAACAAGGCTCCCAGTTCTCCATGGCCTGTCCTGCCTTTCTGGATTTTACACTTTTTTCAGATGGCCCTTTTGACCGGGGGGAAGTGAGACTTCACTGTAGTGCAGATTTCCTTTGCAAGCTTGCTTGGTTGGCCAAAAAGGGCGTATGCGTTTTTTCCTGAATATATTCAGGAAAAAACGCATACGCCCTTTTTGGCCAAGTGCATCATTGTGGACGTTCTGCCTCTTTTCCTATGCTTTAAATGCAATTCCAGTCTACCTCCTGAAATCGGTTTCCTGCAATTCTGCCCCGCTTTCAAGTCCTCTTGGCAGCCTTACTTCAGTATATTTTTGGACGATAGCTGTCATTTATAACTCTGCAGGTTTGTGAATTACAGTGCCCCTGAGCTCCTTTCTTCAACTCGCTTTCTCGTGAGCTGGCCGCAACACCGCAGGATGGCTTCAGGCCCTAATCTGGTTCCGGCACGGCATGCTGAGCCTTTGGTTAATTCCTCTTCCTGGTGGGAAATGAGAGTTAAATTTGCCCGTCCAGACACCTCCAGCTAGTCTGTCATTGGTTCTCCCTATTCCTGTTCATCTTCCGCAGAAATTGCAAACTGGGCCAAACAGGAGGTTAAAGGCACTGACTCTCCAAGTCGGGAGAGTGTTAGTAAAGCGTCTGGAATGTTGCACCCGAGTACCAGGTGACGAAAACTGACACATATTGGAACACGCCTCCCGATCACACGGTTGATCATACTCTGGGTTCCACATGCATGTTTTAGCTGAAGGAAGAATACCTTAAACCTGGAGAGTTGAGACCCGTGGAATGGGTACCATGCAATATGACTTCAAAGGGTCTTCATTTGCTCACCGAACCTCTCCAATCCTATCACTGCTGCGTTTATGCCCCTGCACACACGCTTGATTCTCTTTCGGAGACATAGCAATCCATAGGTTTTAAGATACTTCCTAGTCAGGTACACTCTTAGGCATTTAATATGGGGTGTTGAGTCCATTTCGTTGAGCAAGGAGTAGCTCTTGTCTATTCCATATTTGGCTTAAGGAACTTTATCTGTGCTCATTTCAATCTCTGGTTTTATGCAGCACCCCAACTCACCTTTCCCCTTAAGCAAGCATAAGTTGGGTTTCTAAATTTGAGACCCTGTTCTGTTTTGTAATTCAGTTCCTGTGTAGCCAAGGTTACATTCCGTGTATTAGTGATATCTTATGATGTTTCTTTTCCTGTGTGACTTATTTCAGTTAGAATCATCATACCTGAATCCACTTATTATGCTGCTACGGGCCTGATGACATAGATTTCATTGCTGAGTGATACTGCATTGTACGTAAGTACCACAACTTCTTTATCCATTTTTCACTTTCTGCGATATTGAACTTGTACCGTAAACCAGGTTCTTGTAAACAGAGCCGTCCCAACCTTTGGGGTGGCTGTGTCTTTTGATTTTAATTTCCCTAAGCTATAGGACCATAAGTGGAAGTGCCCTAGGCTCTGTTGCTTTGTTTTTTAGATGTTTCAGGAACCACCATACACTTCTCCCGAGTGGCTGTTGGCAATTGACATCCCGCCCATCAGCATAACAAGGCTCCCAGTTCTCCATGGCCTGTCCTGCCTTTCTGGATTTTACACTTTTTTCAGATGGCCCTTTTGACCGGGGGGAAGTGAGACTTCATTGTAGTGCAGATTTCCTTTGCAAGCTTGCTTGGTTGGCCAAAAAGGGCGTATGCGTTTTTTCCTGAATATATTCAGGAAAAAACGCATACGCCCTTTTTGGCCAAGTGCATCATTGTGGACGTTCTGCCTCTTTTCCTATGCTTTAAATGCAATTCCAGTCTACCTCCTGAAATCGGTTTCCTGCAATTCTGCCCCGCTTTCAAGTCCTCTTGGCAGCCTTACTTCAGTATATTTTTGGACGATAGCTGTCATTTATAACTCTGCAGGTTTGTGAATTACAGTGCCCCTGAGCTCCTTTCTTCAAGTCGCTTTCTCGTGAGCTGGCCGCAACACCGCAGGATGGCTTCAGGCCCTAATCTGGTTCCGGCACGGCACACTGAGCCTTTGGTTAATTCCTCTTCCTGGTGGGAAATGAGAGTTAAATTTGCCCGTCCAGACACCTCCAGCTAGTCTGTCATTGGTTCTCCCTATTCCTGTTCATCTTCCGCAGAAATTGCAAACTGGGCCAAACAGGAGGTTAAAGGCACTGACTCTCCAAGTCGGGAGAGTGTTAGTAAAGCGTCTGGAATGTTGCACCCGAGTACCAGGGGACGAAAACTGAGACATATTGGAACACGTCTCCCGATCACACGGTTGATCATACTCTGGGTTCCACATGCATGTTTTAGCTGAAGGAAGAATACCTTAAACCTGGAGAGTTGAGACCCGTGGAATGGGTACCATGCAATATGACTTCAAAGGGTCTTCATTTGCTCACCGAACCTCTCCAATCCTATCACTGCTGCGTTTATGCCCCTGTACACACGCTTGATTCTCTTTCAGAGACATAGCAATCCATAGGTTTTAAGATACTTCCTAGTCAGGTACACTCTTAGGCATTTAATATGGGGTGTTGAGTCCATTTCGTTGAGCAAGGAGTAGCTCTTGTCTATTCCATAATTGGCTTAAGGAACTTTATCTGTGCTCATTTCAATCTCTGGTTTTATGCAGCACCCCAACTCACCTTTCCCCTTAAGCAAGCATAAGTTGGGTTTCTAAATTTGAGACCCTGTTCTGTTTTGTAATTCAGTTCCTGTGTAGCCAAGTTTACATTCCGTGTATTAGTGATATCTTATGATGTTTCTTTTCCTGTGTGACTTATTTCAGTTAGAATCATCATACCTGAATCCACTCATTATGCTGCTACGGGCCTGATGACATAGATTTCATTTCTGAGTGATACTGCATTGTACGTAAGTACCACAACTTCTTTATCCATTTTTCACTTTCTGCGATATTGAACTTGTACCGTAAACCAGGTTCTTGTAAACAGAGCCGTCCCAACCTTTGGGGTGGCTGTGTCTTTTTGATTTTAATTTCCCTAAGCTATAGGACCATAAGTGGAAGTGCCCTAGGCTCTGTTGCTTTGTTTTTTAGATGTTTCAGGAAACACCATACACTTCTCCCGAGTGGCTGTTGGCAATTTACATCCCGCCCATCAGCATAACAAGGCTCCCAGTTCTCCATGGCCTGTCCTGCCCTTCTGGATTTTACACTTTTTTCAGATGGCCCTTTTGACCGGGGGGAAGTGAGACTTCATTGTAGTGCAGATTTCCTTTGCAAGCTTGCTTGGTTGGCCAAAAAGGGCGTATGCGATTTTTCCTGAATATATTCAGGAAAAAACGCATACGCCCTTTTTGGCCAAGTGCATCATTGTGGACATTCTGCCTCTTTTCCTATGCTTTAAATGCAATTCCAGTCTACCTCCTGAAATCGGTTTCCTGCAATTCTGCCCCGCTTTCAAGTCCTCTTGGCAGCCTTACTTCAGTATATTTTTGGACGATAGCTGTCATTTATAACTCTGCAGGTTTGTGAATTACAGTGCCCCTGAGCTCCTTTCTTCAAGTCGCTTTCTCGTGAGCTGGCCGCAACACCGCAGGATGGCTTCAGGCCCTAATCTGGTTCCGGCACGGCACGCTGAGCCTTTGGTTAATTCCTCTTCCTGGTGGGAAATGAGAGTTAAATTTGCCCGTCCAGACACCTCCAGCTAGTCTGTCATTGGTTCTCCCTATTCCTGTTCATCTTCCGCAGAAATTGCAAACTGGGCCAAACAGGAGGTTAAAGGCACTGACTCTCCAAGTCGGGAGAGTGTTAGTAAAGCGTCTGGAATGTTGCACCCGAGTACCAGGGGACGAAAACTGAGACATATTGGAACACGTCTCCCGATCACACGGTTGATCATACTCTGGGTTCCACATGCATGTTTTAGCTGAAGGAAGAATACCTTAAACCTGGAGAGTTGAGACCCGTGGAATGGGTACCATGCAATATGACTTCAAAGGGTCTTCATTTGCTCACCGAACCTCTCCAATCCTATCACTGCTGTGTTTATGCCCCTGTACACACACTTGATTCTCTTTCAGAGACATAGCAATCCATAGGTTTTAAGATACTTCCTAGTCAGGTACACTCTTAGGCATTTAATATGGGGTGTTGAGTCCATTTCGTTGAGCAAGGAGTAGCTCTTGTCTATTCCATATTTGGGTTAAGGAACTTTATCTGTGCTCATTTCAATCTCTGGTTTTATGCAGCACCCCAACTCACCTTTCCCCTTAAGCAAGCATAAGTTGGGTTTCTAAATTTGAGACCCTGTTCTGTTTTGTAATTCAGTTCCTGTGTAGCCAAGGTTACATTCCGTGTATTAGTGATATCTTATGATGTTTCTTTTCCTGTGTGACTTATTTCAGTTAGAATCATCATACCTGAATCCACTCATTATGCTGCTGCGGGCCTGATGACATAGATTTCATTGCTGAGTGCTACTGCATTGTACGTAAGTACCACAACTTCTTTATCCATTTTTCACTTTCTGCGATATTGAACTTGTACCGTAAACCAGGTTCTTGTAAACAGAGCCGTCCCAACCTTTGGGGTGGCTGTGTCTTTTGATTTTAATTTCCCTAAGCTATAGGACCATAAGTGGAAGTGCCCTAGGCTCTGTTGCTTTGTTTTTTAGATGTTTCAGGAAACACCATACACTTCTCCCGAGTGGCTGTTGGCAATTTACATCCCGCCCATCAGCATAACAAGGCTCCCAGTTCTCCATGGCCTGTCCTGCCTTTCTGGATTTTACACTTTTTTCAGATGGCCCTTTTGACCGGGGGGAAGTGAGACTTCATTGTAGTGCAGATTTCCTTTGCAAGCTTGCTTGGTTGGCCAAAAAGGGCGTATGCGTTTTTTCCTGAATATATTCAGGAAAAAACGCATACGCCCTTTTTGGCCAAGTGCATCATTGTGGACGTTCTGCCTCTTTTCCTATGCTTTAAATGCAATTCCAGTCTACCTCCTGAAATCGGTTTCCTGCAATTCTGCCCCGCTTTCAAGTCCTCTTGGCAGCCTTACTTCAGTATATTTTTGGACGATAGCTGTCATTTATAACTCTGCAGGTTTGTGAATTACAGTGCCCCTGAGCTCCTTTCTTCAACTCGCTTTCTCGTGAGCTGGCCGCAACACCGCAGGATGGCTTCAGGCCCTAATCTGGTTCCGGCACGGCACGCTGAGCCTTTGGTTAATTCCTCTTCCTGGTGGGAAATGAGAGTTAAATTTGCCCGTCCAGACACCTCCAGCTAGTCTGTCATTGGTTCTCCCTATTCCTGTTCATCTTCCGCAGAAATTGCAAACTGGGCCAAACAGGAGGTTAAAGGCACTGACTCTCCAAGTCGGGAGAGTGTTAGTAAAGCGTCTGGAATGTTGCACCCGAGTACCTGGGGACGAAAACTGAGACATATTGGAACACATCTCCCGAGCACACGGTTGATCATACTCTTGGTTCCACATGCATGTTTTAGCTGAAGGAAGAATACCTTAAACCTGGAGAGTTGAGACCCGTGGAATGGGTTCCATGCAATATGACTTCAAAGGGTCTTCATTTGCTCACCGAACCTCTCCAATCTTATGAGCCCCAAGTGTCCAGCCTTATGTGTCACCCAGCTCTGGGTGTAGATGTGGTAAATGCAGGTTGCATCAGAAGCCTTGAATGATTACTTAAGTATTTCTCTCTATTTCACTGTCATTGTGTTTTGTTTAAGAAATTTATTTTTATTATGGGATTTACCTGATTTTCACTGCTTTAATGCCGCTGTACACACTCTTGATTCTCTTACAGAGATATATAAATCCATAGGTTTTATGATTCTTACTAGTCAGGTATATTCCTAGGCGTTGAATATGGGGTGTTGAGTCCATTTCGTTGAGCAAGGAGTAGCTCTTGTCTATTCCATATTTGGCTTAAGGAACTTTATCTGTGCTCATTTCAATCTCTGGTTTTATGCAGCACCCCAACTCACCTTTCCCCTTAAGCAAGCATAAGTTGGTTTTCTAAATTTGAGACCCTGTTCTGTTTTGCAATTCAGTTCCTGTGTAGCCAAGTTTACATTCCGTGTATTAGTGATACCTTATGATGTTTCTTTTTCTGTGTGACTTATTTCAGTTAGATTCATCGTACTTAGTCCACTCATTATGCTGCTACGGGCCTGATGACATAGATTTCATTGCTGAGTGATATTGCATTGTACGTAAGTACCACAACTTCTTTATCCATTTTTCACTTTCTGCGATATTGAACTTGTACCGTATATGAGGTTCTTGTAAACAGAGCCATCCCAAACTTTGGGGTGGCTGTGTCTTTTTGATTTTAATTGCCCTAAACTATAGTACCATAAGTGGAAGTGCCCTAGGCTCTGTTGCTTTGTTTTTTAGATGTTTCAGGAAACACCAAACACTTCTCCAGAGTGGCTGTTGGCAATTTACATCCTGCCCATCAGCATAAGATGGCTCCCAGTTCTCCATGGCCTGTCCTGCCTTTATGGATTTTACACTTTTTTCAGATGGCCCTTTTGACCAGGGGGAATTGAGACTTCATTGTAGTGCAGATTTCCTTTGCAAGCTTGCTTGGTTGGCCAAAAAGGGCGTATGCGTTTTTTCCTGAATATATTCAGGAAAAAACGCATACGCCCTTTTTGGCCAAGTGCATCATTGTGGACGTTCTGCCTCTTTTCCTATGCTTTAAATGCAATTCCAGTCTACCTCCTGAAATCGGTTTCCTGCAATTCTGCCCCGCTTTCAAGTCCTCTTGGCAGCCTTAATTCAGTATATTTTTGGACGATAGCTGTCATTTATAACTCTGCAGGTTTGTGAATTACAGTGCCCCTGAGCTCCTTTCTTCAACTCGCTTTCTTGTGAGCTGGCCACAACACCGCAGGATGGCTTCAGGCCCTAATCTGGTTCCGGCACGGCACGCTGAGCCTTTGGTTAATTCCTCTTCCTGGTGGGAAATGAGAGTTAAATTTGCCCGTCCACACACCTCCAGCTAGTCTGTCATTGGTTCTGCCTATTCCTGTTCATCTTCCGCAGAAATTGCAAAATGGGCCAAACAGGAGGTTAAAGGCATTGACTCTCCAAGTCGGGAGAGTGTTAGTAAAGCGTCTGGAATGTTGCACCCGAGTACCAGGGGACGAAAACTGAGACATATTGGAACACGTCTCCCGATCACACGGTTGATCATACTCTGGGTTCCACATGCATGTTTTAGCTGAAGGAAGAATACCTTAAACCTGGAGAGTTGAGACCCGTGGAATGGGTACCATGCAATATGACTTCAAATGGTCTTCATTTGCTCACTGAACCTCTCCAGTCCTATCACTGCTGCGTTTATGCCCCTGTACACACACTTGATTCTCTTTCAGAGACATAGCAATCCATAGGTTTTAAGATACTTCCTAGTCAGGTACACTCTTAGGCATTTAATATGGGGTGTTGAGTCCATTTCGTTGAGCAAGGAGTAGCTCTTGTCTATTCCATATTTGGCTTAAGGAACTTTATCTGTGCTCATTTCAATCTCTGGTTTTATGCAGCACCCCAACTCACCTTTCACCTTAAGCAAGCATAAGTTGGGTTTCTAAATTTGAGACCCTGTTCTGTTTTGTAATTCAGTTCCTGTGTAGCCAAGGTTACATTCCGTGTATTAGTGATATCTTTTGATGTTTCTTTTCCTGTGTGACTTATTTCAGTTAGAATCATCATACCTGAATCCACTCATTATGCTGCTACGGGCCTGATGACATAGATTTCATTGCTGAGTGCTACTGCATTGTACGTAAGTACCACAACTTCTTTATCCATTTTTCACTTTCTGCGATATTGAACTTGTACCGTAAACCAGGTTCTTGTAAACAGAGCCATCCCAACCTTTGGGGTGGCTTTGTCTTTTTGATTTTAATTTCCCTAAGCTATAGGACCATAAGTGGAAGTGCCCTAGGCTCTGTTGCTTTGTTTTTTAGATGTTTCAGGAAACACCATACACTTCTCCCGAGTGGCTGTTGGCAATTTACATCCCGCCCATCAGCATAACAAGGCTCCCAGTTCTCCATGGCCTGTCCTGCCTTTCTGGATTTTACACTTTTTTCAGATGGCCCTTTTGACCGGGGGGAAGTGAGACTTCATTGTAGTGCAGATTTCCTTTGCAAGCTTGCTTGGTTGGCCAAAAAGGGCGTATGCGTTTTTTCCTGAATATATTCAGGAAAAAACGCATACGCCCTTTTTGGCCAAGTGCATCATTGTGGACGTTCTGCCTCTTTTCCTATGCTTTCAATGCAATTCCAGTCTACCTCCTGAAATCGGTTTCCTGCAATTCTGCCCCGCTTTCAAGTCCTCTTGGCAGCCTTACTTCAGTATATTTTTGGACGATAGCTGTCATTTATAACTCTGCAGGTTTGTGAATTACAGTGCCCCTGAGCTCCTTTCTTCAAGTCGCTTTCTCGTGAGCTGGCCGCAACACCGCAGGATGGCTTCAGGCCCTAATCTGGTTCCGGCACGGCACGCTGAGCCTTTGGTTAATTCCTCTTCCTGGTGGGAAATGAGAGTTAAATTTGCCCGTCCAGACACCTCCAGCTAGTCTGTCATTGGTTCTCCCTATTCCTGTTCATCTTCCACAGAAATTGCAAACTGGGCCAAACAGGAGGTTAAAGGCACTGACTCTCCAAGTCGGGAGAGTGTTAGTAAAGCGTCTGGAATGTTGCACCCGAGTACCAGGGGACGAAAACTGAGACATATTGGAACACGTCTCCCGATCACACGGTTGATCATACTCTGGGTTCCACATGCATGTTTTAGCTGAAGGAAGAATACCTTAAACCTGGAGAGTTGAGACCCGTGGAATGGGTACCATGCAATATGACTTCAAAGGGTCTTCATTTGCTCACCGAACCTCTCCAATCCTATCACTGCTGCGTTTATGCCCCTGTACACACACTTGATTCTCTTTCAGACACATAGCAATCCATAGGTTTTAAGATACTTCCTAGTCAGGTACACTCTTAGGCATTTAATATGGGGTGTTGAGTCCATTTCGTTGAGCAAGGAGTAGCTCTTGTCTATTCCATATTTGGCTTAAGGAACTTTATCTGTGCTCATTTCAATCTCTGGTTTTATGCAGCACCCCAACTCACCTTTCCCCTTAAGCAAGCATAAGTTGGTTTTCCAAATTTGAGACCCTGTTCTGTTTTGTAATTCAGTTCCTGTGTAGCCAAGGTTACATTCCGTGTATTAGTGATATCTTATGATGTTTCTTTTTCTGTGTGACTTATTTCAGTTAGAATCATCATACCTGAATCCACTCATTATGCTGCTACGGGCCTGATGACATAGATTTCTTTGCTGAGTGATACTGCATTGTACGTAAGTACCACAACTTCTTTATCCATTTTTCACTTTCTGCGATATTGAACTTGTACCGTAAACCAGGTTCTTGTAAACAGAGCCATCCCAACCTTTGGGGTGGCTGTGTCTTTTTGATTTTAATTTCCCTAAGCTATAGGACCATAAGTGGAAGTGCCCTAGGCTCTGTTGCTTTGTTTTTTAGATGTTTCAGGAAACACCATACACTTCTCCCGAGTGGCTGTTGGCAATTTACATCCCGCCCATCAGCATAACAAGGCTCCCAGTTCTCCATGGCCTGTCCTGCCTTTCTGGATTTTACACTTTTTTCAGATGGCCCTTTTGACCGGGGGGAAGTGAGACTTCACTGTAGTGCAGATTTCCTTTGCAAGCTTGCTTGGTTGGCCAAAAAGGGCGTATGCGTTTTTTCCTGAATATATTCAGGAAAAAACGCATACGCCCTTTTTGGCCAAGTGCATCATTGTGGACGTTCTGCCTCTTTTCCTATGCTTTAAATGCAATTCCAGTCTACCTCCTGAAATCGGTTTCCTGCAATTCTGCCCCGCTTTCAAGTCCTCTTGGCAGCCTTAATTCAGTATATTTTTGGACGATAGCTGTCATTTATAACTCTGCAGGTTTGTGAATTACAGTGCCCCTGAGCTCCTTTCTTCAACTCGCTTTCTTGTGAGCTGGCCACAACACCGCAGGATGGCTTCAGGCCCTAATCTGGTTCCGGCACGGCACGCTGAGCCTTTGGTTAATTCCTCTTCCTGGTGGGAAATGAGAGTTAAATTTGCCCGTCCACACACCTCCAGCTAGTCTGTCATTGGTTCTGCCTATTCCTGTTCATCTTCCGCAGAAATTGCAAAATGGGCCAAACAGGAGGTTAAAGGCATTGACTCTCCAAGTCGGGAGAGTGTTAGTAAAGCGTCTGGAATGTTGCACCCGAGTACCAGGGGACGAAAACTGAGACATATTGGAACACGTCTCCCGATCACACGGTTGATCATACTCTGGGTTCCACATGCATGTTTTAGCTGAAGGAAGAATACCTTAAACCTGGAGAGTTGAGACCCGTGGAATGGGTACCATGCAATATGACTTCAAATGGTCTTCATTTGCTCACTGAACCTCTCCAGTCCTATCACTGCTGCGTTTATGCCCCTGTACACACACTTGATTCTCTTTCAGAGACATAGCAATCCATAGGTTTTAAGATACTTCCTAGTCAGGTACACTCTTAGGCATTTAATATGGGGTGTTGAGTCCATTTCGTTGAGCAAGGAGTAGCTCTTGTCTATTCCATATTTGGCTTAAGGAACTTTATCTGTGCTCATTTCAATCTCTGGTTTTATGCAGCACCCCAACTCACCTTTCCCCTTAAGCAAGCATAAGTTGGTTTTCTAAATTTGAGACCCTGTTCTGTTTTGTAATTCAGTTCCTGTGTAGCCAAGGTTACATTCCGTGTATTAGTGATATCTTATGATGTTTCTTTTCCTGTGTGACTTATTTCAGTTAGAATCATCATACCTGAATCCACTCATTATGCTGCTACGGGCCTGATGACATAGATTTCATTGCTGAGTGATATTGCATTGTACGTAAGTACCACAACTTCTTTATCCATTTTTCACTTTCTGCGATATTGAACTTGTACCGTAAACCAGGTTCTTGTAAACAGAGCCGTCCCAACCTTTGGGGTGGCTGTGTCTTTTTGATTTTAATTTCCCTAAGCTATAGGACCATAAGTGGAAGTGCCCTAGGCTCTGTTGCTTTGTTTTTTAGATGTTTCAGGAAACACCATACACTTCTCCCGAGTGGCTGTTGGCAATTTACATCCCGCCCATCAGCATAACAAGGCTCCCAGTTCTCCATGGCCTGTCCTGCCTTTCTGGATTTTACACTTTTTTCAGATGGCCCTTTTGACCGGGGGGAAGTGAGACTTCACTGTAGTGCAGATTTCCTTTGCAAGCTTGCTTGGTTGGCCAAAAAGGGCGTATGCGTTTTTTCCTGAATATATTCAGGAAAAAACGCATACGCCCTTTTTGGCCAAGTGCATCATTGTGGACGTTCTGCCTCTTTTCCTATGCTTTCAATGCAATTCCAGTCTACCTCCTGAAATCGGTTTCCTGCAATTCTGCCCCGCTTTCAAGTCCTCTTGGCAGCCTTACTTCAGTATATTTTTGGACGATAGCTGTCATTTATAACTCTGCAGGTTT
Source organism: Lagenorhynchus albirostris (assembly GCF_949774975.1). NCBI lineage: Eukaryota > Metazoa > Chordata > Mammalia > Artiodactyla > Delphinidae > Lagenorhynchus > Lagenorhynchus albirostris. Next base: position 461,899 of record NW_026783265.1, read on the forward strand.
GTGAATTACAGTGCCCCTGAGCTCCTTTCTTCAACTCGCTTTCTTGTGAGCTGCCCACAACACCGCAGGATGGCTTCAGGCCCTAATCTGGTTCCGGCACGGCACGCTGAGCCTTTGGTAAATTCCTCTTCCTGGTGGGAAATGAGAGTTAAATTTGCCCGTCCAGACACCTCCAGCTAGTCTGTCATTGGTTCTGCCTATTCCTGTTCATCTTCCGCAGAAATTGCAAACTGGGCCAAACAGGAGGTTAAAGGCACTGACTCTCCAAGTCGGGAGAGTGTTAGTAAAGCGTCTGGAATGTTGCACCCGAGTACCAGGGGACGAAAACTGAGACATATTGGAACACGTTTCCCGATCACACGGTTGATCATACTCTGGGTTCCACATGCATGTTTTAGCTGAAGGAAGAATACCTTAAACCTGGAGAGTTGAGACCCGTGGAATGGGTACCATGCAATATGACTTCAAAGGGTCTTCATTTGCTCACCAAACCTCTCCAATCCTATCACTGCTGCGTTTATGCCCCTGTACACACTTGATTCTCTTTCAGAGACATAGCAATCCATAGGTTTTAAGATACTTCCTAGTCAGGTACACTCTTAGGCATTTAATATGGGGTGTTGAGTCCATTTCGTTGAGCAAGGAGTAGCTCTTGTCTATTCCATATTTGGCTTAAGGAACTTTATCTGTGCTCATTTCAATCTCTGGTTTTATGCAGCACCCCAACTCACCTTTCCCCTTAAGCAAGCATAAGTTGGTTTTCTAAATTTGAGATCCTGTTCTGTTTTGTAATTCAGTTCCTGTGTAGCCAAGGTTACATTCCGTGTATTAGTGATATCTTATGATGTTTCTTTTTCTGTGTGACTTATTTCAGTTAGAATCATCGTACCTGAATCCACTCATTATGCTGCTACGGGCCTGATGACATAGATTTCATTGCTGAGTGATATTGCATTGTACGTAAGTACCACAACTTCTTTATCCATTTTTCACTTTCTGCGATATTGAACTTGTACCGTAAACCAGGTTCTTGTAAACAGAGCCGTCCCAACCTTTGGGGTGGCTGTGTCTTTTGATTTTAATTTCCCTAAGCTATAGGACCATAAGTGGAAGTGCCCTAGGCTCTGTTGCTTTGTTTTTTAGATGTTTCAGGAAACACCATACACTTCTCCCGAGTGGCTGTTGGCAATTTACATCCCGCCCATCAGCATAACAAGGCTCCCAGTTCTCCATGGCCTGTCCTGCCTTTCTGGATTTTACACTTTTTTCAGATGGCCCTTTTGACCAGGGGGAAGTGAGACTTCATTGTAGTGCAGATTTCCTTTGCAAGCTTGCTTGGTTGGCCAAAAAGGGCGTATGCGTTTTTTCCTGAATATATTCAGGAAAAAACGCATACGCCCTTTTTGGCCAAGTGCATCATTGTGGACGTTCTGCCTCTTTTCCTATGCTTTAAATGCAATTCCAGTCTACCTCCTGAAATCGGTTTCCTGCAATTCTGCCCCGCTTTCAAGTCCTCTTGGCAGCCTTACTTCAGTATATTTTTGGACGATAGCTGTCATTTATAACTCTGCAGGTTTGTGAATTACAGTGCCCCTGAGCTCCTTTCTTCAAGTCGCTTTCTCGTGAGCTGGCCGCAACACCGCAGGATGGCTTCAGGCCCTAATCTGGTTCCGGCACGGCACGTTGAGCCTTTGGTTAATTCCTCTTCCTGGTGGGAAATGAGAGTTAAATTTGCCCGTCCAGACACCTCCAGCTAGTCTGTCATTGGTTCTGCCTATTCCTGTTCATCTTCCACAGAAATTGCAAACTGGGCCAAACAGGAGGTTAAAGGCACTGACTCTCCAAGTCGGGAGAGTGTTAGTAAAGCGTCTGGAATGTTGCACCCGAGTACCAGGGGACGAAAACTGAGACGTATTGGAACACGTCTCCCGATCACACAGTTGATCATACTCTGGGTTCCACATGCATGTTTTAGCTGAAGGAAGAATACCTTAAACCTGGAGAGTTGAGACCCGTGGAATGGGTACCATGCAATATGACTTCAAAGGGTCTTCATTTGCTCAACGAACCTCTCCAATCCTATCACTGCTGCGTTTATGCCCCTGTACACACACTTGATTCTCTTTCAGAGACATAGCAATCCATAGGTTTTAAGATACTTCCTAGTCAGGTACACTCTTAGGCATTTAATATGGGGTGTTGAGTCCATTTCGTTGAGCAAGGAGTAGCTCTTGTCTATTCCATATTTGGCTTAAGGAACTTTATCTGTGCTCATTTCAATCTCTGGTTTTATGCAGCACCCCAACTCACCTTTCACCTTAAGCAAGCATAAGTTGGGTTTCTAAATTTGAGACCCTGTTCTGTTTTGTAATTCAGTTCCTGTGTAGCCAAGGTTACATTCCGTGTATTAGTGATATCTTTTGATGTTTCTTTTCCTGTGTGACTTATTTCAGTTAGAATCATCATACCTGAATCCACTCATTATGCTGCTACGGGCCTGATGACATAGATTTCATTGCTGAGTGATACTGCATTGTACGTAAGTACCACAACTTCTTTATCCATTTTTCACTTTCTGCGATATTGAACTTGTACCGTAAACCAGGTTCTTGTAAACAGAGCCGTCCCAACCTTTGGGGTGGCTTTGTCTTTTTGATTTTAATTTCCCTAAGCTATAGGACCATAAGTGGAAGTGCCCTAGGCTCTGTTGCTTTGTTTTTTAGATGTTTCAGGAAACACCATACACTTCTCCCGAGTGGCTGTTGGCAATTTACATCCCGCCCATCAGCATAACAAGGCTCCCAGTTCTCCATGGCCTGTCCTGCCTTTCTGGATTTTACACTTTTTTCAGATGGCCCTTTTGACCGGGGGGAAGTGAGACTTCATTGTAGTGCAGATTTCCTTTGCAAGCTTGCTTGGTTGGCCAAAAAGGGCGTATGCGTTTTTTCCTGAATATATTCAGGAAAAAACGCATACGCCCTTTTTGGCCAAGTGCATCATTGTGGACGTTCTGCCTCTTTTCCTATGCTTTAAATGCAATTCCAGTCTACCTCCTGAAATCGGTTTCCTGCAATTCTGCCCCGCTTTCAAGTCCTCTTGGCAGCCTTACTTCAGTATATTTTTGGACGATAGCTGTCATTTATAACTCTGCAGGTTTGTGAATTACAGTGCCCCTGAGCTCCTTTCTTCAAGTCGCTTTCTCGTGAGCTGGCCGCAACCCCGCAGGATGGCTTCAGGCCCTAATCTGGTTCCGGCACGGCACGCTGAGCCTTTGGTTAATTCCTCTTCCTGGTGGGAAATGAGAGTTAAATTTGCCCGTCCAGACACCTCCAGCTAGTCTCTCATTGGTTCTCCCTATTCCTGTTCATCTTCTGCAGAAATTGCAAACTGGGCCAAACAGGAGGTTAAAGGCACTGACTCTCCAAGTCGGGAGAGTGTTAGTAAAGCGTCTGGAATGTTGCACCCGAGTACCAGGGGACGAAAACTGAGACATATTGGAACACGTCTCCCGATCACACGGTTGATCATACTCTGGGTTCCACATGCATGTTTTAGCTAAAGGAAGAATACCTTAAACCTGGAGAGTTGAGACCCGTGGAATGGGTACCATGCAATATGACTTCAAAGGGTCTTCATTTGCTCACCGAACCTCTCCAATCCTATCACTGCTGCGTTTATGCCCCTGTACACACACTTGATTCTCTTTCAGACACATAGCAATCCATAGGTTTTAAGATACTTCCTAGTCAGGTACACTCTTAGGCATTTAATATGGGGTGTTGAGTCCATTTCGTTGAGCAAGGAGTAGCTCTTGTCTATTCCATATTTGGCTTAAGGAACTTTATCTGTGCTCATTTCAATCTCTGGTTTTATGCAGCACCCCAACTCACCTTTCCCCTTAAGCAAGCATAAGTTGGGTTTCTAAATTTGAGACCCTGTTCTGTTTTGTAATTCAGTTCCTGTGTAGCCAAGTTTACGTTCCGTGTATTAGTGATATCTTATGATGTTTCTTTTTCTGTGTGACTTATTTCAGTTAGAATCATCGTACCTGAATCCACTCATTATGCTGCTACGGGCCTGATGACATAGATTTCATTGCTGAGTGATACTGCATTGTACGTAAGTACCACAACTTCTTTATCCATTTTTCACTTTCTGCGATATTGAACTTGTACCGTAAACCAGGTTCTTGTAAACAGAGCCGTCCCAACCTTTGGGGTGGCTGTGTCTTTTGATTTTAATTTCCCTAAGCTATAGGACCATAAGTGGAAGTGCCCTAGGCTCTGTTGCTTTGTTTTTTAGATGCTTCAGGAAACACCATACACTTCTCCCGAGTGGCTGTTGGCAATTTACATCCCGCCCATCAGCATAACAAGGCTCCCAGTTCTCCATGGCCTGTCCTGCCTTTCTGGATTTTACACTTTTTTCAGATGGCCCTTTGGACCGGGGGGAAGTGAGACTTCATTGTAGTGCACATTTCCTTTGCAAGCTTGCTTGGTTGGCCAAAAAGGGCGTATGCGTTTTTTCCTGAATATATTCAGGAAAAAACGCATACGCCCTTTTTGGCCAAGTGCATCATTGTGGACGTTCTGCCTCTTTTCCTATGCTTTAAATGCAATTCCAGTCTACCTCCTGAAATCGGTTTCCTGCAATTCTGCCCCGCTTTCAAGTCCTCTTGGCAGCCTTACTTCAGTATATTTTTGGACGATAGCTGTCATTTATAACTCTGCAGGTTTGTGAATTACAGTGCCCCTGAGCTCCTTTCTTCAACTCGCTTTCTCGTGAGCTGGCCGCAACACCGCAGGATGGCTTCAGGCCCTAATCTGGTTCCGGCACGGCACGCTGAGCCTTTGGTTAATTCCTCTTCCTGGTGGGAAATGAGAGTTAAATTTGCCCGTCCAGACACCTCCAGCTAGTCTGTCATTGGTTCTGCCTATTCCTGTTCATCTTCCGCAGAAATTGCAAACTGGGCCAAACAGGAGGTTAAAGGCACTGACTCTCCAAGTCGGGAGAGTGTTAGTAAAGCGTCTGGAATGTTGCACCCGAGTACCAGGGGACGAAAACTGAGACATATTGGAACACGTCTCCCGATCACACGGTTGATCATACTCTGGGTTCCACATGCATGTTTTAGCTGAAGGAAGAATACCTTAAACCTGGAGAGTTGAGACCCGTGGAATGGGTACCATGCAATATGACTTCAAAGGGTCTTCATTTGCTCACCGAACCTCTCCAATCCTATCACTGCTGCGTTTATGCCCCTGTACACACACTTGATTCTCTTTCAGAGACATAGCAATCCATAGGTTTTAAGATACTTCCTAGTCAGGTACACTCTTAGGCATTTAATATGGGGTGTTGAGTCCAATTCGTTGAGCAAGGAGTAGCTCTTGTCTATTCCATATTTGGCTTAAGGAACTTTATCTGTGCTCATTTCAATCTCTGGTTTTATGCAGCACCCCAACTCACCTTTCCCCTTAAGCAAGCATAAGTTGGGTTTCTAAATTTGAGACCCTGTTCTGTTTTGTAATTCAGTTCCTGTGTAGCCAAGGTTACATTCCGTGTATTAGTGATATCTTATGATGTTTCTTTTCCTGTGTGACTTATTTCAGTTAGAATCATCATACCTGAATCCACTCATTATGCTGCTACGGGGCTGATGACATAGATTTCATTGCTGAGTGATATTGCATTGTACGTAAGTACCACAACTTCTTTATCCATTTTTCACTTTCTGCGATATTGAACTTGTACCGTAAACCAGGTTCTTGTAAACAGAGCCGTCCCAACCTTTGGGGTGGCTGTGTCTTTTGATTTTAATTTCCCTAAGCTATAGGACCATAAGTGGAAGTGCCCTAGGCTCTGTTGCTTTGTTTTTTAGATGTTTCAGGAAACACCATACACTTCTCCCGAGTGGCTGTTGGCAATTTACATCCCGCCCATCAGCATAACAAGGCTCCCAGTTCTCCATGGCCTGTCCTGCCTTTCTGGATTTTACACTTTTTTCAGATGGCCCTTTTGACCGGGGGGAAGTGAGACTTCATTGTAGTGCAGATTTCCTTTGCAAGCTTGCTTGGTTGGCCAAAAAGGGCGTATGCGTTTTTTCCTGAATATATTCAGGAAAAAACGCATACGCCCTTTTTGGCCAAGTGCATCATTGTGGACGTTCTGCCTCTTTTCCTATGCTTTAAATGCAATTCCAGTCTACCTCCTGAAATCGGTTTCCTGCAATTCTGCCCCGCTTTCAAGTCCTCTTGGCAGCCTTACTTCAGTATATTTTTGGACGATAGCTGTCATTTATAACTCTGCAGGTTTGTGAATTACAGTGCCCCTGAGCTCCTTTCTTCAAGTCGCTTTCTCGTGAGCTGGCCGCAACACCGCAGGATGGCTTCAGGCCCTAATCTGGTTCCGGCACGGCACGCTGAGCCTTTGGTTAATTCCTCTTCCTGGTGGGAAATGAGAGTTAAATTTGCCCGTCCAGACACCTCCAGCTAGTCTGTCATTGGTTCTCCCTATTCCTGTTCATCTTCCGCAGAAATTGCAAACTGGGCCAAACAGGAGGTTAAAGGCACTGACTCTCCAAGTCGGGAGAGTGTTAGTAAAGCGTCTGGAATGTTGCACCCGAGTACCAGGGGACGAAAACTGAGACATATTGGAACACGTCTCCCGATCACACGGTTGATCATACTCTGGGTTCCACATGCATGTTTTAGCTGAAGGAAGAATACCTTAAACCTGGAGAGTTGAGACCCGTGGAATGGGTACCATGCAATATGACTTCAAAGGGTCTTCATTTGCTCACCGAACCTCTCCAATCCTATCACTGCTGCGTTTATGCCCCTGTACACACACTTGATTCTCTTTCAGAGACATAGCAATCCATAGGTTTTAAGATACTTCCTAGTCAGGTACACTCTTAGGCATTTAATATGGGGTGTTGAGTCCATTTCGTTGAGCAAGGAGTAGCTCTTGTCTATTCCATATTTGGCTTAAGGAACTTTATCTGTGCTCATTTCAATCTCTGGTTTTATGCAGCACCCCAACTCACCTTTCCCCTTAAGCAAGCATAAGTTGGGTTTCTAAATTTGAGACCCTGTTCTGTTTTGTAATTCAGTTCCTGTGTAGCCAAGGTTACATTCCGTGTATTAGTGAAATCTTATGATGTTTCTTTTCCTGTGTGACTTATTTCAGTTAGAATCATCATACCTGAATCCACTCATTATGCTGCTACGGGCCTGATGACATAGATTTCATTGCTGAGTGATACTGCATTGTACGTAAGTACCACAACTTCTTTATCCATTTTTCACTTTCTGCGATATTGAACTTGTACCGTAAACCAGGTTCTTGTAAACAGAGCCGTCCCAACCTTTGGGGTGGCTGTGTCTTTTGATTTTAATTTCCCTAAGCTATAGGACCATAAGTGGAAGTGCCCTAGGCTCTGTTGCTTTGTTTTTTAGATGTTTCAGGAAACACCATACACTTCTCCCGAGTGGCTGTTGGCAATTTACATCCCGCCCATCAGCATAACAAGGCTCCCAGTTCTCCATGGCCTGTCCTGCCTTTCTGGATTTTACACTTTTTTCAGATGGCCCTTTTGACCGGGGGGAAGTGAGACTTCATTGTAGTGCAGATTTCCTTTGCAAGCTTGCTTGGTTGGCCAAAAAGGGCGTATGCGTTTTTTCCTGAATATATTCAGGAAAAAACGCATACGCCCTTTTTGGCCAAGTGCATCATTGTGGACGTTCTGCCTCTTTTCCTATGCTTTAAATGCAATTCCAGTCTACCTCCTGAAATCGGTTTCCTGCAATTCTGCCCCGCTTTCAAGTCCTCTTGGCAGCCTTACTTCAGCATATTTTTGGACGATAGCTGTCATTTATAACTCTGCAGGTTTGTGAATTACAGTGCCCCTGAGCTCCTTTCTTCAAGTCGCTTTCTCGTGAGCTGGCCGCAACACCGCAGGATGGCTTCAGGCCCTAATCTGGTTCCGGCACGGCACGCTGAGCCTTTGGTTAATTCCTCTTCCTGGTGGGAAATGAGAGTTAAATTTGCCCGTCCAGACACCTCCAGCTAGTCTGTCATTGGTTCTCCCTATTCCTGTTCATCTTCCGCAGAAATTGCAAACTGGGCCAAACAGGAGGTTAAAGGCACTGACTCTCCAAGTCGGGAGAGTGTTAGTAAAGCGTCTGGAATGTTGCACCCGAGTACCAGGGGACGAAAACTGAGACATATTGGAACACGTCTCCCGATCACACGGTTGATCATACTCTGGGTTCCACATGCATGTTTTAGCTGAAGGAAGAATACCTTAAACCTGGAGAGTTGAGACCCGTGGAATGGGTACCATGCAATATGACTTCAAAGGGTCTTCATTTGCTCACCGAACCTCTCCAATCCTATCACTGCTGCGTTTATGCCCCTGTACACACACTTGATTCTCTTTCAGAGACATAGCAATCCATAGGTTTTAAGATACTTCCTAGTCAGGTACACTCTTAGGCATTTAATATGGGGTGTTGAGTCCATTTCGTTGAGCAAGGAGTAGCTCTTGTCTATTCCATATTTGGCTTAAGGAACTTTATCTGTGCTCATTTCAATCTCTGGTTTTATGCAGCACCCCAACTCACCTTTCCCCTTAAGCAAGCATAAGTTGGTTTTCTAAATTTGAGACCCTGTTCTGTTTTGTAATTCAGTTCCTGTGTAGCCAAGTTTACATTCCGTGTATTAGTGATATCTTATGATGTTTCTTTTCCTGTGTGACTTCTTTCAGTTAGAATCATCATACCTGAATCCACTCATTATGCTGCTACAGGCCTGATGACATAGATTTCATTTCTGAGTGATACTGCATTGTACGTAAGTACCACAACTTCTTTATCCATTTTTCACTTTCTGCGATATTGAACTTGTACCGTAAACCAGGTTCTTGTAAACAGAGCCGTCCCAACCTTTGGGGTGGCTGTGTCTTTTTGATTTTAATTTCCCTAAGCTATAGGACCATAAGTGGAAGTGCCCTAGGCTCTGTTGCTTTGTTTTTTAGCTGTTTCAGGAAACACCATACACTTCTCCGGAGTGGCTGTTGGCAATTTACATCCCGCCCATCAGCATAACAAGGCTCCCAGTTCTCCATGGCCTGTCCTGCCTTTCTGGATTTTACACTTTTTTCAGATGTCCCTTTTGACCGGGGGGAAGTGAGACTTCATTGTAGTGCAGATTTCCTTTGCAAGCTTGCTTGGTTGGCCAAAAAGGGCGTATGCGTTTTTTCCTGAATATATTCAGGAAAAAACGCATACGCCCTTTTTGGCCAAGTGCATCATTGTGGACGTTCTGCCTCTTTTCCTATGCTTTAAATGCAATTCCAGTCTACCTCCTGAAATCGGTTTCCTGCAATTCTGCCCCGCTTTCAAGTCCTCTTGGCAGCCTTACTTCAGTATATTTTTGGACGATAGCTGTCATTTATAACTCTGCAGGGTTGTGAATTACAGTGCCCCTGAGCTCCTTTCTTCAACTCGCTTTCTCGTGAGCTGGCCGCAACACCGCAGGATGGCTTCAGGCCCTAATCTGGTTCCGGCACGGCACGCTGAGCCTTTGGTTAATTCCTCTTCCTGGTGGGAAATGAGAGTTAAGTTTGCCCGTCCAGACACCTCCAGCTAGTCTCTCATTGGTTCTCCCTATCCCTGTTCATCTTCCGCAGAAATTGCAAACTGGGCCAAACAGGAGGTTAAAGGCACTGACTCTCCAAGTCGGGAGAGTGTTAGTAAAGCGTCTGGAATGTTGCACCCGAGTACCAGGGGACGAAAACTGAGACATATTGGAACACGTCTCCCGATCACACGGTTGATCATACTCTGGGTTCCACATGCATGTTTTAGCTGAAGGAAGAATACCTTAAACCTGGAGAGTTGAGACCCGTGGAATGGGTACCATGCAATATGACTTCAAAGGGTCTTCATTTGCTCACCGAACCTCTCCAATCCTATCACTGCTGCGTTTATGCCCCTGTACACACACTTGATTCTCTTTCAGAGACATAGCAATCCATAGGTTTTAAGATACTTCCTAGTCAGGTACACTCTTAGGCATTTAATATGGGGTGTTGAGTCCATTTCGTTGAGCAAGGAGTAGCTCTTGTCTATTCCATATTTGGCTTAAGGAACTTTATCTGTGCTCATTTCAATCTCTGGTTTTATGCAGCACCCCAACTCACCTTTCCCCTTAAGCAAGCATAAGTTGGTTTTCTAAATTTGAGACCCTGTTCTGTTTTGTAATTCAGTTCCTGTGTAGCCAAGGTTACATTCCGTGTATTAGTGATATCTTATGATGTTTCTTTTCCTGTGTGACTTATTTCAGTTAGAATCATCATACCTGAATCCACTCATTATGCTGCTACGGGCCTGATGACATAGATTTCATTGCTGAGTGATACTGCATTGTACGTAAGTACCACAACTTCTTTATCCATTTTTCACTTTCTGCGATATTGAACTTGTACCGTAAACCAGGTTCTTGTAAACAGAGCCGTCCCAACCTTTGGGGTGGCTGTGTCTTTTGATTTTAATTTCCCTAAGCTATAGGACCATAAGTGGAAGTGCCCTAGGCTCTGTTGCTTTGTTTTTTAGATGTTTCAGGAAACACCATACACTTCTCCCGAGTGGCTGTTGGCAATTTACATCCCGCCCATCAGCATAACAAGGCTCCCAGTTCTCCATGGCCTGTCCTGCCTTTCTGGATTTTACACTTTTTTCAGATGGCCCTTTTGACCGGGGGGAAGTGAGACTTCATTGTAGTGCAGATTTCCTTTGCAAGCTTGCTTGGTTGGCCAAAAAGGGCGTATGCGTTTTTTCCTGAATATATTCAGGAAAAAACGCATACGCCCTTTTTGGCCAAGTGCATCATTGTGGACGTTCTGCCTCTTTTCCTATGCTTTAAATGCAATTCCAGTCTACCTCCTGAAATCGGTTTCCTGCAATTCTGCCCCGCTTTCAAGTCCTCTTGGCAGCCTTACTTCAGTATATTTTTGGACGATAGCTGTCATTTATAACTCTGCAGGTTTGTGAATTACAGTGCCCCTGAGCTCCTTTCTTCAAGTCGCTTTCTCGTGAGCTGGCCGCAACACCGCAGGATGGCTTCAGGCCCTAATCTGGTTCCGGCACGGCACGCTGAGCCTTTGGTTAATTCCTCTTCCTGGTGGGAAATGAGAGTTAAATTTGCCCGTCCAGACACCTCCAGCTAGTCTGTCATTGGTTCTCCCTATTCCTGTTCATCTTCCGCAGAAATTGCAAACTGGGCCAAACAGGAGGTTAAAGGCACTGACTCTCCAAGTCGGGAGAGTGTTAGTAAAGCGTCTGGAATGTTGCACCCGAGTACCAGGGGACGAAAACTGAGACATATTGGAACACGTCTCCCGATCACACGGTTGATCATACTCTGGGTTCCACATGCATGTTTTAGCTGAAGGAAGAATACCTTAAACCTGGAGAGTTGAGACCCGTGGAATGGGTACCATGCAATATGACTTCAAAGGGTCTTCATTTGCTCACCGAACCTCTCCAATCCTATCACTGCTGCGTTTATGCCCCTGTACACACACTTGATTCTCTTTCAGACACATAGCAATCCATAGGTTTTAAGATACTTCCTAGTCAGGTACACTCTTAGGCATTTAATATGGGGTGTTGAGTCCATTTCGTTGAGCAAGGAGTAGCTCTTGTCTATTCCATATTTGGCTTAAGGAACTTTATCTGTGCTCATTTCAATCTCTGGTTTTATGCAGCACCCCAACTCACCTTTCCCCTTAAGCAAGCATAAGTTGGGTTTCTAAATTTGAGACCCTGTTCTGTTTTGTAATTCAGTTCCTGTGTAGCCAAGGTTACATTCCGTGTATTAGTGAAATCTTATGATGTTTCTTTTCCTGTGTGACTTATTTCAGTTAGAATCATCATACCTGAATCCACTCATTATGCTGCTACGGGCCTGATGACATAGATTTCATTGCTGAGTGATACTGCATTGTACGTAAGTACCACAACTTCTTTATCCATTTTTCACTTTCTGCGATATTGAACTTGTACCGTAAACCAGGTTCTTGTAAACAGAGCCGTCCCAACCTTTGGGGTGGCTGTGTCTTTTGATTTTAATTTCCCTAAGCTATAGGACCATAAGTGGAAGTGCCCTAGGCTCTGTTGCTTTGTTTTTTAGATGTTTCAGGAAACACCATACACTTCTCCCGAGTGGCTGTTGGCAATTTACATCCCGCCCATCAGCATAACAAGGCTCCCAGTTCTCCATGGCCTGTCCTGCCTTTCTGGATTTTACACTTTTTTCAGATGGCCCTTTTGACCGGGGGGAAGTGAGACTTCATTGTAGTGCAGATTTCCTTTGCAAGCTTGCTTGGTTGGCCAAAAAGGGCGTATGCGTTTTTTCCTGAATATATTCAGGAAAAAACGCATACGCCCTTTTTGGCCAAGTGCATCATTGTGGACGTTCTGCCTCTTTTCCTATGCTTTAAATGCAATTCCAGTCTACCTCCTGAAATCGGTTTCCTGCAATTCTGCCCCGCTTTCAAGTCCTCTTGGCAGCCTTACTTCAGTATATTTTTGGACGATAGCTGTCATTTATAACTCTGCAGGTTTGTGAATTACAGTGCCCCTGAGCTCCTTTCTTCAACTCGCTTTCTCGTGAGCTGGCCGCAACACCGCAGGATGGCTTCAGGCCCTAATCTGGTTCCGGCACGGCACGCTGAGCCTTTGGTTAATTCCTCTTCCTGGTGGGAAATGAGAGTTAAATTTGCCCGTCCACACACCTCCAGCTAGTCTGTCATTGGTTCTCCCTATTCCTGTTCATCTTCCGCAGAAATTGCAAACTGGGCCAAACAGGAGGTTAAAGGCACTGACTCTCCAAGTCGGGAGAGTGTTAGTAAAGCGTCTGGAATGTTGCACCCGAGTACCAGGGGACGAAAACTGAGACATATTGGAACACGTCTCCCGATCACACGGTTGATCATACTCTGGGTTCCACATGCATGTTTTAGCTGAAGGAAGAATACCTTAAACCTGGAGAGTTGAGACCCGTGGAATGGGTACCATGCAATATGACTTCAAAGGGTCTTCATTTGCTCACCGAACCTCTCCAATCCTATCACTGCTGCGTTTATGCCCCTGTACACACGCTTGATTCTCTTTCAGAGACATAGCAATCCATAGGTTTTAAGATACTTCCTAGTCAGGTACACTCTTAGGCATTTAATATGGGGTGTTGAGTCCATTTCGTTGAGCAAGGAGTAGCTCTTGTCTATTCCATATTTGGCTTAAGGAACTTTATCTGTGCTCATTTCAATCTCTGGTTTTATGCAGCACCCCAACTCACCTTTCCCCTTAAGCAAGCATAAGTTGGGTTTCTAAATTTGAGACCCTGTTCTGTTTTGTAATTCAGTTCCTGTGTAGCCAAGGTTACATTCCGTGTATTAGTGAAATCTTATGATGTTTCTTTTCCTGTGTGACTTATTTCAGTTAGAATCATCATACCAGAATCCACTCATTATGCTGCTACGGGCCTGATGACATAGATTTCATTGCTGAGTGATACTGCATTGTACGTAAGTACCACAACTTCTTTATCCATTTTTCACTTTCTGCGATATTGAACTTGTACCGTAAACCAGGTTCTTGTAAACAGAGCCGTCCCAACCTTTGGGGTGGCTGTGTCTTTTGATTTTAATTTCCCTAAGCTATAGGACCATAAGTGGAAGTGCCCTAGGCTCTGTTGCTTTGTTTTTTAGATGTTTCAGGAAACACCATACACTTCTCCCGAGTGGCTGTTGGCAATTTACATCCCGCCCATCAGCATAACAAGGCTCCCAGTTCTCCATGGCCTGTCCTGCCTTTCTGGATTTTACACTTTTTTCAGATGGCCCTTTTGACCGGGGGGAAGTGAGACTTCATTGTAGTGCAGATTTCCTTTGCAAGCTTGCTTGGTTGGCCAAAAAGGGCGTATGCGTTTTTTCCTGAATATATTCAGGAAAAAACGCATACGCCCTTTTTGGCCAAGTGCATCATTGTGGACGTTCTGCCTCTTTTCCTATGCTTTAAATGCAATTCCAGTCTACCTCCTGAAATCGGTTTCCTGCAATTCTGCCCCGCTTTCAAGTCCTCTTGGCAGCCTTACTTCAGTATATTTTTGGACGATAGCTGTCATTTATAACTCTGCAGGTTTGTGAATTACAGTGCCCCTGAGCTCCTTTCTTCAACTCGCTTTCTCGTGAGCTGGCCGCAACACTGCAGGATGGCTTCAGGCCCTAATCTGGTTCCGGCACGGCACGCTGAGCCTTTGGTTAATTCCTCTTCCTGGTGGGAAATGAGAGTTAAATTTGCCCGTCCACACACCTCCAGCTAGTCTGTCATTGGTTCTCCCTATTCCTGTTCATCTTCCGCAGAAATTGCAAACTGGGCCAAACAGGAGGTTAAAGGCACTGACTCTCCAAGTCGGGAGAGTGTTAGTAAAGCGTCTGGAATGTTGCACCCGAGTACCAGGGGACGAAAACTGAGACATATTGGAACACGTCTCCCGATCACACGGTTGATCATACTCTGGGTTCCACATGCATGTTTTAGCTGAAGGAAGAATACCTTAAACCTGGAGAGTTGAGACCCGTGGAATGGGTACCATGCAATATGACTTCAAAGGGTCTTCATTTGCTCACCGAACCTCTCCAATCCTATCACTGCTGCGTTTATGCCCCTGTACACACGCTTGATTCTCTTTCAGAGACATAGCAATCCATAGGTTTTAAGATACTTCCTAGTCAGGTACACTCTTAGGCATTTAATATGGGGTGTTGAGTCCATTTCGTTGAGCAAGGAGTAGCTCTTGTCTATTCCATATTTGGCTTAAGGAACTTTATCTGTGCTCATTTCAATCTCTGGTTTTATGCAGCACCCCAACTCACCTTTCCCCTTAAGCAAGCATAAGTTGGTTTTCTAAATTTGAGACCCTGTTCTGTTTTGTAATTCAGTTCCTGTGTAGCCAAGGTTACATTCCGTGTATTAGTGAAATCTTATGATGTTTCTTTTCCTGTGTGACTTATTTCAGTTAGAATCATCATACCAGAATCCACTCATTATGCTGCTACGGGCCTGATGACATAGATTTCATTGCTGAGTGATACTGCATTGTACGTAAGTACCACAACTTCTTTATCCATTTTTCACTTTCTGCGATATTGAACTTGTACCGTAAACCAGGTTCTTGTAAACAGAGCCGTCCCAACCTTTGGGGTGGCTGTGTCTTTTGATTTTAATTTCCCTAAGCTATAGGACCATAAGTGGAAGTGCCCTAGGCTCTGTTGCTTTGTTTTTTAGATGTTTCAGGAAACACCATACACTTCTCCCGAGTGGCTGTTGGCAATTTACATCCCGCCCATCAGCATAACAAGGCTCCCAGTTCTCCATGGCCTGTCCTGCCTTTCTGGATTTTACACTTTTTTCAGATGGCCCTTTTGACCGGGGGGAAGTGAGACTTCATTGTAGTGCAGATTTCCTTTGCAAGCTTGCTTGGTTGGCCAAAAAGGGCGTATGCGTTTTTTCCTGAATATATTCAGGAAAAAACGCATACGCCCTTTTTGGCCAAGTGCATCATTGTGGACGTTCTGCCTCTTTTCCTATGCTTTAAATGCAATTCCAGTCTACCTCCTGAAATCGGTTTCCTGCAATTCTGCCCCGCTTTCAAGTCCTCTTGGCAGCCTTACTTCAGTATATTTTTGGACGATAGCTGTCATTTATAACTCTGCAGGTTTGTGAATTACAGTGCCCCTGAGCTCCTTTCTTCAACTCGCTTTCTCGTGAGCTGGCCGCAACACCGCAGGATGGCTTCAGGCCCTAATCTGGTTCCGGCACGGCACGCTGAGCCTTTGGTTAATTCCTCTTCCTGGTGGGAAATGAGAGTTAAATTTGCCCGTCCAGACACCTCCAGCTAGTCTGTCATTGGTTCTCCCTATTCCTGTTCATCTTCCGCAGAAATCGCAAACTGGGCCAAACAGGAGGTTAAAGGCACTGACTCTCCAAGTCGGGAGAGTGTTAGTAAAGCGTCTGGAATGTTGCACCCGAGTACCAGGGGACGAAAACTGAGACATATTGGAACACGTCTCCCGATCACACGGTTGATCATACTCTGGGTTCCACATGCATGTTTTAGCTGAAGGAAGAATACCTTAAACCTGGAGAGTTGAGACCCGTGGAATGGGTACCATGCAATATGACTTCAAAGGGTCTTCATTTGCTCACCGAACCTCTCCAATCCTATCACTGCTGCGTTTATGCCCCTGTACACACGCTTGATTCTCTTTCAGAGACATAGCAATCCATAGGTTTTAAGATACTTCCTAGTCAGGTACACTCTTAGGCATTTAATATGGGGTGTTGAGTCCATTTCGTTGAGCAAGGAGTAGCTCTTGTCTATTCCATATTTGGCTTAAGGAACTTTATCTGTGCTCATTTCAATCTCTGGTTTTATGCAGCACCCCAACTCACCTTTCCCCTTAAGCAAGCATAAGTTGGTTTTCTAAATTTGAGACCCTGTTCTGTTTTGTAATTCAGTTCCTGTGTAGCCAAGTTTACATTCCGTGTATTAGTGATATCTTATGATGTTTCTTTTCCTGTGTGACTTATTTCAGTTAAAATCATCGTACCTGAATCCACTCATTATGCTGCTACGGGCCTGATGACATAGATTTCATTGCTGAGTGATACTGCATTGTACGTAAGTACCACAACTTCTTTATCCATTTTTCACTTTCTGCGATATTGAACTTGTACCGTAAACCAGGTTCTTGTAAACAGAGCCGTCCCAACATTTGGGGTGGTTGTGTTTTTTGATTTTAATTTCCCTAAGCTATAGGACCATAAGTGGAAGTGCCCTAGGCTCTGTTGCTTTGTTTTTTAGATGTTTCAGGAAACACCATACACTTCTCCTGAGTGGCTGTTGGCAATTTACATCCCGCCCATCAGCATAACAAGGCTCCCAGTTCTCCATGGCCTGTCCTGCCTTTCTGGATTTTACACTTTTTTCAGATGGCCCTTTTGACCAGGGGGAAGTGAGACTTCACTGTAGTGCAGATTTCCTTTGCAAGCTTGCTTGGTTGGCCAAAAAGGGCGTATGCGTTTTTTCCTGAATATATTCAGGAAAAAACGCATACGCCCTTTTTGGCCAAGTGCATCATTGTGGACGTTCTGCCTCTTTTCCTATGCTTTAAATGCAATTCCAGTCTACCTCCTGAAATCGGTTTCCTGCAATTCTGCCCCGCTTTCAAGTCCTCTTGGCAGCCTTACTTCAGTATATTTTTGGACGATAGCTGTCATTTATAACTCTGCAGGTTTGTGAATTACAGTGCCCCTGAGCTCCTTTCTTCAACTCACTTTCTCGTGAGCTGGCCGCAACACCGCAGGATGGCTTCAGGCCCTAATCTGGTTCCGGCACGGCACGCTGAGCCTTTGGTTAATTCCTCTTCCTGGTGGGAAATGAGAGTTAAATTTGCCCGTCCAGACACCTCCAGCTAGTCTGTCATTGGTTCTCCCTATTCCTGTTCATCTTCCGCAGAAATTGCAAACTGGGCCAAACAGGAGGTTAAAGGCACTGACTCTCCAAGTCGGGAGAGTGTTAGTAAAGCGTCTGGAATGTTGCACCCGAGTACCAGGGGACGAAAACTGACACATATTGGAACACGTCTCCCGATCACACGGTTGATCATACTCTGGGTTCCACATGCATGTTTTAGCTGAAGGAAGAATACCTTAAACCTGGAGAGTTGAGACCCGTGGAATGGGTACCATGCAATATGACTTCAAAGGGTCTTCATTTGCTCACCGAACCTCTCCAATCCTATCACTGCTGCGTTTATGCCCCTGTACACACACTTGATTCTCTTTCAGAGACATAGCAATCCATAGGTTTTAAGATACTTCCTAGTCAGGTACACTCTTAGGCATTTAATATGGGGTGTTGAGTCCATTTCGTTGAGCAAGGAGTAGCTCTTGTCTATTCCATATTTGGCTTAAGGAACTTTATCTGTGCTCATTTCAATCTCTGGTTTTATGCAGCACCCCAACTCACCTTTCCCCTTAAGCAAGCATAAGTTGGTTTTCTAAATTTGAGACCCTCTTCTGTTTTGTAATTCAGTTCCTGTGTAGCCAAGGTTACATTCCGTGTATTAGTGATATCTTATGATGTTTCTTTTTCTGTGTGACTTATTTCAGTTAGAATCATCGTACCTGAATCCACTCATTATGCTGCTACGGGCCTGATGACATAGATTTCATTGCTGAGTGATATTGCATTGTACGTAAGTACCACAACTTCTTTATCCATTTTTCACTTTCTGCGATATTGAACTTGTACCGTAAACCAGGTTCTTGTAAACAGAGCCGTCCCAACCTTTGGGGTGGCTGTGTCTTTTGATTTTAATTTCCCTAAGCTATAGGACCATAAGTGGAAGTGCCCTAGGCTCTGTTGCTTTGTTTTTTAGATGTTTCAGGAAACACCATACACTTCTCCCGAGTGGCTGTTGGCAATTTACATCCCGCCCATCAGCATAACAAGGCTCCCAGTTCTCCATGGCCTGTCCTGCCTTTCTGGATTTCACACTTTTTTCAGATGGCCCTTTTGACCATGGGGACGTGAGACTTCATTGTAGTGCAGATTTCCTTTGCAAGCTTGCTTGGTTGGCCAAAAAGGGCGTATGCGTTTTTTCCTGAATATATTCAGGAAAAAACGCATATGCCCTTTTTGGCCAAGTGCATCATTGTGGACGTTCTGCCTCTTTTCCTATGCTTTAAATGCAATTCCAGTCTACCTCCTGAAATCGGTTTCCTGCAATTCTGCCCCGCTTTCAAGTCCTCTTGGCAGCCTTACTTCAGTATATTTTTGGACGATAGCTGTCATTTATAACTCTGCAGGTTTGTGAATTACAGTGCCCCTGAGCTCCTTTCTTCAACTCGCTTTCTCGTGAGCTGGCCGCAACACCGCAGGATGGCTTCAGGCCCTAATCTGGTTCCGGCACGGCACGCTGAGCCTTTGGTTAATTCCTCTTCCTGGTGGGAAATGAGAGTTAAATTTGCCCGTCCACACACCTCCAGCTAGTCTGTCATTGGTTCTCCCTATTCCTGTTCATCTTCCGCAGAAATTGCAAACTGGGCCAAACAGGAGGTTAAAGGCACTGACTCTCCAAGTCGGGAGAGTGTTAGTAAAGCGTCTGGAATGTTGCACCCGAGTACCAGGGGACGAAAACTGAGACATATTGGAACACGTCTCCCGATCACACGGTTGATCATACTCTGGGTTCCACATGCATGTTTTAGCTGAAGGAAGAATACCTTAAACCTGGAGAGTTGAGACCCGTGGAATGGGTTCCATGCAATATGACTTCAAAGGGTCTTCATTTGCTCACCGAACCTCTCCAGTCCTATCACTGCTGCGTTTATGCCCCTGTACACACGCTTGATTCTCTTTCGGAGACATAGCAATCCATAGGTTTTAAGATACTTCCTAGTCAGGTACACTCTTAGGCATTTAATATGGGGTGTTGAGTCCATTTCGTTGAGCAAGGAGTAGCTCTTGTCTATTCCATATTTGGCTTAAGGAACTTTATCTGTGCTCATTTCAATCTCTGGTTTTATGCAGCACCCCAACTCACCTTTCCCCTTAAGCAAGCATAAGTTGGTTTTCCAAATTTGAGACCCTGTTCTGTTTTGTAATTCAGTTCCTGTGTAGCCAAGGTTACATTCCGTGTATTAGTGATATCTTATGATGTTTCTTTTTCTGTGTGACTTATTTCAGTTAGAATCATCATACCTGAGTCCACTCATTATGCTGCTACGGGCCTGATGACATAGATTTCTTTGCTGAGTGATACTGCATTGTACGTAAGTACCACAACTTCTTTATCCATTTTTCACTTTCTGCGATATTGAACTTGTACCGTAAACCAGGTTCTTGTAAACAGAGCCATCCCAACCTTTGGGGTGGCTGTGTCTTTTTGATTTTAATTTCCCTAAGCTATAGGACCATAAGTGGAAGTGCCCTAGGCTCTGTTGCTTTGTTTTTTAGATGTTTCAGGAAACACCATACACTTCTCCCGAGTGGCTGTTGGCAATTTACATCCCGCCCATCAGCATAACAAGGCTCCCAGTTCTCCATGGCCTGTCCTGCCTTTCTGGATTTTACACTTTTTTCAGATGGCCCTTTTGACCGGGGGGAAGTGAGACTTCATTGTAGTGCAGATTTCCTTTGCAAGCTTGCTTGGTTGGCCAAAAAGGGCGTATGCGTTTTTTCCTGAATATATTCAGGAAAAAACGCATACGCCCTTTTTGGCCAAGTGCATCATTGTGGACGTTCTGCCTCTTTTCCTATGCTTTCAATGCAATTCCAGTCTACCTCCTGAAATCGGTTTCCTGCAATTCTGCCCCGCTTTCAAGTCCTCTTGGCAGCCTTAATTCAGTATATTTTTGGACGATAGCTGTCATTTATAACTCTGCAGGTTTGTGAATTACAGTGCCCCTGAGCTCCTTTCTTCAACTCGCTTTCTTGTGAGCTGGCCACAACACCGCAGGATGGCTTCAGGCCCTAATCTGGTTCCGGCACGGCACGCTGAGTCTTTGGTTAATTCCTCTTCCTGGTGGGAAATGAGAGTTAAATTTGCCCGTCCACACACCTCCAGCTAGTCTGTCATTGGTTCTGCCTATTCCTGTTCATCTTCCGCAGAAATTGCAAACTGGGCCAAACAGGAGGTTAAAGGCACTGACTCTCCAAGTCGGGAGAGTGTTAGTAAAGCGTCTGGAATGTTGCACCCGAGTACCAGGGGACGAAAACTGAGACATATTGGAACACGTCTCCCGATCACACGGTTGATCATACTCTGGGTTCCACATGCATGTTTTAGCTGAAGGAAGAATACCTTAAACCTGGAGAGTTGAGACCCGTGGAATGGGTACCATGCAATATGACTTCAAAGGGTCTTCATTTGCTCACCGAACCTCTCCAATCCTATCACTGCTGCGTTTATGCCCCTGTACACACGCTTGATTCTCTTTCAGAGACATAGCAATCCATAGGTTTTAAGATACTTCCTAGTCAGGTACACTCTTAGGCATTTAATATGGGGTGTTGAGTCCATTTCGTTGAGCAAGGAGTAGCTCTTGTCTATTCCATATTTGGCTTAAGGAACTTTATCTGTGCTCATTTCAATCTCTGGTTTTATGCAGCACCCCAACTCACCTTTCCCCTTAAGCAAGCATAAGTTGGTTTTCTAAATTTGAGACCCTGTTCTGTTTTGTAATTCAGTTCCTGTGTAGCCAAGTTTACATTCCGTGTATTAGTGATATCTTATGATGTTTCTTTTTCTGTGTGACTTATTTCAGTTAGAATCATCATACCTGAATCCACTCATTATGCTGCTACAGGCCTGATGACATAGATTTCATTTCTGAGTGATACTGCATTGTACGTAAGTACCACAACTTCTTTATCCATTTTTCACTTTCTGCGATATTGAACTTGTACCGTAAACCAGGTTCTTGTAAACAGAGCCGTCCCAACCTTTGGGGTGGCTGTGTCTTTTTGATTTTAATTTCCCTAAGCTATAGGACCATAAGTGGAAGTGCCCTAGGCTCTGTTGCTTTGTTTTTTAGATGTTTCAGGAAACACCATACACTTCTCCCGAGTGGCTGTTGGCAATTTACATCCCGCCCATCAACATAACAAGGCTCCCAGTTCTCCATGGCCTGTCCTGCCTTTCTGGATTTTACACTTTTTTCAGATGGCCCTTTTGACCGGGGGGAAGTGAGACTTCATTGTAGTGCAGATTTCCTTTGCAAGCTTGCTTGGTTGGCCAAAAAGGGCGTATGCGTTTTTTCCTGAATATATTCAGGAAAAAACGCATACGCCCTTTTTGGCCAAGTGCATCATTGTGGACGTTCTGCCTCTTTTCCTATGCTTTCAATGCAATTCCAGTCTACCTCCTGAAATCGGTTTCCTGCAATTCTGCCCCGCTTTCAAGTCCTCTTGGCAGCCTTACTTCAGTATATTTTTGGACGATAGCTGTCATTTATAACTCTGCAGGTTTGTGAATTACAGTGCCCCTGAGCTCCTTTCTTCAACTCGCTTTCTCGTGAGCTGGCCGCAACACCGCAGGATGGCTTCAGGCCCTAATCTGGTTCTGGCACGGCACGCTGAGCCTTTGGTTAATTCCTCTTCCTGGTGGGAAATGAGAGTTAAATTTGCCCGTCCAGACACCTCCAGCTAGTCTGTCATTGGTTCTGCCTATTCCTGTTCATCTTCCGCAGAAATTGCAAACTGGGCCAAACAGGAGGTTAAAGGCACTGACTCTCCAAGTCGGGAGAGTGTTAGTAAAGCGTCTGGAATGTTGCACCCGAGTACCAGGGGACGAAAACTGAGACATATTGGAACACGTCTCCCGATCACACGGTTGATCATACTCTGGGTTCCACATGCATGTTTTAGCTGAAGGAAGAATCCCTTAAACCTGGAGAGTTGAGACCCGTGGAATGGGTACCATGCAATATGACTTCAAAGGGTCTTCATTTGCTCACCGAACCTCTCCAATCCTATCACTGCTGCGTTTATGCCCCTGTACACACACTTGATTCTCTTTCAGAGACATAGCAATCCATAGGTTTTAAGATACTTCCTAGTCAGGTACACTCTTAGGCATTTAATATGGGGTGTTGAGTCCATTTCGTTGAGCAAGGAGTAGCTCTTGTCTATTCCATATTTGGCTTAAGGAACTTTATCTGTGCTCATTTCAATCTCTGGTTTTATGCAGCACCCCAACTCACCTTTCCCCTTAAGCAAGCATAAGTTGGTTTTCTAAATTTGAGACCCTGTTCTGTTTTGTAATTCAGTTCCTGTGTAGCCAAGTTTACATTCCGTGTATTAGTGATATCTTATGATGTTTCTTTTTCTGTGTGACTTATTTCAGTTAGAATCATCGTACCTGAATCCACTCATTATGCTGCTACGGGCCTGATGACATAGATTTCATTGCTGAGTGATATTGCATTGTACGTAAGTACCACAACTTCTTTATCCATTTTTCACTTTCTGCGATATTGAACTTGTACCGTAAACCAGGTTCTTGTAAACAGAGCCGTCCCAACCTTTGGGGTGGCTGTGTCTTTTGATTTTAATTTCCCTAAGCTATAGGACCATAAGTGGAAGTGCCCTAGGCTCTGTTGCTTTGTTTTTTAGATGTTTCAGGAAACACCATACACTTCTCCCGAGTGGCTGTTGGCAATTTACATCCCGCCCATCAGCATAACAAGGCTCCCAGTTCTCCATGGCCTGTCCTGCCTTTCTGGATTTTACACTTTTTTCAGATGGCCCTTTGGACCGGGGGGAAGTGAGACTTCATTGTAGTGCAGATTTCCTTTGCAAGCTTGCTTGGTTGGCCAAAAAGGGCGTATGCGTTTTTTTCCTGAATATATTCAGGAAAAAACGCATACGCCCTTTTTGGCCAAGTGCATCATTGTGGACGTTCTGCCTCTTTTCCTATGCTTTAAATGCAATTCCAGTCTACCTCCTGAAATCGGTTTCCTGCAATTCTGCCCCGCTTTCAAGTCCTCTTGGCAGCCTTACTTCAGTATATTTTTGGACGATAGCTGTCATTTATAACTCTGCAGGTTTTTGAATTACAGTGCCCCTGAGCTCCTTTCTTCAACTCGCTTTCTCGTGAGCTGGCCGCAACACCGCAGGATGGCTTCAGGCCCTAATCTGGTTCCGGCACGGCACGCTGAGCCTTTGGTTAATTCCTCTTCCTGGTGGGAAATGAGAGTTAAATTTGCCCGTCCAGACACCTCCAGCTAGTCTGTCATTGGTTCTGCCTATTCCTGTTCATCTTCCGCAGAAATTGCAAACTGGGCCAAACAGGAGGTTAAAGGCACTGACTCTCCAAGTCGGGAGAGTGTTAGTAAAGCGTCTGGAATGTTGCACCCGAGTACCAGGGGACGAAAACTGAGACATATTGGAACACGTCTCCCGATCACACGGTTGATCATACTCTGGGTTCCACATGCATGTTTTAGCTGAAGGAAGAATACCTTAAACCTGGAGAGTTGAGACCCGTGGAATGGGTACCATGCAATATGACTTCAAAGGGTCTTCATTTGCTCACCGAACCTCTCCAATCCTATCACTGCTGCGTTTATGCCCCTGTACACACACTTGATTCTCTTTCAGAGACATAGCAATCCATAGGTTTTAAGATACTTCCTAGTCAGGTACACTCTTAGGCATTTAATATGGGGTGTTGAGTCCATTTCGTTGAGCAAGGAGTAGCTCTTGTCTATTCCATATTTGGCTTAAGGAACTTTATCTGTGCTCATTTCAATCTCTGGTTTTATGCAGCACCCCAACTCACCTTTCCCCTTAAGCAAGCATAAGTTGGTTTTCTAAATTTGAGACCCTGTTCTGTTTTGTAATTCAGTTCCTGTGTAGCCAAGTTTACATTCCGTGTATTAGTGATATCTTATGATGTTTCTTTTTCTGTGTGACTTATTTCAGTTAGAATCATCGTACCTGAATCCACTCATTATGCTGCTACGGGCCTGATGACATAGATTTCATTGCTGAGTGATATTGCATTGTACGTAAGTACCACAACTTCTTTATCCATTTTTCACTTTCTGCGATATTGAACTTGTACCGTAAACCAGGTTCTTGTAAACAGAGCCGTCCCAACCTTTGGGGTGGCTGTGTCTTTTGATTTTAATTTCCCTAAGCTATAGGACCATAAGTGGAAGTGCCCTAGGCTCTGTTGCTTTGTTTTTTAGATGTTTCAGGAAACACCATACACTTCTCCCGAGTGGCTGTTGGCAATTTACATCCCACCCATCAGCATAACAAGGCTCCCAGTTCTCCATGGCCTGTCCTGCCTTTCTGGATTTTACACTTTTTTCAGATGGCCCTTTGGACCGGGGGGAAGTGAGACTTCATTGTAGTGCAGATTTCCTTTGCAAGCTTGCTTGGTTGGCCAAAAAGGGCGTATGCGTTTTTTCCTGAATATATTCAGGAAAAAACGCATACGCCCTTTTTGGCCAAGTGCATCATTGTGGACGTTCTGCCTCTTTTCCTATGCTTTAAATGCAATTCCAGTCTACCTCCTGAAATCGGTTTCCTGCAATTCTGCCCCGCTTTCAAGTCCTCTTGGCAGCCTTACTTCAGTATATTTTTGGACGATAGCTGTCATTTATAACTCTGCAGGTTTTTGAATTACAGTGCCCCTGAGCTCCTTTCTTCAACTCGCTTTCTCGTGAGCTGGCCGCAACACCGCAGGATGGCTTCAGGCCCTAATCTGGTTCCGGCACGGCACGCTGAGCCTTTGGTTAATTCCTCTTCCTGGTGGGAAATGAGAGTTAAATTTGCCCGTCCAGACACCTCCAGCTAGTCTGTCATTGGTTCTGCCTATTCCTGTTCATCTTCCGCAGAAATTGCAAACTGGGCCAAACAGGAGGTTAAAGGCACTGACTCTCCAAGTCGGGAGAGTGTTAGTAAAGCGTCTGGAATGTTGCACCCGAGTACCAGGGGACGAAAACTGAGACATATTGGAACACGTCTCCCGATCACACGGTTGATCATACTCTGGGTTCCACATGCATGTTTTAGCTGAAGGAAGAATACCTTAAACCTGGAGAGTTGAGACCCGTGGAATGGGTACCATGCAATATGACTTCAAAGGGTCTTCATTTGCTCACCGAACCTCTCCAATCCTATCACTGCTGCGTTTATGCCCCTGTACACACACTTGATTCTCTTTCAGAGACATAGCAATCCATAGGTTTTAAGATACTTCCTAGTCAGGTACACTCTTAGGCATTTAATATGGGGTGTTGAGTCCATTTCGTTGAGCAAGGAGTAGCTCTTGTCTATTCCATATTTGGCTTAAGGAACTTTATCTGTGCTCATTTCAATCTCTGGTTTTATGCAGCACCCCAACTCACCTTTCCCCTTAAGAAAGCATAAGTTGGTTTTCTAAATTTGAGACCCTGTTCTGTTTTGTAATTCAGTTCCTGTGTAGCCAAGTTTACATTCCGTGTATTAGTGATATCTTATGATATTTCTTTTTCTGTGTGACTTATTTCAGTTAGAATCATCGTACCTGAATCCACTCATTATGCTGCTACGGGCCTGATGACATAGATTTCATTGCTGAGTGATACTGCATTGTACGTAAGTACCACAACTTCTTTATCCATTTTTCACTTTCTGCGATATTGAACTTGTACCGTAAACCAGGTTCTTGTAAACAGAGCCGTCCCAACCTTTGGGGTGGCTGTGTCTTTTGATTTTAATTTCCCTAAGCTATAGGACCATAAGTGGAAGTGCCCTAGGCTCTGTTGCTTTGTTTTTTAGATGTTTCAGGAAACACCATACACTTCTCCCGAGTGGCTGTTGGCAATTTACATCCCGCCCATCAGCATAACAAGGCTCCCAGTTCTCCATGGCCTGTCCTGCCTTTCTGGATTTTACACTTTTTTCAGATGGCCCTTTGGACCGGGGGGAAGTGAGACTTCATTGTAGTGCAGATTTCCTTTGCAAGCTTGCTTGGTTGGCCAAAAAGGGCGTATGCGTTTTTTCCTGAATATATTCAGGAAAAAACGCATACGCCCTTTTTGGCCAAGTGCATCATTGTGGACGTTCTGCCTCTTTTCCTATGCTTTAAATGCAATTCCAGTCTACCTCCTGAAATCGGTTTCCTGCAATTCTGCCCCGCTTTCAAGTCCTCTTGGCAGCCTTACTTCAGTATATTTTTGGACGATAGCTGTCATTTATAACTCTGCAGGTTTGTGAATTACAGTGCCCCTGAGCTCCTTTCTTCAACTCGCTTTCTCGTGAGCTGGCCGCAACCCCGCAGGATGGCTTCAGGCCCTAATCTGGTTCCGGCACGGCACGCTGAGCCTTTGGTTAATTCCTCTTCCTGGTGGGAAATGAGAGTTAAATTTGCCCGTCCAGACACCTCCAGCTAGTCTGTCATTGGTTCTGCCTATTCCTGTTCATCTTCCGCAGAAATTGCAAACTGGGCCAAACAGGAGGTTAAAGGCACTGACTCTCCAAGTCGGGAGAGTGTTAGTAAAGCGTCTGGAATGTTGCACCCGAGTACCAGGGGACGAAAACTGAGACATATTGGAACACGTCTCCCGATCACACGGTTGATCATACTCTGGGTTCCACATGCATGTTTTAGCTGAAGGAAGAATACCTTAAACCTGGAGAGTTGAGACCCGTGGAATGGGTACCATGCAATATGACTTCAAAGGGTCTTCATTTGCTCACCGAACCTCTCCAATCCTATCACTGCTGCGTTTATGCCCCTGTACACACACTTGATTCTCTTTCAGAGACATAGCAATCCATAGGTTTTAAGATACTTCCTAGTCAGGTACACTCTTAGGCATTTAATATGGGGTGTTGAGTCCATTTCGTTGAGCAAGGAGTAGCTCTTGTCTATTCCATATTTGGCTTAAGGAACTTTATCTGTGCTCATTTCAATCTCTGGTTTTATGCAGCACCCCAACTCACCTTTCCCCTTAAGAAAGCATAAGTTGGTTTTCTAAATTTGAGACCCTGTTCTGTTTTGTAATTCAGTTCCTGTGTAGCCAAGTTTACATTCCGTGTATTAGTGATATCTTATGATGTTTCTTTTTCTGTGTGACTTATTTCAGTTAGAATCATCGTACCTGAATCCACTCATTATGCTGCTACGGGCCTGATGACATAGATTTCATTGCTGAGTGATATTGCATTGTACGTAAGTACCACAACTTCTTTATCCATTTTTCACTTTCTGCGATATTGAACTTGTACCGTAAACCAGGTTCTTGTAAACAGAGCCGTCCCAACCTTTGGGGTGGCTGTGTCTTTTGATTTTAATTTCCCTAAGCTATAGGACCATAAGTGGAAGTGCCCTAGGCTCTGTTGCTTTGTTTTTTAGATGTTTCAGGAAACACCATACACTTCTCCCGAGTGGCTGTTGGCAATTTACATCCCGCCCATCAGCATAACAAGGCTCCCAGTTCTCCATGGCCTGTCCTGCCTTTCTGGATTTTACACTTTTTTCAGATGGCCCTTTGGACCGGGGGGAAGTGAGACTTCATTGTAGTGCAGATTTCCTTTGCAAGCTTGCTTGGTTGGCCAAAAAGGGCGTATGCGTTTTTTCCTGAATATATTCAGGAAAAAACGCATACGCCCTTTTTGGCCAAGTGCATCATTGTGGACGTTCTGCCTCTTTTCCTATGCTTTAAATGCAATTCCAGTCTACCTCCTGAAATCGGTTTCCTGCAATTCTGCCCCGCTTTCAAGTCCTCTTGGCAGCCTTACTTCAGTATATTTTTGGACGATAGCTGTCATTTATAACTCTGCAGGTTTGTGAATTACAGTGCCCCTGAGCTCCTTTCTTCAACTCGCTTTCTCGTGAGCTGGCCGCAACACCGCAGGATGGCTTCAGGCCCTAATCTGGTTCCGGCACGGCACGCTGAGCCTTTGGTTAATTCCTCTTCCTGGTGGGAAATGAGAGTTAAATTTGCCCGTCCAGACACCTCCAGCTAGTCTGTCATTGGTTCTGCCTATTCCTGTTCATCTTCCGCAGAAATTGCAAACTGGGCCAAACAGGAGGTTAAAGGCACTGACTCTCCAAGTCGGGAGAGTGTTAGTAAAGCGTCTGGAATGTTGCACCCGAGTACCAGGGGACGAAAACTGAGACATATTGGAACACGTCTCCCGATCACACGGTTGATCATACTCTGGGTTCCACATGCATGTTTTAGCTGAAGGAAGAATACCTTAAACCTGGAGAGTTGAGACCCGTGGAATGGGTACCATGCAATATGACTTCAAAGGGTCTTCATTTGCTCACCGAACCTCTCCAATCCTATCACTGCTGCGTTTATGCCCCTGTACACACACTTGATTCTCTTTCAGAGACATAGCAATCCATAGGTTTTAAGATACTTCCTAGTCAGGTACACTCTTAGGCATTTAATATGGGGTGTTGAGTCCATTTCGTTGAGCAAGGAGTAGCTCTTGTCTATTCCATATTTGGCTTAAGGAACTTTATCTGTGCTCATTTCAATCTCTGGTTTTATGCAGCACCCCAACTCACCTTTCCCCTTAAGAAAGCATAAGTTGGTTTTCTAAATTTGAGACCCTGTTCTGTTTTGTAATTCAGTTCCTGTGTAGCCAAGTTTACATTCCGTGTATTAGTGATATCTTATGATGTTTCTTTTTCTGTGTGACTTATTTCAGTTAGAATCATCGTACCTGAATCCACTCATTATGCTGCTACGGGCCTGATGACATAGATTTCATTGCTGAGTGATACTGCATTGTACGTAAGTACCACAACTTCTTTATCCATTTTTCACTTTCTGCGATATTGAACTTGTACCGTAAACCAGGTTCTTGTAAACAGAGCCGTCCCAACCTTTGGGGTGGCTGTGTCTTTTGATTTTAATTTCCCTAAGCTATAGGACCATAAGTGGAAGTGCCCTAGGCTCTGTTGCTTTGTTTTTTAGATGTTTCAGGAAACACCATACACTTCTCCCGAGTGGCTGTTGGCAATTGACATCCCGCCCATCAGCATAACAAGGCTCCCAGTTCTCCATGGCCTGTCCTGCCTTTCTGGATTTTACACTTTTTTCAGATGGCCCTTTGGACCGGGGGGAAGTGAGACTTCATTGTAGTGCAGATTTCCTTTGCAAGCTTGCTTGGTTGGCCAAAAAGGGCGTATGCGTTTTTTCCTGAATATATTCAGGAAAAAACGCATACGCCCTTTTTGGCCAAGTGCATCATTGTGGACGTTCTGCCTCTTTTCCTATGCTTTAAATGCAATTCCAGTCTACCTCCTGAAATCGGTTTCCTGCAATTCTGCCCCGCTTTCAAGTCCTCTTGGCAGCCTTACTTCAGTATATTTTTGGACGATAGCTGTCATTTATAACTCTGCAGGTTTGTGAATTACAGTGCCCCTGAGCTCCTTTCTTCAACTCGCTTTCTCGTGAGCTGGCCGCAACCCCGCAGGATGGCTTCAGGCCCTAATCTGGTTCCGGCACGGCACGCTGAGCCTTTGGTTAATTCCTCTTCCTGGTGGGAAATGAGAGTTAAATTTGCCCGTCCAGACACCTCCAGCTAGTCTGTCATTGGTTCTGCCTATTCCTGTTCATCTTCCGCAGAAATTGCAAACTGGGCCAAACAGGAGGTTAAAGGCACTGACTCTCCAAGTCGGGAGAGTGTTAGTAAAGCGTCTGGAATGTTGCACCCGAGTACCAGGGGACGAAAACTGAGACATATTGGAACACGTCTCCCGATCACACGGTTGATCATACTCTGGGTTCCACATGCATGTTTTAGCTGAAGGAAGAATACCTTAAACCTGGAGAGTTGAGACCCGTGGAATGGGTACCATGCAATATGACTTCAAAGGGTCTTCATTTGCTCACCGAACCTCTCCAATCCTATCACTGCTGCGTTTATGCCCCTGTACACACACTTGATTCTCTTTCAGAGACATAGCAATCCATAGGTTTTAAGATACTTCCTAGTCAGGTACACTCTTAGGCATTTAATATGGGGTGTTGAGTCCATTTCGTTGAGCAAGGAGTAGCTCTTGTCTATTCCATATTTGGCTTAAGGAACTTTATCTGTGCTCATTTCAATCTCTGGTTTTATGCAGCACCCCAACTCACCTTTCCCCTTAAGAAAGCATAAGTTGGTTTTCTAAATTTGAGACCCTGTTCTGTTTTGTAATTCAGTTCCTGTGTAGCCAAGTTTACATTCCGTGTATTAGTGATATCTTATGATGTTTCTTTTCCTGTGTGACTTATTTCAGTTAGAATCATCGTACCTGAATCCACTCATTATGCTGCTACGGGCCTGATGACATAGATTTCATTGCTGAGTGATATTGCATTGTACGTAAGTACCACAACTTCTTTATCCATTTTTCACTTTCTGCGATATTGAACTTGTACCGTAAACCAGGTTCTTGTAAACAGAGCCGTCCCAACCTTTGGGGTGGCTGTGTCTTTTGATTTTAATTTCCCTAAGCTATAGGACCATAAGTGGAAGTGCCCTAGGCTCTGTTGCTTTGTTTTTTAGATGTTTCAGGAAACACCATACACTTCTCCCGAGTGGCTGTTGGCAATTTACATCCCGCCCATCAGCATAACAAGGCTCCCAGTTCTCCATGGCCTGTCCTGCCTTTCTGGATTTTACACTTTTTTCAGATGGCCCTTTGGACCGGGGGGAAGTGAGACTTCATTGTAGTGCAGATTTCCTTTGCAAGCTTGCTTGGTTGGCCAAAAAGGGCGTATGCGTTTTTTCCTGAATATATTCAGGAAAAAACGCATACGCCCTTTTTGGCCAAGTGCATCATTGTGGACGTTCTGCCTCTTTTCCTATGCTTTAAATGCAATTCCAGTCTACCTCCTGAAATCGGTTTCCTGCAATTCTGCCCCGCTTTCAAGTCCTCTTGGCAGCCTTACTTCAGTATATTTTTGGACGATAGCTGTCATTTATAACTCTGCAGGTTTGTGAATTACAGTGCCCCTGAGCTCCTTTCTTCAACTCGCTTTCTCGTGAGCTGGCCGCAACACCGCAGGATGGCTTCAGGCCCTAATCTGGTTCCGGCACGGCACGCTGAGCCTTTGGTTAATTCCTCTTCCTGGTGGGAAATGAGAGTTAAATTTGCCCGTCCAGACACCTCCAGCTAGTCTGTCATTGGTTCTGCCTATTCCTGTTCATCTTCCGCAGAAATTGCAAACTGGGCCAAACAGGAGGTTAAAGGCACTGACTCTCCAAGTCGGGAGAGTGTTAGTAAAGCGTCTGGAATGTTGCACCCGAGTACCAGGGGACGAAAACTGAGACATATTGGAACACGTCTCCCGATCACACGGTTGATCATACTCTGGGTTCCACATGCATGTTTTAGCTGAAGGAAGAATACCTTAAACCTGGAGAGTTGAGACCCGTGGAATGGGTACCATGCAATATGACTTCAAAGGGTCTTCATTTGCTCACCGAACCTCTCCAATCCTATCACTGCTGCGTTTATGCCCCTGTACACACACTTGATTCTCTTTCAGAGACATAGCAATCCATAGGTTTTAAGATACTTCCTAGTCAGGTACACTCTTAGGCATTTAATATGGGGTGTTGAGTCCATTTCGTTGAGCAAGGAGTAGCTCTTGTCTATTCCATATTTGGCTTAAGGAACTTTATCTGTGCTCATTTCAATCTCTGGTTTTATGCAGCACCCCAACTCACCTTTCCCCTTAAGAAAGCATAAGTTGGTTTTCTAAATTTGAGACCCTGTTCTGTTTTGTAATTCAGTTCCTGTGTAGCCAAGTTTACATTCCGTGTATTAGTGATATCTTATGATGTTTCTTTTTCTGTGTGACTTATTTCAGTTAGAATCATCGTACCTGAATCCACTCATTATGCTGCTACGGGCCTGATGACATAGATTTCATTGCTGAGTGATATTGCATTGTACGTAAGTACCACAACTTCTTTATCCATTTTTCACTTTCTGCGATATTGAACTTGTACCGTAAACCAGGTTCTTGTAAACAGAGCCGTCCCAACCTTTGGGGTGGCTGTGTCTTTTGATTTTAATTTCCCTAAGCTATAGGACCATAAGTGGAAGTGCCCTAGGCTCTGTTGCTTTGTTTTTTAGATGTTTCAGGAAACACCATACACTTCTCCCGAGTGGCTGTTGGCAATTGACATCCCGCCCATCAGCATAACAAGGCTCCCAGTTCTCCATGGCCTGTCCTGCCTTTCTGGATTTTACACTTTTTTCAAATGGCCCTTTTGACCGGGGGTAAGTGAGACTTCATTGTAGTGCAGATTTCCTTTGCAAGCTTGCTTGGTTGGCCAAAAAGGGCGTATGCGTTTTTTCCTGAATATATTCAGGATAAAACGCATACGCCCTTTTTGGCCAAGTGCATCATTGTGGACGTTCTGCCTCTTTTCCTATGCTTTAAATGCAATTCCAGTCTACCTCCTGAAATCGGTTTCCTGCAATTCTGCCCCGCTTTCAAGTCCTCTTGGCAGCCTTACTTCAGTATATTTTTGGACGATAGCTGTCATTTATAACTCTGCAGGTTTGTGAATTACAGTGCCCCTGAGCTCCTTTCTTCAACTCGATTTCTCGTGAGCTGGCCGCAACACCGCAGGATGGCTTCAGGCCCTAATCTGGTTCCGGCACGGCACGCTGAGCCTTTGGTTAATTCCTCTTCCTGGTGGGAAATGAGAGTTAAATTTGCCCGTCCAGACACCTCCAGCTAGTCTGTCATTGGTTCTGCCTATTCCTGTTCATCTTCCGCAGAAATTGCAAACTGGGCCAAACAGGAGGTTAAAGGCACTGACTCTCCAAGTCGGGAGAGTGTTAGTAAAGCGTCTGGAATGTTGCACCCGAGTACCAGGGGACGAAAACTGAGACATATTGCAACACGTCTCCCGATCACACGGTTGATCATACTCTGGGTTCCACATGCATGTTTTAGCTGAAGGAAGAATACCTTAAACCTGGAGAGTTGAGACCCGTGGAATGGGTACCATGCAATATGACTTCAAAGGGTCTTCATTTGCTCACCGAACCTCTCCAATCCTATCACTGCTGCGTTTATGCCCCTGTACACACACTTGATTCTCTTTCAGAGACATAGCAATCCATAGGTTTTAAGATACTTCCTAGTCAGGTACACTCTTAGGCATTTAATATGGGGTGTTGAGTCCATTTCTTTGAGCAAGGAGTAGCTCTTGTCTATTCCATATTTGGCTTAAGGAACTTTATCTGTGCTCATTTCAATCTCTGGTTTTATGCAGCAACCCAACTCACCTTTCCCCTTAAGCAAGCATAAGTTGGGTTTCTAAATTTGAGACCCTGTTCTGTTTTGTAATTCAGTTCCTGTGTAGCCAAGGTTACATTCCGTGTATTAGTGATATCTTATGATGTTTCTTTTTCTGTGTGACTTATTTCAGTTAGAATCATCATACCTGAATCCACTCATTATGCTGCTACGGGCCTGATGACATAGATTTCATTGCTGAGTGATACTGCATTGTACGTAAGTACCACAACTTCTTTATCCATTTTTCACTTTCTGCGATATTGAACTTGTACCGTAAACCAGGTTCTTGTAAACAGAGCCGTCCCAACCTTTGGGGTGGCTGTGTCTTTTTGATTTTAATTTCCTTAAGCTATAGGACCATAAGTGGAAGTGCCCTAGGCTCTGTTGCTTTGTTTTTTAGATGTTTCAGGAAACACCATACACTTCTCCCGAGTGGCTGTTGGCAATTTACATCCCGCCCATCAGCATAACAAGGCTCCCAGTTCTCCATGGCCTGTCCTGCCTTTCTGGATTTTACACTTTTTTCAGATGGCCCTTTTGACCGGGGGGAAGTGAGACTTCACTGTAGTGCAGATTTCCTTTGCAAGCTTGCTTGGTTGGCCAAAAAGGGCGTATGCGTTTTTTCCTGAATATATTCAGGAAAAAACGCATACGCCCTTTTTGGCCAAGTGCATCATTGTGGACGTTCTGCCTCTTTTCCTATGCTTTCAATGCAATTCCAGTCTACCTCCTGAAATCGGTTTCCTGCAATTCTGCCCCGCTTTCAAGTCCTCTTGGCAGCCTTACTTCAGTATATTTTTGGACGATAGCTGTCATTTATAACTCTGCAGGTTTGTGAATTACAGTGCCCCTGAGCTCCTTTCTTCAACTCGCTTTCTCGTGAGCTGGCCGCAACACCGCAGGATGGCTTCAGGCCCTAATCTGGTTCCGGCACGGCACGCTGAGCCTTTGGTTAATTCCTCTTCCTGGTGGGAAATGAGAGTTAAATTTGCCCGTCCAGACACCTCCAGCTAGTCTGTCATTGGTTCTCCCTATTCCTGTTCATCTTCCGCAGAAATTGCAAACTGGGCCAAACAGGAGGTTAAAGGCACTGACTCTCCAAGTCGGGAGAGTGTTAGTAAAGCGTCTGGAATGTTGCACCCGAGTACCAGGGGACGAAAACT
This sequence comes from Lagenorhynchus albirostris, assembly GCF_949774975.1. NCBI lineage: Eukaryota > Metazoa > Chordata > Mammalia > Artiodactyla > Delphinidae > Lagenorhynchus > Lagenorhynchus albirostris. Next base: position 496,970 of record NW_026783265.1, read on the forward strand.
GAGACATATTGGAACACGTCTCCCAATCACACGGTTGATCATACTCTGGGTTCCACATGCATGTTTTAGCTGAAGGAAGAATACCTTAAACCTGGAGAGTTGAGACCCGTGGAATGGGTACCATGCAATATGACTTCAAAGGGTCTTCATTTGCTCACCGAACCTCTCCAATCCTATCACTGCTGCGTTTATGCCCCTGTACACACACTTGATTCTCTTTCAGACACATAGCAATCCATAGGTTTTAAGATACTTCCTAGTCAGGTACACTCTTAGGCATTTAATATGGGGTGTTGAGTCCATTTCGTTGAGCAAGGAGTAGCTCTTGTCTATTCCATATTTGGCTTAAGGAACTTTATCTGTGCTCATTTCAATCTCTGGTTTTATGCAGCACCCCAACTCACCTTTCCCCTTAAGCAAGCATAAGTTGGTTTTCTAAATTTGAGACCCTGTTCTGTTTTGTAATTCAGTTCCTATGTAGCCAAGTTTACATTCCGTGTATTAGTGATATCTTATGATGTTTCTTTTTCTGTGTGACTTATTTCAGTTAGAATCATCGTACCTGAATCCACTCATTATGCTGCTACGGGCCTGATGACATAGATTTCATTGCTGAGTGATATTGCATTGTACGTAAGTACCACAACTTCTTTATCCATTTTTCACTTTCTGCGATATTGAACTTGTACCGTAAACCAGGTTCTTGTAAACAGAGCCGTCCCAACCTTTGGGGTGGCTGTGTCTTTTGATTTTAATTTCCCTAAGCTATAGGACCATAAGTGGAAGTGCCCTAGGCTCTGTTGCTTTGTTTTTTAGATGTTTCAGGAAACACCATACACTTCTCCCGAGTGGCTGTTGGCAATTGACATCCCGCCCATCAGCATAACAAGGCTCCCAGTTCTCCATGGCCTGTCCTGCCTTTCTGGATTTTACACTGTTTTCAGATGGCCCTTTTGACCGGGGGGAAGTGAGACTTCATTGTAGTGCAGATTTCCTTTGCAAGCTTGCTTGGTTGGCCAAAAAGTGCGTATGCGTTTTTTCCTGAATATATTCAGGAAAAAACGCATACGCCCTTTTTGGCCAAGTGCATCATTGTGGACCTTCTGCCTCTTTTCCTATGCTTTAAATGCAATTCCAGTCTACCTCCTGAAATCGGTTTCCTGCAATTCTGCCCCGCTTTCAAGTCCTCTTGGCAGCCTTACTTCAGTATATTTTTGGACGATAGCTGTCATTTATAACTCTGCAGGTTTGTGAATTACAGTGCCCCTGAGCTCCTTTCTTCAAGTCGCTTTCTCGTGAGCTGGCCGCAACACCGCAGGATGGCTTCAGGCCCTAATCTGGTTCCGGCACGGCACGCTGAGCCTTTGGTTAATTCCTCTTCCTGGTGGGAAATGAGAGTTAAATTTGCCCGTCCAGACACCTCCAGCTAGTCTGTCATTGGTTCTCCCTATTCCTGTTCATCTTCCGCAGAAATTGCAAACTGGGCCAAACAGGAGGTTAAAGGCACTGACTCTCCAAGTCGGGAGAGTGTTAGTAAAGCGTCTGGAATGTTGCACCCGAGTACCAGGGGACGAAAACTGAGACATATTGGAACACGTCTCCCGATCACACGGTTGATCATACTCTGGGTTCCACATGCATGTTTTAGCTGAAGGAAGAATACCTTAAACCTGGAGAGTTGAGACCCGTGGAATGGGTACCATGCAATATGACTTCAAAGGGTCTTCATTTGCTCACCGAACCTCTCCAATCCTATCACTGCTGCGTTTATGCCCCTGTACACACACTTGATTCTCTTTCAGACACATAGCAATCCATAGGTTTTAAGATACTTCCTAATCAGGTACACTCTTAGGCATTTAATATGGGGTGTTGAGTCCATTTCGTTGAGCAAGGAGTAGCTCTTGTCTATTCCATATTTGGCTTAAGGAACTTTATCTGTGCTCATTTCAATCTCTGGTTTTATGCAGCACCCCAACTCACCTTTCCCCTTAAGCAAGCATAAGTTGGTTTTCTAAATTTGAGACCCTGTTCTGTTTTGTAATTCAGTTCCTGTGTAGCCAAGTTTACATTCCGTGTATTAGTGATATCTTATGATGTTTCTTTTCCTGTGTGACTTATTTCAGTTAGAATCATCATACCTGAATCCACTCATTATGCTGCTACGGGCCTGATGACATAGATTTCATTTCTGAGTGATACTGCATTGTACGTAAGTACCACAACTTCTTTATCCATTTTTCACTTTCTGCGATATTGAACTTGTACCGTAAACCAGGTTCTTGTAAACAGAGCCGTCCCAAACTTTGGGGTGGCTGTGTCTTTTGATTTTAATTTCCCTAAGCTATAGGACCATAAGTGGAAGTGCCCTAGGCTCTGTTGCTTTGTTTTTTAGATGTTTCAGGAACCACCATACACTTCTCCCGAGTGGCTGTTGGCAATTGACATCCCGCCCATCAGCATAACAAGGCTCCCAGTTCTCCATGGCCTGTCCTGCCTTTCTGGATTTTACACTTTTTTCAGATGGCCCTTTGGACAGGGGGAAGTGAGACTTCATTGTAGTGCAGATTTCCTTTGCAAGCTTGCTTGGTTGGCCAAAAAGGGCGTATGCGTTTTTTCCTGAATATATTCAGGAAAAAACGCATACGCCCTTTTTGGCCAAGTGCATCATTGTGGACGTTCTGCCTCTTTTCCTATGCTTTCAATGCAATTCCAGTCTACCTCCTGAAATCGGTTTCCTGCAATTCTGCCCCGCTTTCAAGTCCTCTTGGCAGCCTTACTTCAGTATATTTTTGGACGATAGCTGTCATTTATAACTCTGCAGGTTTGTGAATTACAGTGCCCCTGAGCTCCTTTCTTCAACTCGCTTTCTCGTGAGCTGGCCGCAACACCGCAGGATGGCTTCAGGCCCTAATCTGGTTCCAGCATGGCACGCTGAGCCTTTGGTTAATTCCTCTTCCTGGTGGGAAATGAGAGTTAAATTTGCCCGTCCAGACACCTCCAGCTAGTCTGTCATTGGTTCTGCCTATTCCTGTTCATCTTCCGCAGAAATAGCAAACTGGGCCAAACAGGAGGTTAAAGGCACTGACTCTCCAAGTCGGGAGAGTGTTAGTAAAGCGTCTGGAATGTTGCACCCGAGTACCAGGGGACGAAAACTGAGACATATTGGAACACGTCTCCCGATCACACGGTTGATCATACTCTGGGTTCCACATGCATGTTTTAGCTGAAGGAAGAATACCTTAAACCTGGAGAGTTGAGACTCGTGGAATGGGTACCATGCAATATGACTTCAAAGGGTCTTCATTTGCTCACCGAACCTCTCCAATCCTATCACTGCTGCGTTTATGCCCCTGTACACACACTTGATTCTCTTTCAGAGACATAGCAATCCATAGGTTTTAAGATACTTCCTAGTCAGGTACACTCTTAGACATTTAATATGGGGTGTTGAGTCCATTTCGTTGAGCAAGGAGTAGCTCTTGTCTATTCCATATTTGGCTTAAGGAACTTTATCTGTGCTCATTTCAATCTCTGGTTTTATGCAGCACCCCAACTCACCTTTCCCCTTAAGCAAGCATAAGTTGGTTTTCTAAATTTGAGACCCTGTTCTGTTTTGTAATTCAGTTCCTGTGTAGCCAAGTTTACATTCCGTGTATTAGTGATATCTTATGATGTTTCTTTTCCTGTGTGACTTATTTCAGTTAGAATCATCGTACCTGAATCCACTCATTATGCTGCTACGGGCCTGATGACATAGATTTCATTGCTGAGTGATACTGCATTGTACGTAAGTACCACAACTTCTTTATCCATTTTTCACTTTCTGCGATATTGAACTTGTACCGTAAACCAGGTTCTTGTAAACAGAGCCGTCCCAACCTTTGGGGTGGCTGTGTCTTTTGATTTTAATTTCCCTAAGCTATAGGACCATAAGTGGAAGTGCCCTAGGCTCTGTTGCTTTGTTTTTTAGATGTTTCAGGAAACACCATACACTTCTCCCGAGTGGCTGTTGGCAATTGACATCCCGCCCATCAGCATAACAAGGCTCCCAGTTCTCCATGGCCTGTCCTGCCTTTCTGGATTTTACACTTTTTTCAGATGGCCCTTTTGACCGGGGGGAAGTGAGACTTCACTGTAGTGCAGATTTCCTTTGCAAGCTTGCTTGGTTGGCCAAAAAGGGCGTATGCGTTTTTTCCTGAATATATTCAGGAAAAAACGCATACGCCCTTTTTGGCCAAGTGCATCATTGTGGACGTTCTGCCTCTTTTCCTATGCTTTCAATGCAATTCCAGTCTACCTCCTGAAATCGGTTTCCTGCAATTCTGCCCCGCTTTCAAGTCCTCTTGGCAGCCTTACTTCAGTATATTTTTGGACGATAGCTGTCATTTATAACTCTGCAGGTTTGTGAATTACAGTGCCCCTGAGCTCCTTTCTTCAACTCGCTTTCTCGTGAGCTGGCCGCAACCCCGCAGGATGGCTTCTGGCCCTAATCTGGTTCCGGCACGGCACGCTGAGCCTTTGGTTAATTCCTCTTCCTGGTGGGAAATGAGAGTTAAATTTGCCCGTCCAGACACCTCCAGCTAGTCTGTCATTGGTTCTCCCTATTCCTGTTCATCTTCCGCAGAAATTGCAAACTGGGCCAAACAGGAGGTTAAAGGCACTGACTCTCCAAGTCGGGAGAGTGTTAGTAAAGCGTCTGGAATGTTGCACCCGAGTACCAGGGGACGAAAACTGAGACATATTGGAACACGTCTCCCGATCACACGGTTGATCATACTCTGGGTTCCACATGCATGTTTTAGCTGAAGGAAGAATCCCTTAAACCTGGAGAGTTGAGACCCGTGGAATGGGTACCATGCAATATGACTTCAAAGGGTCTTCATTTGCTCACCGAACCTCTCCAATCCTATCACTGCTGCGTTTATGCCCCTGTACACACACTTGATTCTCTTTCAGAGACATAGCAATCCATAGGTTTTAAGATACTTCCTAGTCAGGTACACTCTTAGGCATTTAATATGGGGTGTTGAGTCCATTTCGTTGAGCAAGGAGTAGCTCTTGTCTATTCCATATTTGGCTTAAGGAACTTTATCTGTGCTCATTTCAATCTCTGGTTTTATGCAGCACCCCAACTCACCTTTCCCCTTAAGCAAGCATAAGTTGGGTTTCTAAATTTGAGACCCTGTTCTGTTTTGTAATTCAGTTCCTGTGTAGCCAAGTTTACATTCCGTGTATTAGTGATATCTTATGATGTTTCTTTTCCTGTGTGACTTATTTCAGTTAGAATCATCGTACCTGAATCCACTCATTATGCTGCTACGGGCCTGATGACATAGATTTCATTGCTGAGTGATACTGCATTGTACGTAAGTACCACAACTTCTTTATCCATTTTTCACTTTCTGCGATACTGAACTTGTACCGTAAACCAGGTTCTTGTAAACAGAGCCGTCCCAACCTTTGGGGTGGCTGTGTCTTTTGATTTTAATTTCCCTAAGCTATAGGACCATAAGTGGAAGTGCCCTAGGCTCTGTTGCTTTGTTTTTTAGATGTTTCAGGAAGCACCATACACTTCTCCCGAGTGGCTGTTGGCAATTGACATCCCGCCCATCAGCATAACAAGGCTCCCAGTTCTCCATGGCCTGTCCTGCCTTTCTGGATTTTACACTTTTTTCAGATGGCCCTTTTGACCGGGGGGAAGTGAGACTTCATTGTAGTGCAGATTTCCTTTGCAAGCTTGCTTGGTTGGCCAAAAAGGGCGTATGCGTTTTTTCCTGAATATATTCAGGAAAAAACGCATACGCACTTTTTGGCCAAGTGCATCATTGTGGACGTTCTGCCTCTTTTCCTATGCTTTAAATGCAATTCCAGTCTACCTCCTGAAATCGGTTTCCTGCAATTCTGCCCCGCTTTCAAGTCCTCTTGGCAGCCTTACTTCAGTATATTTTTGGACGATAGCTGTCATTTATAACTCTGCAGGTTTGTGAATTACAGTGCCCCTGAGCTCCTTTCTTCAAGTCGCTTTCTCGTGAGCTGGCCGCAACACCGCAGGATGGCTTCAGGCCCTAATCTGGTTCCGGCACGGCACGCTGAGCCTTTGGTTAATTCCTCTTCCTGGTGGGAAATGAGAGTTAAATTTGCCCGTCCAGACACCTCCAGCTAGTCTGTCATTGGTTCTCCCTATTCCTGTTCATCTTCCGCAGAAATTGCAAACTGGGCCAAACAGGAGGTTAAAGGCACTGACTCTCCAAGTCGGGAGAGTGTTAGTAAAGCGTCTGGAATGTTGCACCCGAGTACCAGGGGACGAAAACTGAGACATATTGGAACACGTCTCCCGATCACACGGTTGATCATACTCTGGGTTCCACATGCATGTTTTAGCTGAAGGAAGAATACCTTAAACCTGGAGAGTTGAGACTCGTGGAATGGGTACCATGCAATATGACTTCAAAGGGTCTTCATTTGCTCACCGAACCTCTCCAATCCTATCACTGCTGCGTTTATGCCCCTGTACACACACTTGATTCTCTTTCAGAGACATAGCAATCCATAGGTTTTAAGATACTTCCTAGTCAGGTACACTCTTAGGCATTTAATATGGGGTGTTGAGTCCATTTCGTTGAGCAAGGAGTAGCTCTTGTCTATTCCATATTTGGCTTAAGGAACTTTATCTGTGCTCATTTCAATCTCTGGTTTTATGCAGCACCCCAACTCACCTTTCCCCTTAAGCAAGCATAAGTTGGGTTTCTAAATTTGAGACCCTGTTCTGTTTTGTAATTCAGTTCCTGTGTAGCCAAGTTTACATTCCGTGTATTAGTGATATCTTATGATGTTTCTTTTCCTGTGTGACTTATTTCAGTTAGAATCATCGTACCTGAATCCACTCATTATGCTGCTACGGGCCTGATGACATAGATTTCATTGCTGAGTGATACTGCATTGTACGTAAGTACCACAACTTCTTTATCCATTTTTCACTTTCTGCGATATTGAACTTGTACCGTAAACCAGGTTCTTGTAAACAGAGCCGTCCCAACCTTTGGGGTGGCTGTGTCTTTTGATTTTAATTTCCCTAAGCTATAGGACCATAAGTGGAAGTGCCCTAGGCTCTGTTGCTTTGTTTTTTAGATGTTTCAGGAAACACCATACACTTCTCCCGAGTGGCTGTTGGCAATTTACATCCCGCCCATCAGCATAACAAGGCTCCCAGTTCTCCATGGCCTGTCCTGCCTTTCTGGATTTTACACTTTTTTCAGATGGCCCTTTTGACCGGGGGGAAGTGAGACTTCACTGTAGTGCAGATTTCCTTTGCAAGCTTGCTTGGTTGGCCAAAAAGGGCGTATGCGTTTTTTCCTGAATATATTCAGGAAAAAACGCATACGCCCTTTTTGGCCAAGTGCATCATTGTGGACGTTCTGCCTCTTTTCCTATGCTTTCAATGCAATTCCAGTCTACCTCCTGAAATCGGTTTCCTGCAATTCTGCCCCGCTTTCAAGTCCTCTTGGCAGCCTTACTTCAGTATATTTTTGGACGATAGCTGTCATTTATAACTCTGCAGGTTTGTGAATTACAGTGCCCCTGAGCTCCTTTCTTCAAGTCGCTTTCTCGTGAGCTGGCCGCAACCCCGCAGGATGGCTTCAGGCCCTAATCTGGTTCCGGCACGGCACGCTGAGCCTTTGGTTAATTCCTCTTCCTGGTGGGAAATGAGAGTTAAATTTGCCCGTCCAGACACCTCCAGCTAGTCTGTCATTGGTTCTCCCTATTCCTGTTCATCTTCCGCAGAAATTGCAAACTGGGCCAAACAGGAGGTTAAAGGCACTGACTCTCCAAGTCGGGAGAGTGTTAGTAAAGCGTCTGGAATGTTGCACCCGAGTACCAGGGGACGAAAACTGAGACATATTGGAACACGTCTCCCGATCACACGGTTGATCATACTCTGGGTTCCACATGCATGTTTTAGCTGAAGGAAGAATCCCTTAAACCTGGAGAGTTGAGACCCGTGGAATGGGTACCATGCAATATGACTTCAAAGGGTCTTCATTTGCTCACCGAACCTCTCCAATCCTATCACTGCTGCGTTTATGCCCCTGTACACACACTTGATTCTCTTTCAGAGACATAGCAATCCATAGGTTTTAAGATACTTCCTAGTCAGGTACACTCTTAGGCATTTAATATGGGGTGTTGAGTCCATTTCGTTGAGCAAGGAGTAGCTCTTGTCTATTCCATATTTGGCTTAAGGAACTTTATCTGTGCTCATTTCAATCTCTGGTTTTATGCAGCACCCCAACTCACCTTTCCCCTTAAGCAAGCATAAGTTGGGTTTCTAAATTTGAGACCCTGTTCTGTTTTGTAATTCAGTTCCTGTGTAGCCAAGTTTACATTCCGTGTATTAGTGATATCTTATGATGTTTCTTTTCCTGTGTGACTTATTTCAGTTAGAATCATCGTACCTGAATCCACTCATTATGCTGCTACGGGCCTGATGACATAGATTTCATTGCTGAGTGATACTGCATTGTACGTAAGTACCACAACTTCTTTATCCATTTTTCACTTTCTGCGATACTGAACTTGTACCGTAAACCAGGTTCTTGTAAACAGAGCCGTCCCAACCTTTGGGGTGGCTGTGTCTTTTGATTTTAATTTCCCTAAGCTATAGGACCATAAGTGGAAGTGCCCTAGGCTCTGTTGCTTTGTTTTTTAGATGTTTCAGGAAACACCATACACTTCTCCCGAGTGGCTGTTGGCAATTGACATCCCGCCCATCAGCATAACAAGGCTCCCAGTTCTCCATGGCCTGTCCTGCCTTTCTGGATTTTACACTTTTTTCAGATGGCCCTTTTGACCGGGGGGAAGTGAGACTTCACTGTAGTGCAGATTTCCTTTGCAAGCTTGCTTGGTTGGCCAAAAAGGGCGTATGCGTTTTTTCCTGAATATATTCAGGAAAAAACGCATACGCCCTTTTTGGCCAAGTGCATCATTGTGGACGTTCTGCCTCTTTTCCTATGCTTTAAATGCAATTCCAGTCTACCTCCTGAAATCGGTTTCCTGCAATTCTGCCCCGCTTTCAAGTCCTCTTGGCAGCCTTACTTCAGTATATTTTTGGATGATAGCTGTCATTTATAACTCTGCAGGTTTGTGAATTACAGTGCCCCTGAGCTCCTTTCTTCAACTCGCTTTCTCGTGAGCTGGCCGCAACCCCGCAGGATGGCTTCAGGCCCTAATCTGGTTCCGGCACGGCACGCTGAGCCTTTGGTTAATTCCTCTTCCTGGTGGGAAATGAGAGTTAAATTTGCCCGTCCAGACACCTCCAGCTAGTCTGTCATTGGTTCTCCCTATTCCTGTTCATCTTCCGCAGAAATTGCAAACTGGGCCAAACAGGAGGTTAAAGGCACTGACTCTCCAAGTCGGGAGAGTGTTAGTAAAGCGTCTGGAATGTTGCACCCGAGTACCAGGGGACGAAAACTGAGACATATTGGAACACGTCTCCCGATCACACGGTTGATCATACTCTGGGTTCCACATGCATGTTTTAGCTGAAGGAAGAATCCCTTAAACCTGGAGAGTTGAGACCCGTGGAATGGGTACCATGCAATATGACTTCAAAGGGTCTTCATTTGCTCACCGAACCTCTCCAATCCTATCACTGCTGCGTTTATGCCCCTGTACACACACTTGATTCTCTTTCAGAGACATAGCAATCCATAGGTTTTAAGATACTTCCTAGTCAGGTACACTCTTAGGCATTTAATATGGGGTGTTGAGTCCATTTCGTTGAGCAAGGAGTAGCTCTTGTCTATTCCATATTTGGCTTAAGGAACTTTATCTGTGCTCATTTCAATCTCTGGTTTTATGCAGCACCCCAACTCACCTTTCCCCTTAAGCAAGCATAAGTTGGGTTTCTAAATTTGAGACCCTGTTCTGTTTTGTAATTCAGTTCCTGTGTAGCCAAGTTTACATTCCGTGTATTAGTGATATCTTATGATGTTTCTTTTCCTGTGTGACTTATTTCAGTTAGAATCATCGTACCTGAATCCACTCATTATGCTGCTACGGGCCTGATGACATAGATTTCATTGCTGAGTGATACTGCATTGTACGTAAGTACCACAACTTCTTTATCCATTTTTCACTTTCTGCGATACTGAACTTGTACCGTAAACCAGGTTCTTGTAAACAGAGCCGTCCCAACCTTTGGGGTGGCTGTGTCTTTTGATTTTAATTTCCCTAAGCTATAGGACCATAAGTGGAAGTGCCCTAGGCTCTGTTGCTTTGTTTTTTAGATGTTTCAGGAAGCACCATACACTTCTCCCGAGTGGCTGTTGGCAATTTACATCCCGCCCATCAGCATAACAAGGCTCCCAGTTCTCCATGGCCTGGCCTGCCTTTCTGGATTTTACACTTTTTTCAGATGGCCCTTTTGACCGGGGGGAAGTGAGACTTCATTGTAGTGCAGATTTCCTTTGCAAGCTTGCTTGGTTGGCCAAAAAGGGCGTATGCGTTTTTTCCTGAATATATTCAGGAAAAAACGCATACGCACTTTTTGGCCAAGTGCATCATTGTGGACGTTCTGCCTCTTTTCCTATGCTTTAAATGCAATTCCAGTCTACCTCCTGAAATCGGTTTCCTGCAATTCTGCCCCGCTTTCAAGTCCTCTTGGCAGCCTTACTTCAGTATATTTTTGGACGATAGCTGTCATTTATAACTCTGCAGGTTTGTGAATTACAGTGCCCCTGAGCTCCTTTCTTCAAGTCGCTTTCTCGTGAGCTGGCCGCAACACCGCAGGATGGCTTCAGGCCCTAATCTGGTTCCGGCACGGCACGCTGAGCCTTTGGTTAATTCCTCTTCCTGGTGGGAAATGAGAGTTAAATTTGCCCGTCCAGACACCTCCAGCTAGTCTGTCATTGGTTCTCCCTATTCCTGTTCATCTTCCGCAGAAATTGCAAACTGGGCCAAACAGGAGGTTAAAGGCACTGACTCTCCAACTCGGGAGAGTGTTAGTAAAGCGTCTGGAATGTTGCACCCGAGTACCAGGGGACGAAAACTGAGACATATTGGAACACGTCTCCCGATCACACGGTTGATCATACTCTGGGTTCCACATGCATGTTTTAGCTGAAGGAAGAATCCCTTAAACCTGGAGAGTTGAGACTCGTGGAATGGGTACCATGCAATATGACTTCAAAGGGTCTTCATTTGCTCACCGAACCTCTCCAATCCTATCACTGCTGCGTTTATGCCCCTGTACACACACTTGATTCTCTTTCAGAGACATAGCAATCCATAGGTTTTAAGATACTTCCTAGTCAGGTACACTCTTAGGCATTTAATATGGGGTGTTGAGTCCATTTCGTTGAGCAAGGAGTAGCTCTTGTCTATTCCATATTTGGCTTAAGGAACTTTATCTGTGCTCATTTCAATCTCTGGTTTTATGCAGCACCCCAACTCACCTTTCCCCTTAAGCAAGCATAAGTTGGGTTTCTAAATTTGAGACCCTGTTCTGTTTTGTAATTCAGTTCCTGTGTAGCCAAGTTTACATTCCGTGTATTAGTGATATCTTATGATGTTTCTTTTCCTGTGTGACTTATTTCAGTTAGAATCATCGTACCTGAATCCACTCATTATGCTGCTACGGGCCTGATGACATAGATTTCATTGCTGAGTGATACTGCATTGTACGTAAGTACCACAACTTCTTTATCCATTTTTCACTTTCTGCGATATTGAACTTGTACCGTAAACCAGGTTCTTGTAAACAGAGCCGTCCCAACCTTTGGGGTGGCTGTGTCTTTTGATTTTAATTTCCCTAAGCTATAGGACCATAAGTGGAAGTGCCCTAGGCTCTGTTGCTTTGTTTTTTAGATGTTTCAGGAAACACCATACACTTCTCCCGAGTGGCTGTTGGCAATTGACATCCCGCCCATCAGCATAACAAGGCTCCCAGTTCTCCATGGCCTGTCCTGCCTTTCTGGATTTTACACTTTTTTCAGATGGCCCTTTTGACCGGGGGGAAGTGAGACTTCACTGTAGTGCAGATTTCCTTTGCAAGCTTGCTTGGTTGGCCAAAAAGGGCGTATGCGTTTTTTCCTGAATATATTCAGGAAAAAACGCATACGCCCTTTTTGGCCAAGTGCATCATTGTGGACGTTCTGCCTCTTTTCCTATGCTTTCAATGCAATTCCAGTCTACCTCCTGAAATCGGTTTCCTGCAATTCTGCCCCGCTTTCAAGTCCTCTTGGCAGCCTTACTTCAGTATATTTTTGGATGATAGCTGTCATTTATAACTCTGCAGGTTTGTGAATTACAGTGCCCCTGAGCTCCTTTCTTCAAGTCGCTTTCTCGTGAGCTGGCCGCAACCCCGCAGGATGGCTTCAGGCCCTAATCTGGTTCCGGCACGGCACGCTGAGCCTTTGGTTAATTCCTCTTCCTGGTGGGAAATGAGAGTTAAATTTGCCCGTCCAGACACCTCCAGCTAGTCTGTCATTGGTTCTCCCTATTCCTGTTCATCTTCCGCAGAAATTGCAAACTGGGCCAAACAGGAGGTTAAAGGCACTGACTCTCCAAGTCGGGAGAGTGTTAGTAAAGCGTCTGGAATGTTGCACCCGAGTACCAGGGGACGAAAACTGAGACATATTGGAACACGTCTCCCGATCACACGGTTGATCATACTCTGGGTTCCACATGCATGTTTTAGCTGAAGGAAGAATCCCTTAAACCTGGAGAGTTGAGACCCGTGGAATGGGTACCATGCAATATGACTTCAAAGGGTCTTCATTTGCTCACCGAACCTCTCCAATCCTATCACTGCTGCGTTTATGCCCCTGTACACACACTTGATTCTCTTTCAGAGACATAGCAATCCATAGGTTTTAAGATACTTCCTAGTCAGGTACACTCTTAGGCATTTAATATGGGGTGTTGAGTCCATTTCGTTGAGCAAGGAGTAGCTCTTGTCTATTCCATATTTGGCTTAAGGAACTTTATCTGTGCTCATTTCAATCTCTGGTTTTATGCAGCACCCCAACTCACCTTTCCCCTTAAGCAAGCATAAGTTGGGTTTCTAAATTTGAGACCCTGTTCTGTTTTGTAATTCAGTTCCTGTGTAGCCAAGTTTACATTCCGTGTATTAGTGATATCTTATGATGTTTCTTTTCCTGTGTGACTTATTTCAGTTAGAATCATCGTACCTGAATCCACTCATTATGCTGCTACGGGCCTGATGACATAGATTTCATTGCTGAGTGATACTGCATTGTACGTAAGTACCACAACTTCTTTATCCATTTTTCACTTTCTGCGATACTGAACTTGTACCGTAAACCAGGTTCTTGTAAACAGAGCCGTCCCAACCTTTGGGGTGGCTGTGTCTTTTGATTTTAATTTCCCTAAGCTATAGGACCATAAGTGGAAGTGCCCTAGGCTCTGTTGCTTTGTTTTTTAGATGTTTCAGGAAACACCATACACTTCTCCCGAGTGGCTGTTGGCAATTGACATCCCGCCCATCAGCATAACAAGGCTCCCAGTTCTCCATGGCCTGTCCTGCCTTTCTGGATTTTACACTTTTTTCAGATGGCCCTTTTGACCGGGGGGAAGTGAGACTTCACTGTAGTGCAGATTTCCTTTGCAAGCTTGCTTGGTTGGCCAAAAAGGGCGTATGCGTTTTTTCCTGAATATATTCAGGAAAAAACGCATACGCCCTTTTTGGCCAAGTGCATCATTGTGGACGTTCTGCCTCTTTTCCTATGCTTTAAATGCAATTCCAGTCTACCTCCTGAAATCGGTTTCCTGCAATTCTGCCCCGCTTTCAAGTCCTCTTGGCAGCCTTACTTCAGTATATTTTTGGACGATAGCTGTCATTTATAACTCTGCAGGTTTGTGAATTACAGTGCCCCTGAGCTCCTTTCTTCAACTCGCTTTCTCGTGAGCTGGCCGCAACACCGCAGGATGGCTTCAGGCCCTAATCTGGTTCCGGCACGGCACGCTGAGCCTTTGGTTAATTCCTCTTCCTGGTGGGAAATGAGAGTTAAATTTGCCCGTCCAGACACCTCCAGCTAGTCTGTCATTGGTTCTCCCTATTCCTGTTCATCTTCCGCAGAAATTGCAAACTGGGCCAAACAGGAGGTTAAAGGCACTGACTCTCCAAGTCGGGAGAGTGTTAGTAAAGCGTCTGGAATGTTGCACCCGAGTACCAGGGGACGAAAACTGAGACATATTGGAACACGTCTCCCGATCACACGGTTGATCATACTCTGGGTTCCACATGCATGTTTTAGCTGAAGGAAGAATACCTTAAACCTGGAGAGTTGAGACCCGTGGAATGGGTACCATGCAATATGACTTCAAAGGGTCTTCATTTGCTCACCGAACCTCTCCAATCCTATCACTGCTGCGTTTATGCCCCTGTACACACACTTGATTCTCTTTCAGAGACATAGCAATCCATAGGTTTTAAGATACTTCCTAGTCAGGTACACTCTTAGGCATTTAATATGGGGTGTTGAGTCCATTTCGTTGAGCAAGGAGTAGCTCTTGTCTATTCCATATTTGGCTTAAGGAACTTTATCTGTGCTCATTTCAATCTCTGGTTTTATGCAGCACCCCAACTCACCTTTCCCCTTAAGCAAGCATAAGTTGGGTTTCTAAATTTGAGACCCTGTTCTGTTTTGTAATTCAGTTCCTGTGTAGCCAAGTTTACATTCCGTGTATTAGTGATATCTTATGATGTTTCTTTTCCTGTGTGACTTATTTCAGTTAGAATCATCGTACCTGAATCCACTCATTATGCTGCTACGGGCCTGATGACAGATTTCATTGCTGAGTGATACTGCATTGTACGTAAGTACCACAACTTCTTTATCCATTTTTCACTTTCTGCGATATTGAACTTGTACCGTAAACCAGGTTCTTGTAAACAGAGCCGTCCCAACCTTTGGGGTGGCTGTGTCTTTTGATTTTAATTTCCCTAAGCTATAGGACCATAAGTGGAAGTGCCCTAGGCTCTGTTGCTTTGTTTTTTAGATGTTTCAGGAAACACCATACACTTCTCCCGAGTGGCTGTTGTCAATTGACATCCCGCCCATCAGCATAACAAGGCTCCCAGTTCTCCATGGCCTGTCCTGCCTTTCTGGATTTTACACTTTTTTCAGATGGCCCTTTTGACCGGGGGGAAGTGAGACTTCACTGTAGTGCAGATTTCCTTTGCAAGCTTGCTTGGTTGGCCAAAAAGGGCGTATGCGTTTTTTCCTGAATATATTCAGGAAAAAACGCATACGCCCTTTTTGGCCAAGTGCATCATTGTGGACGTTCTGCCTCTTTTCCTATGCTTTCAATGCAATTCCAGTCTACCTCCTGAAATCGGTTTCCTGCAATTCTGCCCCGCTTTCAAGTCCTCTTGGCAGCCTTACTTCAGTATATTTTTGGACGATAGCTGTCATTTATAACTCTGCAGGTTTGTGAATTACAGTGCCCCTGAGCTCCTTTCTTCAACTCGCTTTCTCGTGAGCTGGCCGCAACCCCGCAGGATGGCTTCTGGCCCTAATCTGGTTCCGGCACGGCACGCTGAGCCTTTGGTTAATTCCTCTTCCTGGTGGGAAATGAGAGTTAAATTTGCCCGTCCAGACACCTCCAGCTAGTCTGTCATTGGTTCTCCCTATTCCTGTTCATCTTCCGCAGAAATTGCAAACTGGGCCAAACAGGAGGTTAAAGGCACTGACTCTCCAAGTCGGGAGAGTGTTAGTAAAGCGTCTGGAATGTTGCACCCGAGTACCAGGGGACGAAAACTGAGACATATTGGAACACGTCTCCCGATCACACGGTTGATCATACTCTGGGTTCCACATGCATGTTTTAGCTGAAGGAAGAATCCCTTAAACCTGGAGAGTTGAGACCCGTGGAATGGGTACCATGCAATATGACTTCAAAGGGTCTTCATTTGCTCACCGAACCTCTCCAATCCTATCACTGCTGCGTTTATGCCCCTGTACACACACTTGATTCTCTTTCAGAGACATAGCAATCCATAGGTTTTAAGATACTTCCTAGTCAGGTACACTCTTAGGCATTTAATATGGGGTGTTGAGTCCATTTCGTTGAGCAAGGAGTAGCTCTTGTCTATTCCATATTTGGCTTAAGGAACTTTATCTGTGCTCATTTCAATCTCTGGTTTTATGCAGCACCCCAACTCACCTTTCCCCTTAAGCAAGCATAAGTTGGGTTTCTAAATTTGAGACCCTGTTCTGTTTTGTAATTCAGTTCCTGTGTAGCCAAGTTTACATTCCGTGTATTAGTGATATCTTATGATGTTTCTTTTCCTGTGTGACTTATTTCAGTTAGAATCATCGTACCTGAATCCACTCATTATGCTGCTACGGGCCTGATGACATAGATTTCATTGCTGAGTGATACTGCATTGTACGTAAGTACCACAACTTCTTTATCCATTTTTCACTTTCTGCGATACTGAACTTGTACCGTAAACCAGGTTCTTGTAAACAGAGCCGTCCCAACCTTTGGGGTGGCTGTGTCTTTTGATTTTAATTTCCCTAAGCTATAGGACCATAAGTGGAAGTGCCCTAGGCTCTGTTGCTTTGTTTTTTAGATGTTTCAGGAAACACCATACACTTCTCCCGAGTGGCTGTTGGCAATTGACATCCCGCCCATCAGCATAACAAGGCTCCCAGTTCTCCATGGCCTGTCCTGCCTTTCTGGATTTTACACTTTTTTCAGATGGCCCTTTTGACCGGGGGGAAGTGAGACTTCACTGTAGTGCAGATTTCCTTTGCAAGCTTGCTTGGTTGGCCAAAAAGGGCGTATGCGTTTTTTCCTGAATATATTCAGGAAAAAACGCATACGCCCTTTTTGGCCAAGTGCATCATTGTGGACGTTCTGCCTCTTTTCCTATGCTTTAAATGCAATTCCAGTCTACCTCCTGAAATCGGTTTCCTGCAATTCTGCCCCGCTTTCAAGTCCTCTTGGCAGCCTTACTTCAGTATATTTTTGGATGATAGCTGTCATTTATAACTCTGCAGGTTTGTGAATTACAGTGCCCCTGAGCTCCTTTCTTCAACTCGCTTTCTCGTGAGCTGGCCGCAACCCCGCAGGATGGCTTCAGGCCCTAATCTGGTTCCGGCACGGCACGCTGAGCCTTTGGTTAATTCCTCTTCCTGGTGGGAAATGAGAGTTAAATTTGCCCGTCCAGACACCTCCAGCTAGTCTGTCATTGGTTCTCCCTATTCCTGTTCATCTTCCGCAGAAATTGCAAACTGGGCCAAACAGGAGGTTAAAGGCACTGACTCTCCAAGTCGGGAGAGTGTTAGTAAAGCGTCTGGAATGTTGCACCCGAGTACCAGGGGACGAAAACTGAGACATATTGGAACACGTCTCCCGATCACACGGTTGATCATACTCTGGGTTCCACATGCATGTTTTAGCTGAAGGAAGAATCCCTTAAACCTGGAGAGTTGAGACCCGTGGAATGGGTACCATGCAATATGACTTCAAAGGGTCTTCATTTGCTCACCGAACCTCTCCAATCCTATCACTGCTGCGTTTATGCCCCTGTACACACACTTGATTCTCTTTCAGAGACATAGCAATCCATAGGTTTTAAGATACTTCCTAGTCAGGTACACTCTTAGGCATTTAATATGGGGTGTTGAGTCCATTTCGTTGAGCAAGGAGTAGCTCTTGTCTATTCCATATTTGGCTTAAGGAACTTTATCTGTGCTCATTTCAATCTCTGGTTTTATGCAGCACCCCAACTCACCTTTCCCCTTAAGCAAGCATAAGTTGGGTTTCTAAATTTGAGACCCTGTTCTGTTTTGTAATTCAGTTCCTGTGTAGCCAAGTTTACATTCCGTGTATTAGTGATATCTTATGATGTTTCTTTTCCTGTGTGACTTATTTCAGTTAGAATCATCGTACCTGAATCCACTCATTATGCTGCTACGGGCCTGATGACATAGATTTCATTGCTGAGTGATACTGCATTGTACGTAAGTACCACAACTTCTTTATCCATTTTTCACTTTCTGCGATACTGAACTTGTACCGTAAACCAGGTTCTTGTAAACAGAGCCGTCCCAACCTTTGGGGTGGCTGTGTCTTTTGATTTTAATTTCCCTAAGCTATAGGACCATAAGTGGAAGTGCCCTAGGCTCTGTTGCTTTGTTTTTTAGATGTTTCAGGAAGCACCATACACTTCTCCCGAGTGGCTGTTGGCAATTTACATCCCGCCCATCAGCATAACAAGGCTCCCAGTTCTCCATGGCCTGTCCTGCCTTTCTGGATTTTACACTTTTTTCAGATGGCCCTTTTGACCGGGGGGAAGTGAGACTTCATTGTAGTGCAGATTTCCTTTGCAAGCTTGCTTGGTTGGCCAAAAAGGGCGTATGCGTTTTTTCCTGAATATATTCAGGAAAAAACGCATACGCACTTTTTGGCCAAGTGCATCATTGTGGACGTTCTGCCTCTTTTCCTATGCTTTAAATGCAATTCCAGTCTACCTCCTGAAATCGGTTTCCTGCAATTCTGCCCCGCTTTCAAGTCCTCTTGGCAGCCTTACTTCAGTATATTTTTGGACGATAGCTGTCATTTATAACTCTGCAGGTTTGTGAATTACAGTGCCCCTGAGCTCCTTTCTTCAAGTCGCTTTCTCGTGAGCTGGCCGCAACACCGCAGGATGGCTTCAGGCCCTAATCTGGTTCCGGCACGGCACGCTGAGCCTTTGGTTAATTCCTCTTCCTGGTGGGAAATGAGAGTTAAATTTGCCCGTCCAGACACCTCCAGCTAGTCTGTCATTGGTTCTCCCTATTCCTGTTCATCTTCCGCAGAAATTGCAAACTGGGCCAAACAGGAGGTTAAAGGCACTGACTCTCCAAGTCGGGAGAGTGTTAGTAAAGCGTCTGGAATGTTGCACCCGAGTACCAGGGGACGAAAACTGAGACATATTGGAACACGTCTCCCGATCACACGGTTGATCATACTCTGGGTTCCACATGCATGTTTTAGCTGAAGGAAGAATACCTTAAACCTGGAGAGTTGAGACTCGTGGAATGGGTACCATGCAATATGACTTCAAAGGGTCTTCATTTGCTCACCGAACCTCTCCAATCCTATCACTGCTGCGTTTATGCCCCTGTACACACACTTGATTCTCTTTCAGAGACATAGCAATCCATAGGTTTTAAGATACTTCCTAGTCAGGTACACTCTTAGGCATTTAATATGGGGTGTTGAGTCCATTTCGTTGAGCAAGGAGTAGCTCTTGTCTATTCCATATTTGGCTTAAGGAACTTTATCTGTGCTCATTTCAATCTCTGGTTTTATGCAGCACCCCAACTCACCTTTCCCCTTAAGCAAGCATAAGTTGGGTTTCTAAATTTGAGACCCTGTTCTGTTTTGTAATTCAGTTCCTGTGTAGCCAAGTTTACATTCCGTGTATTAGTGATATCTTATGATGTTTCTTTTCCTGTGTGACTTATTTCAGTTAGAATCATCGTACCTGAATCCACTCATTATGCTGCTACGGGCCTGATGACATAGATTTCATTGCTGAGTGATACTGCATTGTACGTAAGTACCACAACTTCTTTATCCATTTTTCACTTTCTGCGATATTGAACTTGTACCGTAAACCAGGTTCTTGTAAACAGAGCCGTCCCAAACTTTGGGGTGGCTGTGTCTTTTGATTTTAATTTCCCTAAGCTATAGGACCATAAGTGGAAGTGCCCTAGGCTCTGTTGCTTTGTTTTTTAGATGTTTCAGGAAACACCATACACTTCTCCCGAGTGGCTGTTGGCAATTGACATCCCGCCCATCAGCATAACAAGGCTCCCAGTTCTCCATGGCCTGTCCTGCCTTTCTGGATTTTACACTTTTTTCAGATGGCCCTTTTGACCGGGGGGAAGTGAGACTTCACTGTAGTGCAGATTTCCTTTGCAAGCTTGCTTGGTTGGCCAAAAAGGGCGTATGCGTTTTTTCCTGAATATATTCAGGAAAAAACGCATACGCCCTTTTTGGCCAAGTGCATCATTGTGGACGTTCTGCCTCTTTTCCTATGCTTTCAATGCAATTCCAGTCTACCTCCTGAAATCGGTTTCCTGCAATTCTGCCCCGCTTTCAAGTCCTCTTGGCAGCCTTACTTCAGTATATTTTTGGATGATAGCTGTCATTTATAACTCTGCAGGTTTGTGAATTACAGTGCCCCTGAGCTCCTTTCTTCAAGTCGCTTTCTCGTGAGCTGGCCGCAACCCCGCAGGATGGCTTCAGGCCCTAATCTGGTTCCGGCACGGCACGCTGAGCCTTTGGTTAATTCCTCTTCCTGGTGGGAAATGAGAGTTAAATTTGCCCGTCCAGACACCTCCAGCTAGTCTGTCATTGGTTCTCCCTATTCCTGTTCATCTTCCGCAGAAATTGCAAACTGGGCCAAACAGGAGGTTAAAGGCACTGACTCTCCAAGTCGGGAGAGTGTTAGTAAAGCGTCTGGAATGTTGCACCCGAGTACCAGGGGACGAAAACTGAGACATATTGGAACACGTCTCCCGATCACACGGTTGATCATACTCTGGGTTCCACATGCATGTTTTAGCTGAAGGAAGAATCCCTTAAACCTGGAGAGTTGAGACCCGTGGAATGGGTACCATGCAATATGACTTCAAAGGGTCTTCATTTGCTCACCGAACCTCTCCAATCCTATCACTGCTGCGTTTATGCCCCTGTACACACACTTGATTCTCTTTCAGAGACATAGCAATCCATAGGTTTTAAGATACTTCCTAGTCAGGTACACTCTTAGGCATTTAATATGGGGTGTTGAGTCCATTTCGTTGAGCAAGGAGTAGCTCTTGTCTATTCCATATTTGGCTTAAGGAACTTTATCTGTGCTCATTTCAATCTCTGGTTTTATGCAGCACCCCAACTCACCTTTCCCCTTAAGCAAGCATAAGTTGGGTTTCTAAATTTGAGACCCTGTTCTGTTTTGTAATTCAGTTCCTGTGTAGCCAAGTTTACATTCCGTGTATTAGTGATATCTTATGATGTTTCTTTTCCTGTGTGACTTATTTCAGTTAGAATCATCGTACCTGAATCCACTCATTATGCTGCTACGGGCCTGATGACATAGATTTCATTGCTGAGTGATACTGCATTGTACGTAAGTACCACAACTTCTTTATCCATTTTTCACTTTCTGCGATACTGAACTTGTACCGTAAACCAGGTTCTTGTAAACAGAGCCGTCCCAACCTTTGGGGTGGCTGTGTCTTTTGATTTTAATTTCCCTAAGCTATAGGACCATAAGTGGAAGTGCCCTAGGCTCTGTTGCTTTGTTTTTTAGATGTTTCAGGAAACACCATACACTTCTCCCGAGTGGCTGTTGGCAATTGACATCCCGCCCATCAGCATAACAAGGCTCCCAGTTCTCCATGGCCTGTCCTGCCTTTCTGGATTTTACACTTTTTTCAGATGGCCCTTTTGACCGGGGGGAAGTGAGACTTCACTGTAGTGCAGATTTCCTTTGCAAGCTTGCTTGGTTGGCCAAAAAGGGCGTATGCGTTTTTTCCTGAATATATTCAGGAAAAAACGCATACGCCCTTTTTGGCCAAGTGCATCATTGTGGACGTTCTGCCTCTTTTCCTATGCTTTAAATGCAATTCCAGTCTACCTCCTGAAATCGGTTTCCTGCAATTCTGCCCCGCTTTCAAGTCCTCTTGGCAGCCTTACTTCAGTATATTTTTGGATGATAGCTGTCATTTATAACTCTGCAGGTTTGTGAATTACAGTGCCCCTGAGCTCCTTTCTTCAAGTCGCTTTCTCGTGAGCTGGCCGCAACCCCGCAGGATGGCTTCAGGCCCTAATCTGGTTCCGGCACGGCACGCTGAGCCTTTGGTTAATTCCTCTTCCTGGTGGGAAATGAGAGTTAAATTTGCCCGTCCAGACACCTCCAGCTAGTCTGTCATTGGTTCTCCCTATTCCTGTTCATCTTCCGCAGAAATTGCAAACTGGGCCAAACAGGAGGTTAAAGGCACTGACTCTCCAAGTCGGGAGAGTGTTAGTAAAGCGTCTGGAATGTTGCACCCGAGTACCAGGGGACGAAAACTGAGACATATTGGAACACGTCTCCCGATCACACGGTTGATCATACTCTGGGTTCCACATGCATGTTTTAGCTGAAGGAAGAATCCCTTAAACCTGGAGAGTTGAGACCCGTGGAATGGGTACCATGCAATATGACTTCAAAGGGTCTTCATTTGCTCACCGAACCTCTCCAATCCTATCACTGCTGCGTTTATGCCCCTGTACACACACTTGATTCTCTTTCAGAGACATAGCAATCCATAGGTTTTAAGATACTTCCTAGTCAGGTACACTCTTAGGCATTTAATATGGGGTGTTGAGTCCATTTCGTTGAGCAAGGAGTAGCTCTTGTCTATTCCATATTTGGCTTAAGGAACTTTATCTGTGCTCATTTCAATCTCTGGTTTTATGCAGCACCCCAACTCACCTTTCCCCTTAAGCAAGCATAAGTTGGGTTTCTAAATTTGAGACCCTGTTCTGTTTTGTAATTCAGTTCCTGTGTAGCCAAGTTTACATTCCGTGTATTAGTGATATCTTATGATGTTTCTTTTCCTGTGTGACTTATTTCAGTTAGAATCATCGTACCTGAATCCACTCATTATGCTGCTACGGGCCTGATGACATAGATTTCATTGCTGAGTGATACTGCATTGTACGTAAGTACCACAACTTCTTTATCCATTTTTCACTTTCTGCGATACTGAACTTGTACCGTAAACCAGGTTCTTGTAAACAGAGCCGTCCCAACCTTTGGGGTGGCTGTGTCTTTTGATTTTAATTTCCCTAAGCTATAGGACCATAAGTGGAAGTGCCCTAGGCTCTGTTGCTTTGTTTTTTAGATGTTTCAGGAAGCACCATACACTTCTCCCGAGTGGCTGTTGGCAATTTACATCCCGCCCATCAGCATAACAAGGCTCCCAGTTCTCCATGGCCTGGCCTGCCTTTCTGGATTTTACACTTTTTTCAGATGGCCCTTTTGACCGGGGGGAAGTGAGACTTCATTGTAGTGCAGATTTCCTTTGCAAGCTTGCTTGGTTGGCCAAAAAGGGCGTATGCGTTTTTTCCTGAATATATTCAGGAAAAAACGCATACGCACTTTTTGGCCAAGTGCATCATTGTGGACGTTCTGCCTCTTTTCCTATGCTTTAAATGCAATTCCAGTCTACCTCCTGAAATCGGTTTCCTGCAATTCTGCCCCGCTTTCAAGTCCTCTTGGCAGCCTTACTTCAGTATATTTTTGGACGATAGCTGTCATTTATAACTCTGCAGGTTTGTGAATTACAGTGCCCCTGAGCTCCTTTCTTCAACTCGCTTTCTCGTGAGCTGGCCGCAACACCGCAGGATGGCTTCAGGCCCTAATCTGGTTCCGGCACGGCACGCTGAGCCTTTGGTTAATTCCTCTTCCTGGTGGGAAATGAGAGTTAAATTTGCCCGTCCAGACACCTCCAGCTAGTCTGTCATTGGTTCTCCCTATTCCTGTTCATCTTCCGCAGAAATTGCAAACTGGGCCAAACAGGAGGTTAAAGGCACTGACTCTCCAACTCGGGAGAGTGTTAGTAAAGCGTCTGGAATGTTGCACCCGAGTACCAGGGGACGAAAACTGAGACATATTGGAACACGTCTCCCGATCACACGGTTGATCATACTCTGGGTTCCACATGCATGTTTTAGCTGAAGGAAGAATCCCTTAAACCTGGAGAGTTGAGACTCGTGGAATGGGTACCATGCAATATGACTTCAAAGGGTCTTCATTTGCTCACCGAACCTCTCCAATCCTATCACTGCTGCGTTTATGCCCCTGTACACACACTTGATTCTCTTTCAGAGACATAGCAATCCATAGGTTTTAAGATACTTCCTAGTCAGGTACACTCTTAGGCATTTAATATGGGGTGTTGAGTCCATTTCGTTGAGCAAGGAGTAGCTCTTGTCTATTCCATATTTGGCTTAAGGAACTTTATCTGTGCTCATTTCAATCTCTGGTTTTATGCAGCACCCCAACTCACCTTTCCCCTTAAGCAAGCATAAGTTGGGTTTCTAAATTTGAGACCCTGTTCTGTTTTGTAATTCAGTTCCTGTGTAGCCAAGTTTACATTCCGTGTATTAGTGATATCTTATGATGTTTCTTTTCCTGTGTGACTTATTTCAGTTAGAATCATCGTACCTGAATCCACTCATTATGCTGCTACGGGCCTGATGACATAGATTTCATTGCTGAGTGATACTGCATTGTACGTAAGTACCACAACTTCTTTATCCATTTTTCACTTTCTGCGATATTGAACTTGTACCGTAAACCAGGTTCTTGTAAACAGAGCCGTCCCAACCTTTGGGGTGGCTGTGTCTTTTGATTTTAATTTCCCTAAGCTATAGGACCATAAGTGGAAGTGCCCTAGGCTCTGTTGCTTTGTTTTTTAGATGTTTCAGGAAACACCATACACTTCTCCCGAGTGGCTGTTGGCAATTGACATCCCGCCCATCAGCATAACAAGGCTCCCAGTTCTCCATGGCCTGTCCTGCCTTTCTGGATTTTACACTTTTTTCAGATGGCCCTTTTGACCGGGGGGAAGTGAGACTTCACTGTAGTGCAGATTTCCTTTGCAAGCTTGCTTGGTTGGCCAAAAAGGGCGTATGCGTTTTTTCCTGAATATATTCAGGAAAAAACGCATACGCCCTTTTTGGCCAAGTGCATCATTGTGGACGTTCTGCCTCTTTTCCTATGCTTTCAATGCAATTCCAGTCTACCTCCTGAAATCGGTTTCCTGCAATTCTGCCCCGCTTTCAAGTCCTCTTGGCAGCCTTACTTCAGTATATTTTTGGATGATAGCTGTCATTTATAACTCTGCAGGTTTGTGAATTACAGTGCCCCTGAGCTCCTTTCTTCAAGTCGCTTTCTCGTGAGCTGGCCGCAACCCCGCAGGATGGCTTCAGGCCCTAATCTGGTTCCGGCACGGCACGCTGAGCCTTTGGTTAATTCCTCTTCCTGGTGGGAAATGAGAGTTAAATTTGCCCGTCCAGACACCTCCAGCTAGTCTGTCATTGGTTCTCCCTATTCCTGTTCATCTTCCGCAGAAATTGCAAACTGGGCCAAACAGGAGGTTAAAGGCACTGACTCTCCAAGTCGGGAGAGTGTTAGTAAAGCGTCTGGAATGTTGCACCCGAGTACCAGGGGACGAAAACTGAGACATATTGGAACACGTCTCCCGATCACACGGTTGATCATACTCTGGGTTCCACATGCATGTTTTAGCTGAAGGAAGAATCCCTTAAACCTGGAGAGTTGAGACCCGTGGAATGGGTACCATGCAATATGACTTCAAAGGGTCTTCATTTGCTCACCGAACCTCTCCAATCCTATCACTGCTGCGTTTATGCCCCTGTACACACACTTGATTCTCTTTCAGAGACATAGCAATCCATAGGTTTTAAGATACTTCCTAGTCAGGTACACTCTTAGGCATTTAATATGGGGTGTTGAGTCCATTTCGTTGAGCAAGGAGTAGCTCTTGTCTATTCCATATTTGGCTTAAGGAACTTTATCTGTGCTCATTTCAATCTCTGGTTTTATGCAGCACCCCAACTCACCTTTCCCCTTAAGCAAGCATAAGTTGGGTTTCTAAATTTGAGACCCTGTTCTGTTTTGTAATTCAGTTCCTGTGTAGCCAAGTTTACATTCCGTGTATTAGTGATATCTTATGATGTTTCTTTTCCTGTGTGACTTATTTCAGTTAGAATCATCGTACCTGAATCCACTCATTATGCTGCTACGGGCCTGATGACATAGATTTCATTGCTGAGTGATACTGCATTGTACGTAAGTACCACAACTTCTTTATCCATTTTTCACTTTCTGCGATACTGAACTTGTACCGTAAACCAGGTTCTTGTAAACAGAGCCGTCCCAACCTTTGGGGTGGCTGTGTCTTTTGATTTTAATTTCCCTAAGCTATAGGACCATAAGTGGAAGTGCCCTAGGCTCTGTTGCTTTGTTTTTTAGATGTTTCAGGAAACACCATACACTTCTCCCGAGTGGCTGTTGGCAATTGACATCCCGCCCATCAGCATAACAAGGCTCCCAGTTCTCCATGGCCTGTCCTGCCTTTCTGGATTTTACACTTTTTTCAGATGGCCCTTTTGACCGGGGGGAAGTGAGACTTCACTGTAGTGCAGATTTCCTTTGCAAGCTTGCTTGGTTGGCCAAAAAGGGCGTATGCGTTTTTCCTGAATATATTCAGGAAAAAACGCATACGCCCTTTTTGGCCAAGTGCATCATTGTGGACGTTCTGCCTCTTTTCCTATGCTTTAAATGCAATTCCAGTCTACCTCCTGAAATCGGTTTCCTGCAATTCTGCCCCGCTTTCAAGTCCTCTTGGCAGCCTTACTTCAGTATATTTTTGGACGATAGCTGTCATTTATACCTCTGCAGGTTTGTGAATTACAGTGCCCCTGAGCTCCTTTCTTCAAGTCGCTTTCTCGTGAGCTGGCCGCAACCCCGCAGGATGGCTTCAGGCCCTAATCTGGTTCCGGCACGGCACGCTGAGCCTTTGGTTAATTCCTCTTCCTGGTGGGAAATGAGAGTTAAATTTGCCCGTCCACACACCTCCAGCTAGTCTGTCATTGGTTCTCCCTATTCCTGTTCATCTTCCGCAGAAATTGCAAACTGGGCCAAACAGGAGGTTAAAGGCACTGACTCTCCAAGTCGGGAGAGTGTTAGTAAAGCGTCTGGAATGTTGCACCCGAGTACCAGGGGACGAAAACTGAGACATATTGGAACACGTCTCCCGATCACACGGTTGATCATACTCTGGGTTCCACATGCATGTTTTAGCTGAAGGAAGAATACCTTAAACCTGGAGAGTTGAGACCCGTGGAATGGGTACCATGCAATATGACTTCAAAGGGTCTTCATTTGCTCACCGAACCTCTCCAATCCTATCACTGCTGCGTTTATGCCCCTGTACACACACTTGATTCTCTTTCAGAGACATAGCAATCCATAGGTTTTAAGATACTTCCTAGTCAGGTACACTCTTAGGCATTTAATATGGGGTGTTGAGTCCATTTCGTTGAGCAAGGAGTAGCTCTTGTCTATTCCATATTTGGCTTAAGGAACTTTATCTGTGCTCATTTCAATCTCTGGTTTTATGCAGCACCCCAACTCACCTTTCCCCTTAAGCAAGCATAAGTTGGGTTTCTAAATTTGAGACCCTGTTCTGTTTTGTAATTCAGTTCCTGTGTAGCCAAGTTTACATTCCGTGTATTAGTGATATCTTATGATGTTTCTTTTCCTGTGTGACTTATTTCAGTTAGAATCATCGTACCTGAATCCACTCATTATGCTGCTACGGGCCTGATGACATAGATTTCATTGCTGAGTGATACTGCATTGTACGTAAGTACCACAACTTCTTTATCCATTTTTCACTTTCTGCGATACTGAACTTGTACCGTAAACCAGGTTCTTGTAAACAGAGCCGTCCCAACCTTTGGGGTGGCTGTGTCTTTTGATTTTAATTTCCCTAAGCTATAGGACCATAAGTGGAAGTGCCCTAGGCTCTGTTGCTTTGTTTTTTAGATGTTTCAGGAACCACCATACACTTCTCCCGAGTGGCTGTTGGCAATTTACATCCCGCCCATCAGCATAACAAGGCTCCCAGTTCTCCATGGCCTGTCCTGCCTTTCTGGATTTTACACTTTTTTCAGATGGCCCTTTTGACCGGGGGGAAGTGAGACTTCATTGTAGTGCAGATTTCCTTTGCAAGCTTGCTTGGTTGGCCAAAAAGGGCGTATGCGTTTTTTCCTGAATATATTCAGGAAAAAACGCATACGCCCTTTTTGGCCAAGTGCATCATTGTGGACGTTCTGCCTCTTTTCCTATGCTTTAAATGCAATTCCAGTCTACCTCCTGAAATCGGTTTCCTGCAATTCTGCCCCGCTTTCAAGTCCTCTTGGCAGCCTTACTTCAGTATATTTTTGGACGATAGCTGTCATTTATAACTCTGCAGGTTTGTGAATTACAGTGCCCCTGAGCTCCTTTCTTCAACTCGCTTTCTCGTGAGCTGGCCGCAACACCGCAGGATGGCTTCAGGCCCTAATCTGGTTCCGGCACGGCACGCTGAGCCTTTGGTTAATTCCTCTTCCTGGTGGGAAATGAGAGTTAAATTTGCCCGTCCAGACACCTCCAGCTAGTCTGTCATTGGTTCTCCCTATTCCTGTTCATCTTCCGCAGAAATTGCAAACTGGGCCAAACAGGAGGTTAAAGGCACTGACTCTCCAAGTCGGGAGAGTGTTAGTAAAGCGTCTGGAATGTTGCACCCGAGTACCAGGGGACGAAAACTGACACATATTGGAACACGTCTCCCGATCACACGGTTGATCATACTCTGGGTTCCACATGCATGTTTTAGCTGAAGGAAGAATACCTTAAACCTGGAGAGTTGAGACCCGTGGAATGGGTACCATGCAATATGACTTCAAAGGGTCTTCATTTGCTCACCGAACCTCTCCAATCCTATCACTGCTGCGTTTATGCCCCTGTACACACACTTGATTCTCTTTCAGAGACATAGCAATCCATAGGTTTTAAGATACTTCCTAGTCAGGTACACTCTTAGGCATTTAATATGGGGTGTTGAGTCCATTTCGTTGAGCAAGGAGTAGCTCTTGTCTATTCCATATTTGGCTTAAGGAACTTTATCTGTGCTCATTTCAATCTCTGGTTTTATGCAGCACCCCAACTCACCTTTCCCCTTAAGCAAGCATAAGTTGGGTTTCTAAATTTGAGACCCTGTTCTGTTTTGTAATTCAGTTCCTGTGTAGCCAAGTTTACATTCCGTGTATTAGTGATATCTTATGATGTTTCTTTTCCTGTGTGACTTATTTCAGTTAGAATCATCGTACCTGAATCCACTCATTATGCTGCTACGGGCCTGATGACAGATTTCATTGCTGAGTGATACTGCATTGTACGTAAGTACCACAACTTCTTTATCCATTTTTCACTTTCTGCGATATTGAACTTGTACCGTAAACCAGGTTCTTGTAAACAGAGCCGTCCCAACCTTTGGGGTGGCTGTGTCTTTTGATTTTAATTTCCCTAAGCTATAGGACCATAAGTGGAAGTGCCCTAGGCTCTGTTGCTTTGTTTTTTAGATGTTTCAGGAAACACCAAACACTTCTCCAGAGTGGCTGTTGGCAATTGACATCCCGCCCATCAGCATAACAAGGCTCCCAGTTCTCCATGGCCTGTCCTGCCTTTCTGGATTTTACACTTTTTTCAGATGGCCCTTTTGACCGGGGGGAAGTGAGACTTCATTGTAGTGCAGATTTCCTTTGCAAGCTTGCTTGGTTGGCCAAAAAGGGCGTATGCGTTTTTTCCTGAATATATTCAGGAAAAAACGCATACGCCCTTTTTGGCCAAGTGCATCATTGTGGACGTTCTGCCTCTTTTCCTATGCTTTAAATGCAATTCCAGTCTACCTCCTGAAATCGGTTTCCTGCAATTCTGCCCCGCTTTCAAGTCCTCTTGGCAGCCTTACTTCAGTATATTTTTGGACGATAGCTGTCATTTATAACTCTGCAGGTTTGTGAATTACAGTGCCCCTGAGCTCCTTTCTTCAACTCGCTTTCTCGTGAGCTGGCCGCAACACCGCAGGATGGCTTCAGGCCCTAATCTGGTTCCGGCACGGCACGCTGAGCCTTTGGTTAATTCCTCTTCCTGGTGGGAAATGAGAGTTAAATTTGCCCGTCCAGACACCTCCAGCTAGTCTGTCATTGGTTCTCCCTATTCCTGTTCATCTTCCGCAGAAATTGCAAACTGGGCCAAACAGGAGGTTAAAGGCACTGACTCTCCAAGTCGGGAGAGTGTTAGTAAAGCGTCTGGAATGTTGCACCCGAGTACCAGGGGACGAAAACTGAGACATATTGGAACACGTCTCCCGATCACACGGTTGATCATACTCTGGGTTCCACATGCATGTTTTAGCTGAAGGAAGAATACCTTAAACCTGGAGAGTTGAGACTCGTGGAATGGGTACCATGCAATATGACTTCAAAGGGTCTTCATTTGCTCACCGAACCTCTCCAATCCTATCACTGCTGCGTTTATGCCCCTGTACAGACACTTGATTCTCTTTCAGAGACATAGCAATCCATAGGTTTTAAGATACTTCCTAGTCAGGTACACTCTTAGGCATTTAATATGGGGTGTTGAGTCCATTTCGTTGAGCAAGGAGTAGCTCTTGTCTATTCCATATTTGGCTTAAGGAACTTTATCTGTGCTCATTTCAATCTCTGGTTTTATGCAGCACCCCAACTCACCTTTCCCCTTAAGCAAGCATAAGTTGGGTTTCTAAATTTGAGACCCTGTTCTGTTTTGTAATTCAGTTCCTGTGTAGCCAAGTTTACATTCCGTGTATTAGTGATATCTTATGATGTTTCTTTTCCTGTGTGACTTATTTCAGTTAGAATCATCGTACCTGAATCCACTCATTATGCTGCTACGGGCCTGATGACATAGATTTCATTGCTGAGTGATACTGCATTGTACGTAAGTACCACAACTTCTTTATCCATTTTTCACTTTCTGCGATACTGAACTTGTACCGTAAACCAGGTTCTTGTAAACAGAGCCGTCCCAACCTTTGGGGTGGCTGTGTCTTTTGATTTTAATTTCCCTAAGCTATAGGACCATAAGTGGAAGTGCCCTAGGCTCTGTTGCTTTGTTTTTTAGATGTTTCAGGAAACACCATACACTTCTCCCGAGTGGCTGTTGGCAATTTACATCCCGCCCATCAGCATAACAAGGCTCCCAGTTCTCCATGGCCTGTCCTGCCTTTCTGGATTTTACACTTTTTTCAGATGGCCCTTTTGACCGGGGGGAAGTGAGACTTCATTGTAGTGCAGATTTCCTTTGCAAGCTTGCTTGGTTGGCCAAAAAGGGCGTATGCGTTTTTTCCTGAATATATTCAGGAAAAAACGCATACGCCCTTTTTGGCCAAGTGCATCATTGTGGACGTTCTGCCTCTTTTCCTATGCTTTAAATGCAATTCCAGTCTACCTCCTGAAATCGGTTTCCTGCAATTCTGCCCCGCTTTCAAGTCCTCTTGGCAGCCTTACTTCAGTATATTTTTGGACGATAGCTGTCATTTATAACTCTGCAGGTTTGTGAATTACAGTGCCCCTGAGCTCCTTTCTTCAACTCGCTTTCTCGTGAGCTGGCCGCAACACCGCAGGATGGCTTCAGGCCCTAATCTGGTTCCGGCACGGCACGCTGAGCCTTTGGTTAATTCCTCTTCCTGGTGGGAAATGAGAGTTAAATTTGCCCGTCCACACACCTCCAGCTAGTCTGTCATTGGTTCTCCCTATTCCTGTTCATCTTCCGCAGAAATTGCAAACTGGGCCAAACAGGAGGTTAAAGGCACTGACTCTCCAAGTCGGGAGAGTGTTAGTAAAGCGTCTGGAATGTTGCACCCGAGTACCAGGGGACGAAAACTGAGACATATTGGAACACGTCTCCCGATCACACGGTTGATCATACTCTGGGTTCCACATGCATGTTTTAGCTGAAGGAAGAATACCTTAAACCTGGAGAGTTGAGACCCGTGGAATGGGTACCATGCAATATGACTTCAAAGGGTCTTCATTTGCTCACCGAACCTCTCCAATCCTATCACTGCTGCGTTTATGCCCCTGTACACACACTTGATTCTCTTTCAGAGACATAGCAATCCATAGGTTTTAAGATACTTCCTAGTCAGGTACACTCTTAGGCATTTAATATGGGGTGTTGAGTCCATTTCGTTGAGCAAGGAGTAGCTCTTGTCTATTCCATATTTGGCTTAAGGAACTTTATCTGTGCTCATTTCAATCTCTGGTTTTATGCAGCACCCCAACTCACCTTTCCCCTTAAGCAAGCATAAGTTGGTTTTCTAAATTTGAGACCCTGTTCTGTTTTGTAATTCAGTTCCTGTGTAGCCAAGTTTACATTCCGTGTATTAGTGATATCTTATGATGTTTCTTTTCCTGTGTGACTTATTTCAGTTAGAATCATCGTACCTGAATCCACTCATTATGCTGCTACGGGCCTGATGACATAGATTTCATTGCTGAGTGATACTGCATTGTACGTAAGTACCACAACTTCTTTATCCATTTTTCACTTTCTGCGATATTGAACTTGTACCGTAAACCAGGTTCTTGTAAACAGAGCCGTCCCAACCTTTGGGGTGGCTGTGTCTTTTGATTTTAATTTCCCTAAGCTATAGGACCATAAGTGGAAGTGCCCTAGGCTCTGTTGCTTTGTTTTTTAGATGTTTCAGGAAACACCATACACTTCTCCCGAGTGGCTGTTGGCAATTGACATCCCGCCCATCAGCATAACAAGGCTCCCAGTTCTCCATGGCCTGTCCTGCCTTTCTGGATTTTACACTTTTTTCAGATGGCCCTTTTGACCGGGGGGAAGTGAGACTTCACTGTAGTGCAGATTTCCTTTGCAAGCTTGCTTGGTTGGCCAAAAAGGGCGTATGCGTTTTTTCCTGAATATATTCAGGAAAAAACGCATACGCCCTTTTTGGCCAAGTGCATCATTGTGGACGTTCTGCCTCTTTTCCTATGCTTTCAATGCAATTCCAGTCTACCTCCTGAAATCGGTTTCCTGCAATTCTGCCCCGCTTTCAAGTCCTCTTGGCAGCCTTACTTCAGTATATTTTTGGACGATAGCTGTCATTTATAACTCTGCAGGTTTGTGAATTACAGTGCCCCTGAGCTCCTTTCTTCAACTCGCTTTCTCGTGAGCTGGCCGCAACACCGCAGGATGGCTTCAGGCCCTAATCTGGTTCCGGCACGGCACGCTGAGCCTTTGGTTAATTCCTCTTCCTGGTGGGAAATGAGAGTTAAATTTGCCCGTCCACACACCTCCAGCTAGTCTGTCATTGGTTCTCCCTATTCCTGTTCATCTTCCGCAGAAATTGCAAACTGGGCCAAACAGGAGGTTAAAGGCACTGACTCTCCAAGTCGGGAGAGTGTTAGTAAAGCGTCTGGAATGTTGCACCCGAGTACCAGGGGACGAAAACTGAGACATATTGGAACACGTCTCCCGATCACACGGTTGATCATACTCTGGGTTCCACATGCATGTTTTAGCTGAAGGAAGAATACCTTAAACCTGGAGAGTTGAGACCCGTGGAATGGGTACCATGCAATATGACTTCAAAGGGTCTTCATTTGCTCACCGAACCTCTCCAATCCTATCACTGCTGCGTTTATGCCCCTGTACACACACTTGATTCTCTTTCAGAGACATAGCAATCCATAGGTTTTAAGATACTTCCTAGTCAGGTACACTCTTAGGCATTTAATATGGGGTGTTGAGTCCATTTCGTTGAGCAAGGAGTAGCTCTTGTCTATTCCATATTTGGCTTAAGGAACTTTATCTGTGCTCATTTCAATCTCTGGTTTTATGCAGCACCCCAACTCACCTTTCCCCTTAAGCAAGCATAAGTTGGTTTTCTAAATTTGAGACCCTGTTCTGTTTTGTAATTCAGTTCCTGTGTAGCCAAGTTTACATTCCGTGTATTAGTGATATCTTATGATGTTTCTTTTCCTGTGTGACTTATTTCAGTTAGAATCATCGTACCTGAATCCACTCATTATGCTGCTACGGGCCTGATGACATAGATTTCATTGCTGAGTGATACTGCATTGTACGTAAGTACCACAACTTCTTTATCCATTTTTCACTTTCTGCGATATTGAACTTGTACCGTAAACCAGGTTCTTGTAAACAGAGCCGTCCCAACCTTTGGGGTGGCTGTGTCTTTTGATTTTAATTTCCCTAAGCTATAGGACCATAAGTGGAAGTGCCCTAGGCTCTGTTGCTTTGTTTTTTAGATGTTTCAGGAAACACCATACACTTCTCCCGAGTGGCTGTTGGCAATTGACATCCCGCCCATCAGCATAACAAGGCTCCCAGTTCTCCATGGCCTGTCCTGCCTTTCTGGATTTTACACTTTTTTCAGATGGCCCTTTTGACCGGGGGGAAGTGAGACTTCACTGTAGTGCAGATTTCCTTTGCAAGCTTGCTTGGTTGGCCAAAAAGGGCGTATGCGTTTTTTCCTGAATATATTCAGGAAAAAACGCATACGCCCTTTTTGGCCAAGTGCATCATTGTGGACGTTCTGCCTCTTTTCCTATGCTTTCAATGCAATTCCAGTCTACCTCCTGAAATCGGTTTCCTGCAATTCTGCCCCGCTTTCAAGTCCTCTTGGCAGCCTTACTTCAGTATATTTTTGGACGATAGCTGTCATTTATAACTCTGCAGGTTTGTGAATTACAGTGCCCCTGAGCTCCTTTCTTCAACTCGCTTTCTCGTGAGCTGGCCGCAACCCCGCAGGATGGCTTCTGGCCCTAATCTGGTTCCGGCACGGCACGCTGAGCCTTTGGTTAATTCCTCTTCCTGGTGGGAAATGAGAGTTAAATTTGCCCGTCCAGACACCTCCAGCTAGTCTGTCATTGGTTCTCCCTATTCCTGTTCATCTTCCGCAGAAATTGCAAACTGGGCCAAACAGGAGGTTAAAGGCACTGACTCTCCAAGTCGGGAGAGTGTTAGTAAAGCGTCTGGAATGTTGCACCCGAGTACCAGGGGACGAAAACTGAGACATATTGGAACACGTCTCCCGATCACACGGTTGATCATACTCTGGGTTCCACATGCATGTTTTAGCTGAAGGAAGAATCCCTTAAACCTGGAGAGTTGAGACCCGTGGAATGGGTACCATGCAATATGACTTCAAAGGGTCTTCATTTGCTCACCGAACCTCTCCAATCCTATCACTGCTGCGTTTATGCCCCTGTACACACACTTGATTCTCTTTCAGAGACATAGCAATCCATAGGTTTTAAGATACTTCCTAGTCAGGTACACTCTTAGGCATTTAATATGGGGTGTTGAGTCCATTTCGTTGAGCAAGGAGTAGCTCTTGTCTATTCCATATTTGGCTTAAGGAACTTTATCTGTGCTCATTTCAATCTCTGGTTTTATGCAGCACCCCAACTCACCTTTCCCCTTAAGCAAGCATAAGTTGGGTTTCTAAATTTGAGACCCTGTTCTGTTTTGTAATTCAGTTCCTGTGTAGCCAAGTTTACATTCCGTGTATTAGTGATATCTTATGATGTTTCTTTTCCTGTGTGACTTATTTCAGTTAGAATCATCGTACCTGAATCCACTCATTATGCTGCTACGGGCCTGATGACATAGATTTCATTGCTGAGTGATACTGCATTGTACGTAAGTACCACAACTTCTTTATCCATTTTTCACTTTCTGCGATACTGAACTTGTACCGTAAACCAGGTTCTTGTAAACAGAGCCGTCCCAACCTTTGGGGTGGCTGTGTCTTTTGATTTTAATTTCCCTAAGCTATAGGACCATAAGTGGAAGTGCCCTAGGCTCTGTTGCTTTGTTTTTTAGATGTTTCAGGAAACACCATACACTTCTCCCGAGTGGCTGTTGGCAATTGACATCCCGCCCATCAGCATAACAAGGCTCCCAGTTCTCCATGGCCTGTCCTGCCTTTCTGGATTTTACACTTTTTTCAGATGGCCCTTTTGACCGGGGGGAAGTGAGACTTCACTGTAGTGCAGATTTCCTTTGCAAGCTTGCTTGGTTGGCCAAAAAGGGCGTATGCGTTTTTTCCTGAATATATTCAGGAAAAAACGCATACGCCCTTTTTGGCCAAGTGCATCATTGTGGACGTTCTGCCTCTTTTCCTATGCTTTAAATGCAATTCCAGTCTACCTCCTGAAATCGGTTTCCTGCAATTCTGCCCCGCTTTCAAGTCCTCTTGGCAGCCTTACTTCAGTATATTTTTGGATGATAGCTGTCATTTATAACTCTGCAGGTTTGTGAATTACAGTGCCCCTGAGCTCCTTTCTTCAACTCGCTTTCTCGTGAGCTGGCCGCAACCCCGCAGGATGGCTTCAGGCCCTAATCTGGTTCCGGCACGGCACGCTGAGCCTTTGGTTAATTCCTCTTCCTGGTGGGAAATGAGAGTTAAATTTGCCCGTCCAGACACCTCCAGCTAGTCTGTCATTGGTTCTCCCTATTCCTGTTCATCTTCCGCAGAAATTGCAAACTGGGCCAAACAGGAGGTTAAAGGCACTGACTCTCCAAGTCGGGAGAGTGTTAGTAAAGCGTCTGGAATGTTGCACCCGAGTACCAGGGGACGAAAACTGAGACATATTGGAACACGTCTCCCGATCACACGGTTGATCATACTCTGGGTTCCACATGCATGTTTTAGCTGAAGGAAGAATCCCTTAAACCTGGAGAGTTGAGACCCGTGGAATGGGTACCATGCAATATGACTTCAAAGGGTCTTCATTTGCTCACCGAACCTCTCCAATCCTATCACTGCTGCGTTTATGCCCCTGTACACACACTTGATTCTCTTTCAGAGACATAGCAATCCATAGGTTTTAAGATACTTCCTAGTCAGGTACACTCTTAGGCATTTAATATGGGGTGTTGAGTCCATTTCGTTGAGCAAGGAGTAGCTCTTGTCTATTCCATATTTGGCTTAAGGAACTTTATCTGTGCTCATTTCAATCTCTGGTTTTATGCAGCACCCCAACTCACCTTTCCCCTTAAGCAAGCATAAGTTGGGTTTCTAAATTTGAGACCCTGTTCTGTTTTGTAATTCAGTTCCTGTGTAGCCAAGTTTACATTCCGTGTATTAGTGATATCTTATGATGTTTCTTTTCCTGTGTGACTTATTTCAGTTAGAATCATCGTACCTGAATCCACTCATTATGCTGCTACGGGCCTGATGACATAGATTTCATTGCTGAGTGATACTGCATTGTACGTAAGTACCACAACTTCTTTATCCATTTTTCACTTTCTGCGATACTGAACTTGTACCGTAAACCAGGTTCTTGTAAACAGAGCCGTCCCAACCTTTGGGGTGGCTGTGTCTTTTGATTTTAATTTCCCTAAGCTATAGGACCATAAGTGGAAGTGCCCTAGGCTCTGTTGCTTTGTTTTTTAGATGTTTCAGGAAGCACCATACACTTCTCCCGAGTGGCTGTTGGCAATTTACATCCCGCCCATCAGCATAACAAGGCTCCCAGTTCTCCATGGCCTGTCCTGCCTTTCTGGATTTTACACTTTTTTCAGATGGCCCTTTTGACCGGGGGGAAGTGAGACTTCATTGTAGTGCAGATTTCCTTTGCAAGCTTGCTTGGTTGGCCAAAAAGGGCGTATGCGTTTTTTCCTGAATATATTCAGGAAAAAACGCATACGCACTTTTTGGCCAAGTGCATCATTGTGGACGTTCTGCCTCTTTTCCTATGCTTTAAATGCAATTCCAGTCTACCTCCTGAAATCGGTTTCCTGCAATTCTGCCCCGCTTTCAAGTCCTCTTGGCAGCCTTACTTCAGTATATTTTTGGACGATAGCTGTCATTTATAACTCTGCAGGTTTGTGAATTACAGTGCCCCTGAGCTCCTTTCTTCAAGTCGCTTTCTCGTGAGCTGGCCGCAACACCGCAGGATGGCTTCAGGCCCTAATCTGGTTCCGGCACGGCACGCTGAGCCTTTGGTTAATTCCTCTTCCTGGTGGGAAATGAGAGTTAAATTTGCCCGTCCAGACACCTCCAGCTAGTCTGTCATTGGTTCTCCCTATTCCTGTTCATCTTCCGCAGAAATTGCAAACTGGGCCAAACAGGAGGTTAAAGGCACTGACTCTCCAAGTCGGGAGAGTGTTAGTAAAGCGTCTGGAATGTTGCACCCGAGTACCAGGGGACGAAAACTGAGACATATTGGAACACGTCTCCCGATCACACGGTTGATCATACTCTGGGTTCCACATGCATGTTTTAGCTGAAGGAAGAATACCTTAAACCTGGAGAGTTGAGACTCGTGGAATGGGTACCATGCAATATGACTTCAAAGGGTCTTCATTTGCTCACCGAACCTCTCCAATCCTATCACTGCTGCGTTTATGCCCCTGTACACACACTTGATTCTCTTTCAGAGACATAGCAATCCATAGGTTTTAAGATACTTCCTAGTCAGGTACACTCTTAGGCATTTAATATGGGGTGTTGAGTCCATTTCGTTGAGCAAGGAGTAGCTCTTGTCTATTCCATATTTGGCTTAAGGAACTTTATCTGTGCTCATTTCAATCTCTGGTTTTATGCAGCACCCCAACTCACCTTTCCCCTTAAGCAAGCATAAGTTGGGTTTCTAAATTTGAGACCCTGTTCTGTTTTGTAATTCAGTTCCTGTGTAGCCAAGTTTACATTCCGTGTATTAGTGATATCTTATGATGTTTCTTTTCCTGTGTGACTTATTTCAGTTAGAATCATCGTACCTGAATCCACTCATTATGCTGCTACGGGCCTGATGACATAGATTTCATTGCTGAGTGATACTGCATTGTACGTAAGTACCACAACTTCTTTATCCATTTTTCACTTTCTGCGATACTGAACTTGTACCGTAAACCAGGTTCTTGTAAACAGAGCCGTCCCAACCTTTGGGGTGGCTGTGTCTTTTGATTTTAATTTCCCTAAGCTATAGGACCATAAGTGGAAGTGCCCTAGGCTCTGTTGCTTTGTTTTTTAGATGTTTCAGGAAACACCATACACTTCTCCCGAGTGGCTGTTGGCAATTGACATCCCGCCCATCAGCATAACAAGGCTCCCAGTTCTCCATGGCCTGTCCTGCCTTTCTGGATTTTACACTTTTTTCAGATGGCCCTTTTGACCGGGGGGAAGTGAGACTTCACTGTAGTGCAGATTTCCTTTGCAAGCTTGCTTGGTTGGCCAAAAAGGGCGTATGCGTTTTTTCCTGAATATATTCAGGAAAAAACGCATACGCCCTTTTTGGCCAAGTGCATCATTGTGGACGTTCTGCCTCTTTTCCTATGCTTTAAATGCAATTCCAGTCTACCTCCTGAAATCGGTTTCCTGCAATTCTGCCCCGCTTTCAAGTCCTCTTGGCAGCCTTACTTCAGTATATTTTTGGATGATAGCTGTCATTTATAACTCTGCAGGTTTGTGAATTACAGTGCCCCTGAGCTCCTTTCTTCAACTCGCTTTCTCGTGAGCTGGCCGCAACCCCGCAGGATGGCTTCAGGCCCTAATCTGGTTCCGGCACGGCACGCTGAGCCTTTGGTTAATTCCTCTTCCTGGTGGGAAATGAGAGTTAAATTTGCCCGTCCAGACACCTCCAGCTAGTCTGTCATTGGTTCTCCCTATTCCTGTTCATCTTCCGCAGAAATTGCAAACTGGGCCAAACAGGAGGTTAAAGGCACTGACTCTCCAAGTCGGGAGAGTGTTAGTAAAGCGTCTGGAATGTTGCACCCGAGTACCAGGGGACGAAAACTGAGACATATTGGAACACGTCTCCCGATCACACGGTTGATCATACTCTGGGTTCCACATGCATGTTTTAGCTGAAGGAAGAATCCCTTAAACCTGGAGAGTTGAGACCCGTGGAATGGGTACCATGCAATATGACTTCAAAGGGTCTTCATTTGCTCACCGAACCTCTCCAATCCTATCACTGCTGCGTTTATGCCCCTGTACACACACTTGATTCTCTTTCAGAGACATAGCAATCCATAGGTTTTAAGATACTTCCTAGTCAGGTACACTCTTAGGCATTTAATATGGGGTGTTGAGTCCATTTCGTTGAGCAAGGAGTAGCTCTTGTCTATTCCATATTTGGCTTAAGGAACTTTATCTGTGCTCATTTCAATCTCTGGTTTTATGCAGCACCCCAACTCACCTTTCCCCTTAAGCAAGCATAAGTTGGGTTTCTAAATTTGAGACCCTGTTCTGTTTTGTAATTCAGTTCCTGTGTAGCCAAGTTTACATTCCGTGTATTAGTGATATCTTATGATGTTTCTTTTCCTGTGTGACTTATTTCAGTTAGAATCATCGTACCTGAATCCAC
The DNA here is from genome assembly GCF_949774975.1 of Lagenorhynchus albirostris. Classification (NCBI taxonomy): domain Eukaryota; kingdom Metazoa; phylum Chordata; class Mammalia; order Artiodactyla; family Delphinidae; genus Lagenorhynchus; species Lagenorhynchus albirostris. The sequence goes on from NW_026783265.1 coordinate 537,011, forward strand.
TCATTATGCTGCTACGGGCCTGATGACATAGATTTCATTGCTGAGTGATACTGCATTGTACGTAAGTACCACAACTTCTTTATCCATTTTTCACTTTCTGCGATACTGAACTTGTACCGTAAACCAGGTTCTTGTAAACAGAGCCGTCCCAACCTTTGGGGTGGCTGTGTCTTTTGATTTTAATTTCCCTAAGCTATAGGACCATAAGTGGAAGTGCCCTAGGCTCTGTTGCTTTGTTTTTTAGATGTTTCAGGAAGCACCATACACTTCTCCCGAGTGGCTGTTGGCAATTTACATCCCGCCCATCAGCATAACAAGGCTCCCAGTTCTCCATGGCCTGGCCTGCCTTTCTGGATTTTACACTTTTTTCAGATGGCCCTTTTGACCGGGGGGAAGTGAGACTTCATTGTAGTGCAGATTTCCTTTGCAAGCTTGCTTGGTTGGCCAAAAAGGGCGTATGCGTTTTTTCCTGAATATATTCAGGAAAAAACGCATACGCACTTTTTGGCCAAGTGCATCATTGTGGACGTTCTGCCTCTTTTCCTATGCTTTAAATGCAATTCCAGTCTACCTCCTGAAATCGGTTTCCTGCAATTCTGCCCCGCTTTCAAGTCCTCTTGGCAGCCTTACTTCAGTATATTTTTGGACGATAGCTGTCATTTATAACTCTGCAGGTTTGTGAATTACAGTGCCCCTGAGCTCCTTTCTTCAAGTCGCTTTCTCGTGAGCTGGCCGCAACACCGCAGGATGGCTTCAGGCCCTAATCTGGTTCCGGCACGGCACGCTGAGCCTTTGGTTAATTCCTCTTCCTGGTGGGAAATGAGAGTTAAATTTGCCCGTCCAGACACCTCCAGCTAGTCTGTCATTGGTTCTCCCTATTCCTGTTCATCTTCCGCAGAAATTGCAAACTGGGCCAAACAGGAGGTTAAAGGCACTGACTCTCCAACTCGGGAGAGTGTTAGTAAAGCGTCTGGAATGTTGCACCCGAGTACCAGGGGACGAAAACTGAGACATATTGGAACACGTCTCCCGATCACACGGTTGATCATACTCTGGGTTCCACATGCATGTTTTAGCTGAAGGAAGAATCCCTTAAACCTGGAGAGTTGAGACTCGTGGAATGGGTACCATGCAATATGACTTCAAAGGGTCTTCATTTGCTCACCGAACCTCTCCAATCCTATCACTGCTGCGTTTATGCCCCTGTACACACACTTGATTCTCTTTCAGAGACATAGCAATCCATAGGTTTTAAGATACTTCCTAGTCAGGTACACTCTTAGGCATTTAATATGGGGTGTTGAGTCCATTTCGTTGAGCAAGGAGTAGCTCTTGTCTATTCCATATTTGGCTTAAGGAACTTTATCTGTGCTCATTTCAATCTCTGGTTTTATGCAGCACCCCAACTCACCTTTCCCCTTAAGCAAGCATAAGTTGGGTTTCTAAATTTGAGACCCTGTTCTGTTTTGTAATTCAGTTCCTGTGTAGCCAAGTTTACATTCCGTGTATTAGTGATATCTTATGATGTTTCTTTTCCTGTGTGACTTATTTCAGTTAGAATCATCGTACCTGAATCCACTCATTATGCTGCTACGGGCCTGATGACATAGATTTCATTGCTGAGTGATACTGCATTGTACGTAAGTACCACAACTTCTTTATCCATTTTTCACTTTCTGCGATATTGAACTTGTACCGTAAACCAGGTTCTTGTAAACAGAGCCGTCCCAACCTTTGGGGTGGCTGTGTCTTTTGATTTTAATTTCCCTAAGCTATAGGACCATAAGTGGAAGTGCCCTAGGCTCTGTTGCTTTGTTTTTTAGATGTTTCAGGAAACACCATACACTTCTCCCGAGTGGCTGTTGGCAATTTACATCCCGCCCATCAGCATAACAAGGCTCCCAGTTCTCCATGGCCTGTCCTGCCTTTCTGGATTTTACACTTTTTTCAGATGGCCCTTTTGACCGGGGGGAAGTGAGACTTCACTGTAGTGCAGATTTCCTTTGCAAGCTTGCTTGGTTGGCCAAAAAGGGCGTATGCGTTTTTTCCTGAATATATTCAGGAAAAAACGCATACGCCCTTTTTGGCCAAGTGCATCATTGTGGACGTTCTGCCTCTTTTCCTATGCTTTCAATGCAATTCCAGTCTACCTCCTGAAATCGGTTTCCTGCAATTCTGCCCCGCTTTCAAGTCCTCTTGGCAGCCTTACTTCAGTATATTTTTGGATGATAGCTGTCATTTATAACTCTGCAGGTTTGTGAATTACAGTGCCCCTGAGCTCCTTTCTTCAAGTCGCTTTCTCGTGAGCTGGCCGCAACCCCGCAGGATGGCTTCAGGCCCTAATCTGGTTCCGGCACGGCACGCTGAGCCTTTGGTTAATTCCTCTTCCTGGTGGGAAATGAGAGTTAAATTTGCCCGTCCAGACACCTCCAGCTAGTCTGTCATTGGTTCTCCCTATTCCTGTTCATCTTCCGCAGAAATTGCAAACTGGGCCAAACAGGAGGTTAAAGGCACTGACTCTCCAAGTCGGGAGAGTGTTAGTAAAGCGTCTGGAATGTTGCACCCGAGTACCAGGGGACGAAAACTGAGACATATTGGAACACGTCTCCCGATCACACGGTTGATCATACTCTGGGTTCCACATGCATGTTTTAGCTGAAGGAAGAATCCCTTAAACCTGGAGAGTTGAGACCCGTGGAATGGGTACCATGCAATATGACTTCAAAGGGTCTTCATTTGCTCACCGAACCTCTCCAATCCTATCACTGCTGCGTTTATGCCCCTGTACACACACTTGATTCTCTTTCAGAGACATAGCAATCCATAGGTTTTAAGATACTTCCTAGTCAGGTACACTCTTAGGCATTTAATATGGGGTGTTGAGTCCATTTCGTTGAGCAAGGAGTAGCTCTTGTCTATTCCATATTTGGCTTAAGGAACTTTATCTGTGCTCATTTCAATCTCTGGTTTTATGCAGCACCCCAACTCACCTTTCCCCTTAAGCAAGCATAAGTTGGGTTTCTAAATTTGAGACCCTGTTCTGTTTTGTAATTCAGTTCCTGTGTAGCCAAGTTTACATTCCGTGTATTAGTGATATCTTATGATGTTTCTTTTCCTGTGTGACTTATTTCAGTTAGAATCATCGTACCTGAATCCACTCATTATGCTGCTACGGGCCTGATGACATAGATTTCATTGCTGAGTGATACTGCATTGTACGTAAGTACCACAACTTCTTTATCCATTTTTCACTTTCTGCGATACTGAACTTGTACCGTAAACCAGGTTCTTGTAAACAGAGCCGTCCCAACCTTTGGGGTGGCTGTGTCTTTTGATTTTAATTTCCCTAAGCTATAGGACCATAAGTGGAAGTGCCCTAGGCTCTGTTGCTTTGTTTTTTAGATGTTTCAGGAAACACCATACACTTCTCCCGAGTGGCTGTTGGCAATTGACATCCCGCCCATCAGCATAACAAGGCTCCCAGTTCTCCATGGCCTGTCCTGCCTTTCTGGATTTTACACTTTTTTCAGATGGCCCTTTTGACCGGGGGGAAGTGAGACTTCACTGTAGTGCAGATTTCCTTTGCAAGCTTGCTTGGTTGGCCAAAAAGGGCGTATGCGTTTTTTCCTGAATATATTCAGGAAAAAACGCATACGCCCTTTTTGGCCAAGTGCATCATTGTGGACGTTCTGCCTCTTTTCCTATGCTTTCAATGCAATTCCAGTCTACCTCCTGAAATCGGTTTCCTGCAATTCTGCCCCGCTTTCAAGTCCTCTTGGCAGCCTTACTTCAGTATATTTTTGGACGATAGCTGTCATTTATACCTCTGCAGGTTTGTGAATTACAGTGCCCCTGAGCTCCTTTCTTCAACTCGCTTTCTCGTGAGCTGGCCGCAACCCCGCAGGATGGCTTCAGGCCCTAATCTGGTTCCGGCACGGCACGCTGAGCCTTTGGTTAATTCCTCTTCCTGGTGGGAAATGAGAGTTAAATTTGCCCGTCCACACACCTCCAGCTAGTCTGTCATTGGTTCTCCCTATTCCTGTTCATCTTCCGCAGAAATTGCAAACTGGGCCAAACAGGAGGTTAAAGGCACTGACTCTCCAAGTCGGGAGAGTGTTAGTAAAGCGTCTGGAATGTTGCACCCGAGTACCAGGGGACGAAAACTGAGACATATTGGAACACGTCTCCCGATCACACGGTTGATCATACTCTGGGTTCCACATGCATGTTTTAGCTGAAGGAAGAATACCTTAAACCTGGAGAGTTGAGACCCGTGGAATGGGTACCATGCAATATGACTTCAAAGGGTCTTCATTTGCTCACCGAACCTCTCCAATCCTATCACTGCTGCGTTTATGCCCCTGTACACACACTTGATTCTCTTTCAGAGACATAGCAATCCATAGGTTTTAAGATACTTCCTAGTCAGGTACACTCTTAGGCATTTAATATGGGGTGTTGAGTCCATTTCGTTGAGCAAGGAGTAGCTCTTGTCTATTCCATATTTGGCTTAAGGAACTTTATCTGTGCTCATTTCAATCTCTGGTTTTATGCAGCACCCCAACTCACCTTTCCCCTTAAGCAAGCATAAGTTGGGTTTCTAAATTTGAGACCCTGTTCTGTTTTGTAATTCAGTTCCTGTGTAGCCAAGTTTACATTCCGTGCATTAGTGATATCTTATGATGTTTCTTTTCCTGTGTGACTTATTTCAGTTAGAATCATCGTACCTGAATCCACTCATTATGCTGCTACGGGCCTGATGACATAGATTTCATTGCTGAGTGATACTGCATTGTACGTAAGTACCACAACTTCTTTATCCATTTTTCACTTTCTGCGATATTGAACTTGTACCGTAAACCAGGTTCTTGTAAACAGAGCCGTCCCAACCTTTGGGGTGGCTGTGTCTTTTGATTTTAATTTCCCTAAGCTATAGGACCATAAGTGGAAGTGCCCTAGGCTCTGTTGCTTTGTTTTTTAGATGTTTCAGGAAACACCATACACTTCTCCCGAGTGGCTGTTGGCAATTGACATCCCGCCCATCAGCATAACAAGGCTCCCAGTTCTCCATGGCCTGTCCTGCCTTTCTGGATTTTACACTTTTTTCAGATGGCCCTTTTGACCGGGGGGAAGTGAGACTTCACTGTAGTGCAGATTTCCTTTGCAAGCTTGCTTGGTTGGCCAAAAAGGGCGTATGCGTTTTTTCCTGAATATATTCAGGAAAAAACGCATACGCCCTTTTTGGCCAAGTGCATCATTGTGGACGTTCTGCCTCTTTTCCTATGCTTTAAATGCAATTCCAGTCTACCTCCTGAAATCGGTTTCCTGCAATTCTGCCCCGCTTTCAAGTCCTCTTGGCAGCCTTACTTCAGTATATTTTTGGATGATAGCTGTCATTTATAACTCTGCAGGTTTGTGAATTACAGTGCCCCTGAGCTCCTTTCTTCAACTCGCTTTCTCGTGAGCTGGCCGCAACCCCGCAGGATGGCTTCAGGCCCTAATCTGGTTCCGGCACGGCACGCTGAGCCTTTGGTTAATTCCTCTTCCTGGTGGGAAATGAGAGTTAAATTTGCCCGTCCAGACACCTCCAGCTAGTCTGTCATTGGTTCTCCCTATTCCTGTTCATCTTCCGCAGAAATTGCAAACTGGGCCAAACAGGAGGTTAAAGGCACTGACTCTCCAAGTCGGGAGAGTGTTAGTAAAGCGTCTGGAATGTTGCACCCGAGTACCAGGGGACGAAAACTGAGACATATTGGAACACGTCTCCCGATCACACGGTTGATCATACTCTGGGTTCCACATGCATGTTTTAGCTGAAGGAAGAATCCCTTAAACCTGGAGAGTTGAGACCCGTGGAATGGGTACCATGCAATATGACTTCAAAGGGTCTTCATTTGCTCACCGAACCTCTCCAATCCTATCACTGCTGCGTTTATGCCCCTGTACACACACTTGATTCTCTTTCAGAGACATAGCAATCCATAGGTTTTAAGATACTTCCTAGTCAGGTACACTCTTAGGCATTTAATATGGGGTGTTGAGTCCATTTCGTTGAGCAAGGAGTAGCTCTTGTCTATTCCATATTTGGCTTAAGGAACTTTATCTGTGCTCATTTCAATCTCTGGTTTTATGCAGCACCCCAACTCACCTTTCCCCTTAAGCAAGCATAAGTTGGGTTTCTAAATTTGAGACCCTGTTCTGTTTTGTAATTCAGTTCCTGTGTAGCCAAGTTTACATTCCGTGTATTAGTGATATCTTATGATGTTTCTTTTCCTGTGTGACTTATTTCAGTTAGAATCATCGTACCTGAATCCACTCATTATGCTGCTACGGGCCTGATGACATAGATTTCATTGCTGAGTGATACTGCATTGTACGTAAGTACCACAACTTCTTTATCCATTTTTCACTTTCTGCGATACTGAACTTGTACCGTAAACCAGGTTCTTGTAAACAGAGCCGTCCCAACCTTTGGGGTGGCTGTGTCTTTTGATTTTAATTTCCCTAAGCTATAGGACCATAAGTGGAAGTGCCCTAGGCTCTGTTGCTTTGTTTTTTAGATGTTTCAGGAAACACCATACACTTCTCCCGAGTGGCTGTTGGCAATTGACATCCCGCCCATCAGCATAACAAGGCTCCCAGTTCTCCATGGCCTGTCCTGCCTTTCTGGATTTTACACTTTTTTCAGATGGCCCTTTTGACCGGGGGGAAGTGAGACTTCACTGTAGTGCAGATTTCCTTTGCAAGCTTGCTTGGTTGGCCAAAAAGGGCGTATGCGTTTTTTCCTGAATATATTCAGGAAAAAACGCATACGCCCTTTTTGGCCAAGTGCATCATTGTGGACGTTCTGCCTCTTTTCCTATGCTTTAAATGCAATTCCAGTCTACCTCCTGAAATCGGTTTCCTGCAATTCTGCCCCGCTTTCAAGTCCTCTTGGCAGCCTTACTTCAGTATATTTTTGGACGATAGCTGTCATTTATACCTCTGCAGGTTTGTGAATTACAGTGCCCCTGAGCTCCTTTCTTCAACTCGCTTTCTCGTGAGCTGGCCGCAACCCCGCAGGATGGCTTCAGGCCCTAATCTGGTTCCGGCACGGCACGCTGAGCCTTTGGTTAATTCCTCTTCCTGGTGGGAAATGAGAGTTAAATTTGCCCGTCCACACACCTCCAGCTAGTCTGTCATTGGTTCTCCCTATTCCTGTTCATCTTCCGCAGAAATTGCAAACTGGGCCAAACAGGAGGTTAAAGGCACTGACTCTCCAAGTCGGGAGAGTGTTAGTAAAGCGTCTGGAATGTTGCACCCGAGTACCAGGGGACGAAAACTGAGACATATTGGAACACGTCTCCCGATCACACGGTTGATCATACTCTGGGTTCCACATGCATGTTTTAGCTGAAGGAAGAATACCTTAAACCTGGAGAGTTGAGACCCGTGGAATGGGTACCATGCAATATGACTTCAAAGGGTCTTCATTTGCTCACCGAACCTCTCCAATCCTATCACTGCTGCGTTTATGCCCCTGTACACACACTTGATTCTCTTTCAGAGACATAGCAATCCATAGGTTTTAAGATACTTCCTAGTCAGGTACACTCTTAGGCATTTAATATGGGGTGTTGAGTCCATTTCGTTGAGCAAGGAGTAGCTCTTGTCTATTCCATATTTGGCTTAAGGAACTTTATCTGTGCTCATTTCAATCTCTGGTTTTATGCAGCACCCCAACTCACCTTTCCCCTTAAGCAAGCATAAGTTGGTTTTCTAAATTTGAGACCCTGTTCTGTTTTGGAATTCAGTTCCTGTGTAGCCAAGTTTACATTCCGTGTATTAGTGATATCTTATGATGTTTCTTTTCCTGTGTGACTTATTTCAGTTAGAATCATCGTACCTGAATCCACTCATTATGCTGCTACGGGCCTGATGACATAGATTTCATTGCTGAGTGATACTGCATTGTACGTAAGTACCACAACTTCTTTATCCATTTTTCACTTTCTGCGATACTGAACTTGTACCGTAAACCAGGTTCTTGTAAACAGAGCCGTCCCAACCTTTGGGGTGGCTGTGTCTTTTGATTTTAATTTCCCTAAGCTATAGGACCATAAGTGGAAGTGCCCTAGGCTCTGTTGCTTTGTTTTTTAGATGTTTCAGGAACCACCATACACTTCTCCCGAGTGGCTGTTGGCAATTTACATCCCGCCCATCAGCATAACAAGGCTCCCAGTTCTCCATGGCCTGTCCTGCCTTTCTGGATTTTACACTTTTTTCAGATGGCCCTTTTGACCGGGGGGAAGTGAGACTTCATTGTAGTGCAGATTTCCTTTGCAAGCTTGCTTGGTTGGCCAAAAAGGGCGTATGCGTTTTTTCCTGAATATATTCAGGAAAAAACGCATACGCCCTTTTTGGCCAAGTGCATCATTGTGGACGTTCTGCCTCTTTTCCTATGCTTTAAATGCAATTCCAGTCTACCTCCTGAAATCGGTTTCCTGCAATTCTGCCCCGCTTTCAAGTCCTCTTGGCAGCCTTACTTCAGTATATTTTTGGACGATAGCTGTCATTTATAACTCTGCAGGTTTGTGAATTACAGTGCCCCTGAGCTCCTTTCTTCAAGTCGCTTTCTCGTGAGCTGGCCGCAACACCGCAGGATGGCTTCAGGCCCTAATCTGGTTCCGGCACGGCACGCTGAGCCTTTGGTTAATTCCTCTTCCTGGTGGGAAATGAGAGTTAAATTTGCCCGTCCAGACACCTCCAGCTAGTCTGTCATTGGTTCTCCCTATTCCTGTTCATCTTCCGCAGAAATTGCAAACTGGGCCAAACAGGAGGTTAAAGGCACTGACTCTCCAAGTCGGGAGAGTGTTAGTAAAGCGTCTGGAATGTTGCACCCGAGTACCAGGGGACGAAAACTGAGACATATTGGAACACGTCTCCCGATCACACGGTTGATCATACTCTGGGTTCCACATGCATGTTTTAGCTGAAGGAAGAATACCTTAAACCTGGAGAGTTGAGACCCGTGGAATGGGTACCATGCAATATGACTTCAAAGGGTCTTCATTTGCTCACCGAACCTCTCCAATCCTATCACTGCTGCGTTTATGCCCCTGTACACACACTTGATTCTCTTTCAGAGACATAGCAATCCATAGGTTTTAAGATACTTCCTAGTCAGGTACACTCTTAGGCATTTAATATGGGGTGTTGAGTCCATTTCGTTGAGCAAGGAGTAGCTCTTGTCTATTCCATATTTGGCTTAAGGAACTTTATCTGTGCTCATTTCAATCTCTGGTTTTATGCAGCACCCCAACTCACCTTTCCCCTTAAGCAAGCATAAGTTGGGTTTCTAAATTTGAGACCCTGTTCTGTTTTGTAATTCAGTTCCTGTGTAGCCAAGTTTACATTCCGTGTATTAGTGATATCTTATGATGTTTCTTTTCCTGTGTGACTTATTTCAGTTAGAATCATCGTACCTGAATCCACTCATTATGCTGCTACGGGCCTGATGACATAGATTTCATTGCTGAGTGATACTGCATTGTACGTAAGTACCACAACTTCTTTATCCATTTTTCACTTTCTGCGATACTGAACTTGTACCGTAAACCAGGTTCTTGTAAACAGAGCCGTCCCAACCTTTGGGGTGGCTGTGTCTTTTGATTTTAATTTCCCTAAGCTATAGGACCATAAGTGGAAGTGCCCTAGGCTCTGTTGCTTTGTTTTTTAGATGTTTCAGGAAACACCATACACTTCTCCCGAGTGGCTGTTGGCAATTTACATCCCGCCCATCAGCATAACAAGGCTCCCAGTTCTCCATGGCCTGTCCTGCCTTTCTGGATTTTACACTTTTTTCAGATGGCCCTTTTGACCGGGGGGAAGTGAGACTTCATTGTAGTGCAGATTTCCTTTGCAAGCTTGCTTGGTTGGCCAAAAAGGGCGTATGCGTTTTTTCCTGAATATATTCAGGAAAAAACGCATACGCCCTTTTTGGCCAAGTGCATCATTGTGGACGTTCTGCCTCTTTTCCTATGCTTTAAATGCAATTCCAGTCTACCTCCTGAAATCGGTTTCCTGCAATTCTGCCCCGCTTTCAAGTCCTCTTGGCAGCCTTACTTCAGTATATTTTTGGACGATAGCTGTCATTTATAACTCTGCAGGTTTGTGAATTACAGTGCCCCTGAGCTCCTTTCTTCAACTCGCTTTCTCGTGAGCTGGCCGCAACACCGCAGGATGGCTTCAGGCCCTAATCTGGTTCCGGCACGGCACGCTGAGCCTTTGGTTAATTCCTCTTCCTGGTGGGAAATGAGAGTTAAATTTGCCCGTCCACACACCTCCAGCTAGTCTGTCATTGGTTCTCCCTATTCCTGTTCATCTTCCGCAGAAATTGCAAACTGGGCCAAACAGGAGGTTAAAGGCACTGACTCTCCAAGTCGGGAGAGTGTTAGTAAAGCGTCTGGAATGTTGCACCCGAGTACCAGGGGACGAAAACTGAGACATATTGGAACACGTCTCCCGATCACACGGTTGATCATACTCTGGGTTCCACATGCATGTTTTAGCTGAAGGAAGAATACCTTAAACCTGGAGAGTTGAGACTCGTGGAATGGGTACCATGCAATATGACTTCAAAGGGTCTTCATTTGCTCACCGAACCTCTCCAATCCTATCACTGCTGCGTTTATGCCCCTGTACAGACACTTGATTCTCTTTCAGAGACATAGCAATCCATAGGTTTTAAGATACTTCCTAGTCAGGTACACTCTTAGGCATTTAATATGGGGTGTTGAGTCCATTTCGTTGAGCAAGGAGTAGCTCTTGTCTATTCCATATTTGGCTTAAGGAACTTTATCTGTGCTCATTTCAATCTCTGGTTTTATGCAGCACCCCAACTCACCTTTCCCCTTAAGCAAGCATAAGTTGGGTTTCTAAATTTGAGACCCTGTTCTGTTTTGTAATTCAGTTCCTGTGTAGCCAAGTTTACATTCCGTGTATTAGTGATATCTTATGATGTTTCTTTTCCTGTGTGACTTATTTCAGTTAGAATCATCGTACCTGAATCCACTCATTATGCTGCTACGGGCCTGATGACATAGATTTCATTGCTGAGTGATACTGCATTGTACGTAAGTACCACAACTTCTTTATCCATTTTTCACTTTCTGCGATACTGAACTTGTACCGTAAACCAGGTTCTTGTAAACAGAGCCGTCCCAACCTTTGGGGTGGCTGTGTCTTTTGATTTTAATTTCCCTAAGCTATAGGACCATAAGTGGAAGTGCCCTAGGCTCTGTTGCTTTGTTTTTTAGATGTTTCAGGAAACACCATACACTTATCCCGAGTGGCTGTTGGCAATTTACATCCCGCCCATCAGCATAACAAGGCTCCCAGTTCTCCATGGCCTGTCCTGCCTTTCTGGATTTTACACTTTTTTCAGATGGCCCTTTTGACCGGGGGGAAGTGAGACTTCATTGTAGTGCAGATTTCCTTTGCAAGCTTGCTTGGTTGGCCAAAAAGGGCGTATGCGTTTTTTCCTGAATATATTCAGGAAAAAACGCATACGCCCTTTTTGGCCAAGTGCATCATTGTGGACGTTCTGCCTCTTTTCCTATGCTTTAAATGCAATTCCAGTCTACCTCCTGAAATCGGTTTCCTGCAATTCTGCCCCACTTTCAAGTCCTCTTGGCAGCCTTACTTCAGTATATTTTTGGACGATAGCTGTCATTTATAACTCTGCAGGTTTGTGAATTACAGTGCCCCTGAGCTCCTTTCTTCAACTCGCTTTCTCGTGAGCTGGCCGCAACACCGCAGGATGGCTTCAGGCCCTAATCTGGTTCCGGCACGGCACGCTGAGCCTTTGGTTAATTCCTCTTCCTGGTGGGAAATGAGAGTTAAATTTGCCCGTCCACACACCTCCAGCTAGTCTGTCATTGGTTCTCCCTATTCCTGTTCATCTTCCGCAGAAATTGCAAACTGGGCCAAACAGGAGGTTAAAGGCACTGACTCTCCAAGTCGGGAGAGTGTTAGTAAAGCGTCTGGAATGTTGCACCCGAGTACCAGGGGACGAAAACTGAGACATATTGGAACACGTCTCCCGATCACACGGTTGATCATACTCTGGGTTCCACATGCATGTTTTAGCTGAAGGAAGAATACCTTAAACCTGGAGAGTTGAGACCCGTGGAATGGGTACCATGCAATATGACTTCAAAGGGTCTTCATTTGCTCACCGAACCTCTCCAATCCTATCACTGCTGCGTTTATGCCCCTGTACACACACTTGATTCTCTTTCAGAGACATAGCAATCCATAGGTTTTAAGATACTTCCTAGTCAGGTACACTCTTAGGCATTTAATATGGGGTGTTGAGTCCATTTCGTTGAGCAAGGAGTAGCTCTTGTCTATTCCATATTTGGCTTAAGGAACTTTATCTGTGCTCATTTCAATCTCTGGTTTTATGCAGCACCCCAACTCACCTTTCCCCTTAAGCAAGCATAAGTTGGTTTTCTAAATTTGAGACCCTGTTCTGTTTTGTAATTCAGTTCCTGTGTAGCCAAGTTTACATTCCGTGTATTAGTGATATCTTATGATGTTTCTTTTCCTGTGTGACTTATTTCAGTTAGAATCATCGTACCTGAATCCACTCATTATGCTGCTACGGGCCTGATGACATAGATTTCATTGCTGAGTGATACTGCATTGTACGTAAGTACCACAACTTCTTTATCCATTTTTCACTTTCTGCGATATTGAACTTGTACCGTAAACCAGGTTCTTGTAAACAGAGCCGTCCCAACCTTTGGGGTGGCTGTGTCTTTTGATTTTAATTTCCCTAAGCTATAGGACCATAAGTGGAAGTGCCCTAGGCTCTGTTGCTTTGTTTTTTAGATGTTTCAGGAAACACCATACACTTCTCCCGAGTGGCTGTTGGCAATTTACATCCCGCCCATCAGCATAACAAGGCTCCCAGTTCTCCATGGCCTGTCCTGCCTTTCTGGATTTTACACTTTTTTCAGATGGCCCTTTTGACCGGGGGGAAGTGAGACTTCACTGTAGTGCAGATTTCCTTTGCCACCTTCCTTGGTTGGCCAAAAAGGGCGTATGCGTTTTTTCCTGAATATATTCAGGAAAAAACGCATACGCCCTTTTTGGCCAAGTGCATCATTGTGGACGTTCTGCCTCTTTTCCTATGCTTTAAATGCAATTCCAGTCTACCTCCTGAAATCGGTTTCCTGTAATTCTGCCCCGCTTTCAAGTCCTCTTGGCAGCCTTACTTCAGTATATTTTTGGACGATAGCTGTCATTTATAACTCTGCAGGTTTGTGAATTACAGTGCCCCTGAGCTCCTTTCTTCAACTCGCTTTCTCGTGAGCTGGCCGCAACCCCGCAGGATGGCTTCAGGCCCTAATCTGGTTCCGGCACGGCACGCTGAGCCTTTGGTTAATTCCTCTTCCTGGTGGGAAATGAGAGTTAAATTTGCCCGTCCAGACACCTCCAGCTAGTCTGTCATTGGTTCTGCCTATTCCTGTTCATCTTCCGCAGAAATTGCAAACTGGGCCAAACAGGAGGTTAAAGGCACTGACTCTCCAAGTCGGGAGAGTGTTAGTAAAGCGTCTGGAATGTTGCACCCGAGTACCAGGGGACGAAAACTGAGACATATTGGAACACGTCTCCCGATCACACGGTTGATCATACTCTGGGTTCCACATGCATGTTTTAGCTGAAGGAAGAATACCTTAAACCTGGAGAGTTGAGACCCGTGGAATGGGTACCATGCAATATGACTTCAAAGGGTCTTCATTTGCTCACCGAACCTCTCCAATCCTATCACTGCTGCGTTTATGCCCCTGTACACACACTTGATTCTCTTTCAGAGACATAGCAATCCATAGGTTTTAAGATACTTCCTAGTCAGGTACACTCTTAGGCATTTAATATGGGGTGTTGAGTCCATTTCGTTGAGCAAGGAGTAGCTCTTGTCTATTCCATATTTGGCTTAAGGAACTTTATCTGTGCTCATTTCAATCTCTGGTTTTATGCAGCACCCCAACTCACCTTTCCCCTTAAGCAAGCATAAGTTGGTTTTCTAAATTTGAGACCCTGTTCTGTTTTGGAATTCAGTTCCTGTGTAGCCAAGTTTACATTCCGTGTATTAGTGATATCTTATGATGTTTCTTTTCCTGTGTGACTTATTTCAGTTAGAATCATCATACCTGAATCCACTCATTATGCAGCTACGGGCTTGATGACATAGATTTCATTGCTGAGTGATACTGCATTGTACGTAAGTACCACAACTTCTTTATCCATTTTTCACTTTCTGCGATATTGAACTTGTACCGTAAACCAGGTTCTTGTAAAGAGAGCCGTCCCAACCGTTGGGGTGGCTGTGTCTTTTTGATTTTAATTTCCCTAAGCTATAGGACCATAAGTGGAAGTGCCCTAGGCTCTGTTGCTTTGTTTTTTAGATGTTTCAGGAAACACCATACACTTCTCCCGAGTGGCTGTTGGCAATTTACATCCCGCCCATCAGCATAACAAGGCTCCCAGTTCTCCATGGCCTGTCCTGCCTTTCTGGATTTTACACTTTTTTCAGATGGCCCTTTTGACCGGGGGGAAGTGAGACTTCATTGTAGTGCAGATTTCCTTTGCAAGCTTGCTTGGTTGGCCAAAAAGGGCGTATGCGTTTTTTCCTGAATATATTCAGGAAAAAACGCATACGCCCTTTTTGGCCAAGTGCATCATTGTGGACGTTCTGCCTCTTTTCCTATGCTTTAAATGCAATTCCAGTCTACCTCCTGAAATCAGTTTCCTGCAATTCTGCCCCGCTTTCAAGTCCTCTTGGCAGCCTTACTTCAGTATATTTTTGGACGATAGCTGTCATTTATAACTCTGCAGGTTTGTGAATTACAGTGCCCCTGAGCTCCTTTCTTCAACTCGCTTTCTCGTGAGCTGGCCGCAACACCGCAGGATGGCTTCAGGCCCTAATCTGGTTCCGGCACGGCACGCTGAGCCTTTGGTTAATTCCTCTTCCTGGTGGGAAATGAGAGTTAAATTTGCCCGTCCAGACACCTCCAGCTAGTCTGTCATTGGTTCTCCCTATTCCTGTTCATCTTCCGCAGAAATTGCAAACTGGGCCAAACAGGAGGTTAAAGGCACTGACTCTCCAAGTCGGGAGAGTGTTAGTAAAGCGTCTGGAATGTTGCACCCGAGTACCAGGGGATGAAAACTGAGACATATTGGAACACGTCTCCCGATCACACGGTTGATCATACTCTGGGTTCCACATGCATGTTTTAGCTGAAGGAAGAATACCTTAAACCTGGAGAGTTGAGACCCGTGGAATGGGTACCATGCAATATGACTTCAAAGGGTCTTCATTTGCTCACCGAACCTCTCCAGTCCTATCACTGCTGCGTTTATGCCCCTGTACACACACTTGATTCTCTTTCAGAGACATAGCAATCCATAGGTTTTAAGATACTTCCTAGTCAGGTACACTCTTAGGCATTTAATATGGGGTGTTGAGTCCATTTCGTTGAGCAAGGAGTAGCTCTTGTCTATTCCATATTTGGCTTAAGGAACTTTATCTGTGCTCATTTCAATCTCTGGTTTTATGCAGCACCCCAACTCACCTTTCCCCTTAAGCAAGCATAAGTTGGTTTTCTAAATTTGAGACCCTGTTCTGTTTTGTAATTCAGTTCCTGTGTAGCCAAGTTTACATTCCGTGTATTAGTGATATCTTATGATGTTTCTTTTCCTGTGTGACTTATTTCAGTTAGAATCATCGTACCTGAATCCACTCATTATGCTGCTACGGGCCTGATGACATAGATTTCATTGCTGAGTGATACTGCATTGTACGTAAGTACCACAACTTCTTTATCCATTTTTCACTTTCTGCGATATTGAACTTGTACCGTAAACCAGGTTCTTGTAAACAGAGCCGTCCCAACCTTTGGGGTGGCTGTGTCTTTTGATTTTAATTTCCCTAAGCTATAGGACCATAAGTGGAAGTGCCCTAGGCTCTGTTGCTTTGTTTTTTAGATGTTTCAGGAAACACCATACACTTCTCCCGAGTGGCTGTTGGCAATTTACATCCCGCCCATCAGCATAACAAGGCTCCCAGTTCTCCATGGCCTGTCCTGCCTTTCTGGATTTTACACTTTTTTCAGATGGCCCTTTTGACCGGGGGGAAGTGAGACTTCACTGTAGTGCAGATTTCCTTTGCAAGCTTGCTTGGTTGGCCAAAAAGGGCGTATGCGTTTTTTCCTGAATATATTCAGGAAAAAACGCATACGCCCTTTTTGGCCAAGTGCATCATTGTGGACGTTCTGCCTCTTTTCCTATGCTTTAAATGCAATTCCAGTCTACCTCCTGAAATCGGTTTCCTGCAATTCTGCCCCGCTTTCAAGTCCTCTTGGCAGCCTTACTTCAGTATATTTTTGGACGATAGCTGTCATTTATAACTCTGCAGGTTTGTGAATTACAGTGCCCCTGAGCTCCTTTCTTCAAGTCGCTTTCTCGTGAGCTGGCCGCAACACCGCAGGATGGCTTCAGGCCCTAATCTGGTTCCGTCACGGCACGCTGAGCCTTTGGTTAATTCCTCTTCCTGGTGGGAAATGAGAGTTAAATTTGCCCGTCCAGACACCTCCAGCTAGTCTGTCATTGGTTCTCCCTATTCCTGTTCATCTTCCGCAGAAATTGCAAACTGGGCCAAACAGGAGGTTAAAGGCACTGACTCTCCAAGTCGGGAGAGTGTTAGTAAAGCGTCTGGAATGTTGCACCCGAGTACCAGGGGACGAAAACTGAGACATATTGGAACACGTCTCCCGATCACACGGTTGATCATACTCTGGGTTCCACATGCATGTTTTAGCTGAAGGAAGAATACCTTAAACCTGGAGAGTTGAGACCCGTGGAATGGGTACCATGCAATATGACTTCAAAGGGTCTTCATTTGCTCACCGAACCTCTCCAATCCTATCACTGCTGCGTTTATGCCCCTGTACACACACTTGATTCTCTTTCAGAGACATAGCAATCCATAGGTTTTAAGATACTTCCTAGTCAGGTACACTCTTAGGCATTTAATATGGGGTGTTGAGTCCATTTCGTTGAGCAAGGAGTAGCTCTTGTCTATTCCATATTTGGCTTAAGGAACTTTATCTGTGCTCATTTCAATCTCTGGTTTTATGCAGCACCCCAACTCACCTTTCCCCTTAAGCAAGCATAAGTTGGTTTTCTAAATTTGAGACCCTGTTCTGTTTTGTAATTCAGTTCCTGTGTAGCCAAGGTTACATTCCGTGTATTAGTGATATCTTATGATGTTTCTTTTCCTGTGTGACTTATTTCAGTTAGAATCATCGTACCTGAATCCACTCATTATGCTGCTACGGGCCTGATGACATAGATTTCATTGCTGAGTGATACAGCATTGTACGTAAGTACCACAACTTCTTTATCCATTTTTCACTTTCTGCGATATTGAACTTGTACCGTAAACCAGGTTCTTGTAAACAGAGCCGTCCCAACCTTTGGGGTGGCTGTGTCTTTTGATTTTAATTTCCCTAAGCTATAGGACCATAAGTGGAAGTGCCCTAGGCTCTGTTGCTTTGTTTTTTAGATGTTTCAGGAAACACCATACACTTCCCCGAGTGGCTGTTGGCAATTGACATCCCGCCCATCAGCATAACAAGGCTCCCAGTTCTCCATGGCCTGTCCTGCCTTTCTGGATTTTACACTTTTTTCAGATGGCCCTTTTGACCGGGGGGAAGTGAGACTTCATTGTAGTGCAGATTTCCTTTGCAAGCTTGCTTGGTTGGCCAAAAAGGGCGTATGCGTTTTTTCCTGAATATATTCAGGAAAAAACGCATACGCCCTTTTTGGCCAAGTGCATCATTGTGGACGTTCTGCCTCTTTTCCTATGCTTTAAATGCAATTCCAGTCTACCTCCTGAAATCGGTTTCCTGCAATTCTGCCCCGCTTTCAAGTCCTCTTGGCAGCCTTACTTCAGTATATTTTTGGACGATAGCTGTCATTTATAACTCTGCAGGTTTGTGAATTACAGTGCCCCTGAGCTCCTTTCTTCAACTCGCTTTCTCGTGAGCTGGCCGCAACACCGCAGGATGGCTTCAGGCCCTAATCTGGTTCCGGCACGGCACGCTGAGCCTTTGGTTAATTCCTCTTCCTGGTGGGAAATGAGAGTTAAATTTGCCCGTCCAGACACCTCCAGCTAGTCTGTCATTGGTTCTCCCTATTCCTGTTCATCTTCCGCAGAAATTGCAAACTGGGCCAAACAGGAGGTTAAAGGCACTGACTCTCCAAGTCGGGAGAGTGTTAGTAAAGCGTCTGGAATGTTGCACCCGAGTACCAGGGGACGAAAACTGAGACATATTGGAACACGTCTCCCGATCACATGGTTGATCATACTCTGGGTTCCACATGCATGTTTTAGCTGAAGGAAGAATACCTTAAACCTGGAGAGTTGAGACCCGTGGAATGGGTACCATGCAATATGACTTCAAAGGGTCTTCATTTGCTCACCGAACCTCTCCAATCCTATCACTGCTGCGTTTATGCCCCTGTACACACACTTGATTCTCTTCCAGAGACATAGCAATCCATAGGTTTTAAGATACTTCCTAGTCAGGTACACTCTTAGGCATTTAATATGGGGTGTTGAGTCCATTTCGTTGAGCAAGGAGTAGCTCTTGTCTATTCCATATTTGGCTTAAGGAACTTTATCTGTGCTCATTTCAATCTCTGGTTTTATGCAGCACCCCAACTCACCTTTCCCCTTAAGCAAGCATAAGTTGGTTTTCTAAATTTGAGACCCTGTTCTGTTTTGGAATTCAGTTCCTGTGTAGCCAAGTTTACATTCCGTGTATTAGTGATATCTTATGATGTTTCTTTTCCTGTGTGACTTATTTCAGTTAGAATCATCGTACCTGAATCCACTCATTATGCTGCTACGGGCCTGATGACATAGATTTCATTGCTGAGTGATACTGCATTGTACGTAAGTACCACAACTTCTTTATCCATTTTTCACTTTCTGCGATATTGAACTTGTACCGTAAACCAGGTTCTTGTAAACAGAGCCGTCCCAACCGTTGGGGTGGCTGTGTCTTTTTGATTTTAATTTCCCTAAGCTATAGGACCATAAGTGGAAGTGCCCTAGGCTCTGTTGCTTTGTTTTTTAGCTGTTTCAGGAAACACCATACACTTCTCCGGAGTGGCTGTTGGCAATTTACATCCCGCCCATCAGCATAACAAGGCTCCCAGTTCTCCATGGCCTGTCCTGCCTTTCTGGATTTTACACTTTTTTCAGATGGCCCTTTTGACCGGGGGGAAGTGAGACTTCATTGTAGTGCAGATTTCCTTTGCAAGCTTGCTTGGTTGGCCAAAAAGGGCGTATGCGTTTTTTCCTGAATATATTCAGGAAAAAACGCATACGCCCTTTTTGGCCAAGTGCATCATTGTGGACGTTCTGCCTCTTTTCCTATGCTTTAAATGCAATTCCAGTCTACCTCCTGAAATCGGTTTCCTGCAATTCTGCCCCGCTTTCAAGTCCTCTTGGCAGCCTTACTTCAGTATATTTTTGGACGATAGCTGTCATTTATAACTCTGCAGGTTTGTGAATTACAGTGCCCCTGAGCTCCTTTCTTCAACTCGCTTTCTCGTGAGCTGGCCGCAACACCGCAGGATGGCTTCAGGCCCTAATCTGGTTCCGGCACGGCACGCTGAGCCTTTGGTTAATTCCTCTTCCTGGTGGGAAATGAGAGTTAAATTTGCCCGTCCACACACCTCCAGCTGGTCTGTAATTGGTTCTCCCTATTCCTGTTCATCTTCCGCAGAAATTGCAAACTGGGCCAAACAGGAGGTTAAAGGCACTGACTCTCCAAGTCGGGAGAGTGTTAGTAAAGCGTCTGGAATGTTGCACCCGAGTACCAGGGGACGAAAACTGAGACATATTGGAACACGTCTCCCGATCACACGGTTGATCATACTCTGGGTTCCACATGCATGTTTTAGCTGAAGGAAGAATACCTTAAACCTGGAGAGTTGAGACCCGTGGAATGGGTACCATGCAATATGACTTCAAAGGGTCTTCATTTGCTCACCGAACCTTTCCAATCCTATCACTGCTGCGTTTATGCCCCTGCACACACGCTTGATTCTCTTTCGGAGACATAGCAATCCATAGGTTTTAAGATACTTCCTAGTCAGGTATATTCTTAGGTGTTTAATATGGGGTGTTGAATCCATTTCGTTGAGCAAGGAGTAGCTCTTGTCTATTCCATATTTGGCTTAAGGAACTTTATCTGTGCTCATTTCAATCTCTGGTTTTATGCAGCACCCCAACTCACCTTTCCCCTTAAGCAAGCATAAGTTGGGTTTCTAAATTTGAGACCCTGTTCTGTTTTGGAATTCAGTTCCAGTGTAGCCAAGTTTACATTCCGTGTATTAGTGATATCTTATGATGTTTCTTTTTCTGTGTGACTCATTTCAGTTAGAATCATCATACCTGAATCCACTCATTATGCTGCTACGGGCCTGATGACATAGATTTCATTGCTGAGTGATACTGCATTGTACGTAAGTACCACAACTTCTTTATCCATTTTTCACTTTCTGTGATATTGAACTTGTACCGTAAACCAGGTTCTTGTAAACAGAGCCGTCCCAACCTTTGGGGTGGCTGTGTCTTTTTGATTTTAATTTCCCTAAGCTATAGGACCATATGTGGAAGTGCCCTAGGCTCTGTTGCTTTGTTTTTTAGATGTTTCAGGAAACACCGTACACTTCTCCCGAGTGGCTGTTGGCAATTTACATCCCGCCCATCAGCATAACAAGGCTCCCAGTTCTCCATGGCCTGTCCTGCCTTTCTGGATTTTACACTTTTTTCAGATGGCCCTTTTGACCGGGGGGAAGTGAGACTTCACTGTAGTGCAGATTTCCTTTGCAAGCTTGCTTGGTTGGCCAAAAAGGGCATATGCGTTTTTTCCTGAATATATTCAGGAAAAAACGCATACGCCCTTTTTGGCCAAGTGCATCATTGTGGACGTTCTGCCTCTTTTCCTATGCTTTAAATGCAATTCCAGTCTACCTCCTGAAATCGGTTTCCTGCAATTCTGCCCCGCTTTCAAGTCCTCTTGGCAGCCTTACTTCAGTATATTTTTGGACGATAGCTGTCATTTATAACTCTGCAGGTTTGTGAATTACAGTGCCCCTGAGCTCCTTTCTTCAAGTCGCTTTCTCGTGAGGTGGCCGCAACCCCGCAGGATGGCTTCAGGCCCTAATCTGGTTCCGGCACGGCACGCTGAGCCTTTGGTTAATTCCTCTTCCTGGTGGGAAATGAGAGTTAAATTTGCCCGTCCAGACACCTCCAGCTAGTCTGTCATTGGTTCTCCCTATTCCTGTTCATCTTCCGCAGAAATTGCAAACTGGGCCAAACAGGAGGTTAAAGGCACTGACTCTCCAAGTCGGGAGAGTGTTAGTAAAGCGTCTGGAATGTTGCACCCGAGTACCAGGGGACGAAAACTGAGACATATTGGAACACGTCTCCCGATCACACGGTTGATCATACTCTGGGTTCCACATGCATGTTTTAGCTGAAGGAAGAATCCCTTAAACCTGGAGAGTTGAGACCCGTGGAATGGGTACCATGCAATATGACTTCAAAGGGTCTTCATTTGCTCACCGAACCTCTCCAATCCTATCACTGCTGCGTTTATGCCCCTGTACACACACTTGATTCTCTTTCAGAGACATAGCAATCCATAGGTTTTAAGATACTTCCTAGTCAGGTACACTCTTAGGCATTTAATATGGGGTGTTGAGTCCATTTCGTTGAGCAAGGAGTAGCTCTTGTCTATTCCATATTTGGCTTAAGGAACTTTATCTGTGCTCATTTCAATCTCTGGTTTTATGCAGCACCCCAACTCACCTTTCCCCTTAAGCAAGCATAAGTTGGTTTTCTAAATTTGAGACCCTGTTCTGTTTTGTAATTCAGTTCCTGTGTAGCCAAGGTTACATTCCGTGTATTAGTGATATCTTATGATGTTTCTTTTCCTGTGTGACTTATTTCAGTTAGAATCATCGTACCTGAATCCACTCATTATGCTGCTACGGGCCTGATGACATAGATTTCATTGCTGAGTGATACAGCATTGTACGTAAGTACCACAACTTCTTTATCCATTTTTCACTTTCTGCGATATTGAACTTGTACCGTAAACCAGGTTCTTGTAAACAGAGCCGTCCCAACCTTTGGGGTGGCTGTGTCTTTTGATTTTAATTTCCCTAAACTATAGGACCATAAGTGGAAGTGCCCTAGGCTCTGTTGCTTTGTTTTTTAGATGTTTCAGGAAACACCATACACTTCTCCCGAGTGGCTGTTGGCAATTGACATCCCGCCCATCAGCATAACAAGGCTCCCAGTTCTCCATGGCCTGTCCTGCCTTTCTGGATTTTACACTTTTTTCAGATGGCCCTTTTGACCGGGGGGAAGTGAGACTTCATTGTAGTGCAGATTTCCTTTGCAAGCTTGCTTGGTTGGCCAAAAAGGGCGTATGCGTTTTTTCCTGAATATATTCAGGAAAAAACGCATACGCCCTTTTTGGCCAAGTGCATCATTGTGGACGTTCTGCCTCTTTTCCTATGCTTTAAATGCAATTCCAGTCTACCTCCTGAAATCGGTTTCCTGCAATTCTGCCCCGCTTTCAAGTCCTCTTGGCAGCCTTACTTCAGTATATTTTTGGACGATAGCTGTCATTTATAACTCTGCAGGTTTGTGAATTACAGTGCCCCTGAGCTCCTTTCTTCAACTCGCTTTCTCGTGAGCTGGCCGCAACCCCGCAGGATGGCTTCAGGCCCTAATCTGGTTCCGGCACGGCACGCTGAGCCTTTGGTTAATTCCTCTTCCTGGTGGGAAATGAGAGTTAAATTTGCCCGTCCAGACACCTCCAGCTAGTCTGTCATTGGTTCTCCCTATTCCTGTTCATCTTCCGCAGAAATTGCAAACTGGGCCAAACAGGAGGTTAAAGGCACTGACTCTCCAAGTCGGGAGAGTGTTAGTAAAGCGTCTGGAATGTTGCACCCGAGTACCAGGGGACGAAAACTGAGACATATTGGAACACGTCTCCCGATCACACGGTTGATCATACTCTGGGTTCCACATGCATGTTTTAGCTGAAGGAAGAATACCTTAAACCTGGAGAGTTGAGACCCGTGGAATGGGTACCATGCAATATGACTTCAAAGGGTCTTCATTTGCTCACCGAACCTCTCCAGTCCTATCACTGCTGCGTTTATGCCCCTGTACACACACTTGATTCTCTTTCAGAGACATAGCAATCCATAGGTTTTAAGATACTTCCTAGTCAGGTACACTCTTAGGCATTTAATATGGGGTGTTGAGTCCATTTCGTTGAGCAAGGAGTAGCTCTTGTCTATTCCATATTTGGCTTAAGGAACTTTATCTGTGCTCATTTCAATCTCTGGTTTTATGCAGCACCCCAACTCACCTTTCCCCTTAAGCAAGCATAAGTTGGTTTTCTAAATTTGAGACCCTGTTCTGTTTTGGAATTAAGTTCCTGTGTAGCCAAGTTTACATTCCGTGTATTAGTGATATCTTATGATGTTTCTTTTCCTGTGTGACTTATTTCAGTTAGAATCATCGTACCTGAATCCACTCATTATGCTGCTACGGGCCTGATGACATAGATTTCATTGCTGAGTGATA
Organism: Lagenorhynchus albirostris; assembly: GCF_949774975.1. NCBI lineage: Eukaryota > Metazoa > Chordata > Mammalia > Artiodactyla > Delphinidae > Lagenorhynchus > Lagenorhynchus albirostris. Next base: position 560,748 of record NW_026783265.1, read on the forward strand.
CTGCATTGTACGTAAGTACCACAACTTCTTTATCCATTTTTCACTTTCTGCGATATTGAACTTGTACCGTAAACCAGGTTCTTGTAAACAGAGCCGTCCCAACCTTTGGGGTGGCTGTGTCTTTTGATTTTAATTTCCCTAAGCTATAGGACCATAAGTGGAAGTGCCCTAGGCTCTGTTGCTTTGTTTTTTAGATGTTTCAGGAAACACCATACACTTCTCCCGAGTGGCTGTTGGCAATTTACATCCCGCCCATCAGCATAACAAGGCTCCCAGTTCTCCATGGCCTGTCCTGCCTTTCTGGATTTTACACTTTTTTCAGATGGCCCTTTTGACCGGGGGGAAGTGAGACTTCACTGTAGTGCAGATTTCCTTTGCAAGCTTGCTTGGTTGGCCAAAAAGGGCGTATGCGTTTTTTCCTGAATATATTCAGGAAAAAACGCATACGCCCTTTTTGGCCAAGTGCATCATTGTGGACGTTCTGCCTCTTTTCCTATGCTTTAAATGCAATTCCAGTCTACCTCCTGAAATCGGTTTCCTGCAATTCTGCCCCGCTTTCAAGTCCTCTTGGCAGCCTTACTTCAGTATATTTTTGGACGATAGCTGTCATTTATAACTCTGCAGGTTTGTGAATTACAGTGCCCCTGAGCTCCTTTCTTCAAGTCGCTTTCTCGTGAGCTGGCCGCAACACCGCAGGATGGCTTCAGGCCCTAATCTGGTTCCGTCACGGCACGCTGAGCCTTTGGTTAATTCCTCTTCCTGGTGGGAAATGAGAGTTAAATTTGCCCGTCCAGACACCTCCAGCTAGTCTGTCATTGGTTCTCCCTATTCCTGTTCATCTTCCGCAGAAATTGCAAACTGGGCCAAACAGGAGGTTAAAGGCACTGACTCTCCAAGTCGGGAGAGTGTTAGTAAAGCGTCTGGAATGTTGCACCCGAGTACCAGGGGACGAAAACTGAGACATATTGGAACACGTCTCCCGATCACACGGTTGATCATACTCTGGGTTCCACATGCATGTTTTAGCTGAAGGAAGAATACCTTAAACCTGGAGAGTTGAGACCCGTGGAATGGGTACCATGCAATATGACTTCAAAGGGTCTTCATTTGCTCACCGAACCTCTCCAATCCTATCACTGCTGCGTTTATGCCCCTGTACACACACTTGATTCTCTTTCAGAGACATAGCAATCCATAGGTTTTAAGATACTTCCTAGTCAGGTACACTCTTAGGCATTTAATATGGGGTGTTGAGTCCATTTCGTTGAGCAAGGAGTAGCTCTTGTCTATTCCATATTTGGCTTAAGGAACTTTATCTGTGCTCATTTCAATCTCTGGTTTTATGCAGCACCCCAACTCACCTTTCCCCTTAAGCAAGCATAAGTTGGTTTTCTAAATTTGAGACCCTGTTCTGTTTTGTAATTCAGTTCCTGTGTAGCCAAGGTTACATTCCGTGTATTAGTGATATCTTATGATGTTTCTTTTCCTGTGTGACTTATTTCAGTTAGAATCATCGTACCTGAATCCACTCATTATGCTGCTACGGGCCTGATGACATAGATTTCATTGCTGAGTGATACAGCATTGTACGTAAGTACCACAACTTCTTTATCCATTTTTCACTTTCTGCGATATTGAACTTGTACCGTAAACCAGGTTCTTGTAAACAGAGCCGTCCCAACCTTTGGGGTGGCTGTGTCTTTTGATTTTAATTTCCCTAAGCTATAGGACCATAAGTGGAAGTGCCCTAGGCTCTGTTGCTTTGTTTTTTAGATGTTTCAGGAAACACCATACACTTCTCCCGAGTGGCTGTTGGCAATTTACATCCCGCCCATCAGCATAACAAGGCTCCCAGTTCTCCATGGCCTGTCCTGCCTTTCTGGATTTTACACTTTTTTCAGATGGCCCTTTTGACCGGGGGGAAGTGAGACTTCACTGTAGTGCAGATTTCCTTTGCAAGCTTGCTTGGTTGGCCAAAAAGGGCGTATGCGTTTTTTCCTGAATATATTCAGGAAAAAACGCATACGCCCTTTTTGGCCAAGTGCATCATTGTGGACGTTCTGCCTCTTTTCCTATGCTTTAAATGCAATTCCAGTCTACCTCCTGAAATCGGTTTCCTGCAATTCTGCCCCGCTTTCAAGTCCTCTTGGCAGCCTTACTTCAGTATATTTTTGGACGATAGCTGTCATTTATAACTCTGCAGGTTTGTGAATTACAGTGCCCCTGAGCTCCTTTCTTCAAGTCGCTTTCTCGTGAGCTGGCCGCAACACCGCAGGATGGCTTCAGGCCCTAATCTGGTTCCGTCACGGCACGCTGAGCCTTTGGTTAATTCCTCTTCCTGGTGGGAAATGAGAGTTAAATTTGCCCGTCCAGACACCTCCAGCTAGTCTGTCATTGGTTCTCCCTATTCCTGTTCATCTTCCGCAGAAATTGCAAACTGGGCCAAACAGGAGGTTAAAGGCACTGACTCTCCAAGTCGGGAGAGTGTTAGTAAAGCGTCTGGAATGTTGCACCCGAGTACCAGGGGACGAAAACTGAGACATATTGGAACACGTCTCCCGATCACACGGTTGATCATACTCTGGGTTCCACATGCATGTTTTAGCTGAAGGAAGAATACCTTAAACCTGGAGAGTTGAGACCCGTGGAATGGGTACCATGCAATATGACTTCAAAGGGTCTTCATTTGCTCACCGAACCTCTCCAATCCTATCACTGCTGCGTTTATGCCCCTGTACACACACTTGATTCTCTTTCAGAGACATAGCAATCCATAGGTTTTAAGATACTTCCTAGTCAGGTACACTCTTAGGCATTTAATATGGGGTGTTGAGTCCATTTCGTTGAGCAAGGAGTAGCTCTTGTCTATTCCATATTTGGCTTAAGGAACTTTATCTGTGCTCATTTCAATCTCTGGTTTTATGCAGCACCCCAACTCACCTTTCCCCTTAAGCAAGCATAAGTTGGTTTTCTAAATTTGAGACCCTGTTCTGTTTTGTAATTCAGTTCCTGTGTAGCCAAGGTTACATTCCGTGTATTAGTGATATCTTATGATGTTTCTTTTCCTGTGTGACTTATTTCAGTTAGAATCATCGTACCTGAATCCACTCATTATGCTGCTACGGGCCTGATGACATAGATTTCATTGCTGAGTGATACAGCATTGTACGTAAGTACCACAACTTCTTTATCCATTTTTCACTTTCTGCGATATTGAACTTGTACCGTAAACCAGGTTCTTGTAAACAGAGCCGTCCCAACCTTTGGGGTGGCTGTGTCTTTTGATTTTAATTTCCCTAAGCTATAGGACCATAAGTGGAAGTGCCCTAGGCTCTGTTGCTTTGTTTTTTAGATGTTTCAGGAAACACCATACACTTCTCCCGAGTGGCTGTTGGCAATTGACATCCCGCCCATCAGCATAACAAGGCTCCCAGTTCTCCATGGCCTGTCCTGCCTTTCTGGATTTTACACTTTTTTCAGATGGCCCTTTTGACCGGGGGGAAGTGAGACTTCATTGTAGTGCAGATTTCCTTTGCAAGCTTGCTTGGTTGGCCAAAAAGGGCGTATGCGTTTTTTCCTGAATATATTCAGGAAAAAACGCATACGCCCTTTTTGGCCAAGTGCATCATTGTGGACGTTCTGCCTCTTTTCCTATGCTTTAAATGCAATTCCAGTCTACCTCCTGAAATCGGTTTCCTGCAATTCTGCCCCGCTTTCAAGTCCTCTTGGCAGCCTTACTTCAGTATATTTTTGGACGATAGCTGTCATTTATAACTCTGCAGGTTTGTGAATTACAGTGCCCCTGAGCTCCTTTCTTCAAGTCGCTTTCTCGTGAGCTGGCCGCAACACCGCAGGATGGCTTCAGGCCCTAATCTGGTTCCGGCACGGCACGCTGAGCCTTTGGTTAATTCCTCTTCCTGGTGGGAAATGAGAGTTAAATTTGCCCGTCCACACACCTCCAGCTGGTCTGTAATTGGTTCTCCCTATTCCTGTTCATCTTCCGCAGAAATTGCAAACTGGGCCAAACAGGAGGTTAAAGGCACTGACTCTCCAAGTCGGGAGAGTGTTAGTAAAGCGTCTGGAATGTTGCACCCGAGTACCAGGGGACGAAAACTGAGACATATTGGAACACGTCTCCCGATCACACGGTTGATCATACTCTGGGTTCCACATGCATGTTTTAGCTGAAGGAAGAATACCTTAAACCTGGAGAGTTGAGACCCGTGGAATGGGTACCATGCAATATGACTTCAAAGGGTCTTCATTTGCTCACCGAACCTTTCCAATCCTATCACTGCTGCGTTTATGCCCCTGCACACACGCTTGATTCTCTTTCGGAGACATAGCAATCCATAGGTTTTAAGATACTTCCTAGTCAGGTATATTCTTAGGTGTTTAATATGGGGTGTTGAATCCATTTCGTTGAGCAAGGAGTAGCTCTTGTCTATTCCATATTTGGCTTAAGGAACTTTATCTGTGCTCATTTCAATCTCTGGTTTTATGCAGCACCCCAACTCACCTTTCCCCTTAAGCAAGCATAAGTTGGGTTTCTAAATTTGAGACCCTGTTCTGTTTTGGAATTCAGTTCCAGTGTAGCCAAGTTTACATTCCGTGTATTAGTGATATCTTATGATGTTTCTTTTTCTGTGTGACTCATTTCAGTTAGAATCATCATACCTGAATCCACTCATTATGCTGCTACGGGCCTGATGACATAGATTTCATTGCTGAGTGATACTGCATTGTACGTAAGTACCACAACTTCTTTATCCATTTTTCACTTTCTGTGATATTGAACTTGTACCGTAAACCAGGTTCTTGTAAACAGAGCCGTCCCAACCTTTGGGGTGGCTGTGTCTTTTTGATTTTAATTTCCCTAAGCTATAGGACCATATGTGGAAGTGCCCTAGGCTCTGTTGCTTTGTTTTTTAGATGTTTCAGGAAACACCGTACACTTCTCCCGAGTGGCTGTTGGCAATTTACATCCCGCCCATCAGCATAACAAGGCTCCCAGTTCTCCATGGCCTGTCCTGCCTTTCTGGATTTTACACTTTTTTCAGATGGCCCTTTTGACCGGGGGGAAGTGAGACTTCACTGTAGTGCAGATTTCCTTTGCAAGCTTGCTTGGTTGGCCAAAAAGGGCGTATGCGTTTTTTCCTGAATATATTCAGGAAAAAACGCATACGCCCTTTTTGGCCAAGTGCATCATTGTGGACGTTCTGCCTCTTTTCCTATGCTTTAAATGCAATTCCAGTCTACCTCCTGAAATCGGTTTCCTGCAATTCTGCCCCGCTTTCAAGTCCTCTTGGCAGCCTTACTTCAGTATATTTTTGGACGATAGCTGTCATTTATAACTCTGCAGGTTTGTGAATTACAGTGCCCCTGAGCTCCTTTCTTCAACTCGCTTTCTCGTGAGGTGGCCGCAACCCCGCAGGATGGCTTCAGGCCCTAATCTGGTTCCGGCACGGCACGCTGAGCCTTTGGTTAATTCCTCTTCCTGGTGGGAAATGAGAGTTAAATTTGCCCGTCCAGACACCTCCAGCTAGTCTGTCATTGGTTCTCCCTATTCCTGTTCATCTTCCGCAGAAATTGCAAACTGGGCCAAACAGGAGGTTAAAGGCACTGACTCTCCAAGTCGGGAGAGTGTTAGTAAAGCGTCTGGAATGTTGCACCCGAGTACCAGGGGACGAAAACTGAGACATATTGGAACACGTCTCCCGATCACACGGTTGATCATACTCTGGGTTCCACATGCATGTTTTAGCTGAAGGAAGAATCCCTTAAACCTGGAGAGTTGAGACCCGTGGAATGGGTACCATGCAATATGACTTCAAAGGGTCTTCATTTGCTCACCGAACCTCTCCAATCCTATCACTGCTGCGTTTATGCCCCTGTACACACACTTGATTCTCTTTCAGAGACATAGCAATCCATAGGTTTTAAGATACTTCCTAGTCAGGTACACTCTTAGGCATTTAATATGGGGTGTTGAGTCCATTTCGTTGAGCAAGGAGTAGCTCTTGTCTATTCCATATTTGGCTTAAGGAACTTTATCTGTGCTCATTTCAATCTCTGGTTTTATGCAGCACCCCAACTCACCTTTCCCCTTAAGCAAGCATAAGTTGGGTTTCTAAATTTGAGACCCTGTTCTGTTTTGTAATTCAGTTCCTGTGTAGCCAAGTTTACATTCCGTGTATTAGTGATATCTTATGATGTTTCTTTTCCTGTGTGACTTATTTCAGTTAGAATCATCGTACCTGAATCCACTCATTATGCTGCTACGGGCCTGGTGACATAGATTTCATTGCTGAGTGATACTGCATTGTACGTAAGTACCACAACTTCTTTATCCATTTTTCACTTTCTGCGATACTGAACTTGTACCGTAAACCAGGTTCTTGTAAACAGAGCCGTCCCAACCTTTGGGGTGGCTGTGTCTTTTGATTTTAATTTCCCTAAGCTATAGGACCATAAGTGGAAGTGCCCTAGGCTCTGTTGCTTTGTTTTTTAGATGTTTCAGGAAACACCATACACTTCTCCCGAGTGGCTGTTGGCAATTGACATCCCGCCCATCAGCATAACAAGGCTCCCAGTTCTCCATGGCCTGTCCTGCCTTTCTGGATTTTACACTTTTTTCAGATGGCCCTTTTGACCGGGGGGAAGTGAGACTTCATTGTAGTGCAGATTTCCTTTGCAAGCTTGCTTGGTTGGCCAAAAAGGGCGTATGCGTTTTTTCCTGAATATATTCAGGAAAAAACGCATACGCCCTTTTTGGCCAAGTGCATCATTGTGGACGTTCTGCCTCTTTTCCTATGCTTTAAATGCAATTCCAGTCTACCTCCTGAAATCGGTTTCCTGCAATTCTGCCCCGCTTTCAAGTCCTCTTGGCAGCCTTACTTCAGTATATTTTTGGACGATAGCTGTCATTTATAACTCTGCAGGTTTGTGAATTACAGTGCCCCTGAGCTCCTTTCTTCAACTCGCTTTCTCGTGAGCTGGCCGCAACACCGCAGGATGGCTTCAGGCCCTAATCTGGTTCCGGCACGGCACGCTGAGCCTTTGGTTAATTCCTCTTCCTGGTGGGAAATGAGAGTTAAATTTGCCCGTCCACACACCTCCAGCTGGTCTGTAATTGGTTCTCCCTATTCCTGTTCATCTTCCACAGAAATTGCAAACTGGGCCAAACAGGAGGTTAAAGGCACTGACTCTCCAAGTCGGGAGAGTGTTAGTAAAGCGTCTGGAATGTTGCACCCGAGTACCAGGGGACGAAAACTGAGACATATTGGAACACGTCTCCCGATCACACGGTTGATCATACTCTGGGTTCCACATGCATGTTTTAGCTGAAGGAAGAATACCTTAAACCTGGAGAGTTGAGACCCGTGGAATGGGTACCATGCAATATGACTTCAAAGGGTCTTCATTTGCTCACCGAACCTTTCCAATCCTATCACTGCTGCGTTTATGCCCCTGCACACACGCTTGATTCTCTTTCGGAGACATAGCAATCCATAGGTTTTAAGATACTTCCTAGTCAGGTATATTCTTAGGTGTTTAATATGGGGTGTTGAATCCATTTCGTTGAGCAAGGAGTAGCTCTTGTCTATTCCATATTTGGCTTAAGGAACTTTATCTGTGCTCATTTCAATCTCTGGTTTTATGCAGCACCCCAACTCACCTTTCCCCTTAAGCAAGCATAAGTTGGGTTTCTAAATTTGAGACCCTGTTCTGTTTTGGAATTCAGTTCCAGTGTAGCCAAGTTTACATTCCGTGTATTAGTGATATCTTATGATGTTTCTTTTTCTGTGTGACTCATTTCAGTTAGAATCATCATACCTGAATCCACTCATTATGCTGCTACGGGCCTGATGACATAGATTTCATTGCTGAGTGATACTGCATTGTACGTAAGTACCACAACTTCTTTATCCATTTTTCACTTTCTGTGATATTGAACTTGTACCGTAAACCAGGTTCTTGTAAACAGAGCCGTCCCAACCTTTGGGGTGGCTGTGTCTTTTTGATTTTAATTTCCCTAAGCTATAGGACCATATGTGGAAGGGCCCTAGGCTCTGTTGCTTTGTTTTTTAGATGTTTCAGGAAACACCGTACACTTCTCCCGAGTGGCTGTTGGCAATTTACATCCCGCCCATCAGCATAACAAGGCTCCCAGTTCTCCATGGCCTGTCCTGCCTTTCTGGATTTTACACTTTTTTCAGATGGCCCTTTTGACCGGGGGGAAGTGAGACTTCACTGTAGTGCAGATTTCCTTTGCAAGCTTGCTTGGTTGGCCAAAAAGGGCGTATGCGTTTTTTCCTGAATATATTCAGGAAAAAACGCATACGCCCTTTTTGGCCAAGTGCATCATTGTGGACGTTCTGCCTCTTTTCCTATGCTTTAAATGCAATTCCAGTCTACCTCCTGAAATCGGTTTCCTGCAATTCTGCCCCGCTTTCAAGTCCTCTTGGCAGCCTTACTTCAGTATATTTTTGGACGATAGCTGTCATTTATAACTCTGCAGGTTTGTGAATTACAGTGCCCCTGAGCTCCTTTCTTCAACTCGCTTTCTCGTGAGGTGGCCGCAACCCCGCAGGATGGCTTCAGGCCCTAATCTGGTTCCGGCACGGCACGCTGAGCCTTTGGTTAATTCCTCTTCCTGGTGGGAAATGAGAGTTAAATTTGCCCGTCCAGACACCTCCAGCTAGTCTGTCGTTGGTTCTCCCTATTCCTGTTCATCTTCCGCAGAAATTGCAAACTGGGCCAAACAGGAGGTTAAAGGCACTGACTCTCCAAGTCGGGAGAGTGTTAGTAAAGCGTCTGGAATGTTGCACCCGAGTACCAGGGGACGAAAACTGAGACATATTGGAACACGTCTCCCGATCACACGGTTGATCATACTCTGGGTTCCACATACATGTTTTAGCTGAAGGAAGAATACCTTAAACCTGGAGAGTTGAGACCCGTGGAATGGGTACCATGCAATATGACTTCAAAGGGTCTTCATTTGCTCACCGAACCTCTCCAATCCTATCACTGCTGCGTTTATGCCCCTGTACACACACTTGATTCTCTTTCAGAGACATAGCAATCCATAGGTTTTAAGATACTTCCTAGTCAGGTACACTCTTAGGCATTTAATATGGGGTGTTGAGTCCATTTCGTTGAGCAAGGAGTAGCTCTTGTCTATTCCATATTTGGCTTAAGGAACTTTATCTGTGCTCATTTCAATCTCTGGTTTTATGCAGCACCCCAACTCACCTTTCCCCTTAAGCAAGCATAAGTTGGGTTTCTAAATTTGAGACCCTGTTCTGTTTTGTAATTCAGTTCCTGTGTAGCCAAGTTTACATTCCGTGTATTAGTGATATCTTATGATGTTTCTTTTCCTGTGTGACTTATTTCAGTTAGAATCATCGTACCTGAATCCACTCATTATGCTGCTACGGGCCTGATGACATAGATTTCATTGCTGAGTGATACTGCATTGTACGTAAGTACCACAACTTCTTTATCCATTTTTCACTTTCTGCGATATTGAACTTGTACCGTAAACCAGGTTCTTGTAAACAGAGCCGTCCCAACCTTTGGGGTGGCTGTGTCTTTTGATTTTAATTTCCCTAAGCTATAGGACCATAAGTGGAAGTGCCCTAGGCTCTGTTGCTTTGTTTTTTAGATGTTTCAGGAAACACCATACACTTCTCCCGAGTGGCTGTTGGCAATTTACATCCCGCCCATCAGCATAACAAGGCTCCCAGTTCTCCATGGCCTGTCCTGCCTTTCTGGATTTTACACTTTTTTCAGATGGCCCTTTTGACCGGGGGGAAGTGAGACTTCACTGTAGTGCAGATTTCCTTTGCAAGCTTGCTTGGTTGGCCAAAAAGGGCGTATGCGTTTTTTCCTGAATATATTCAGGAAAAAACGCATACGCCCTTTTTGGCCAAGTGCATCATTGTGGACGTTCTGCCTCTTTTCCTATGCTTTAAATGCAATTCCAGTCTACCTCCTGAAATCGGTTTCCTGCAATTCTGCCCCGCTTTCAAGTCCTCTTGGCAGCCTTACTTCAGTATATTTTTGGACGATAGCTGTCATTTATAACTCTGCAGGTTTGTGAATTACAGTGCCCCTGAGCTCCTTTCTTCAACTCGCTTTCTCGTGAGCTGGCCGCAACCCCGCAGGATGGCTTCAGGCCCTAATCTGGTTGCGGCACGGCACGCTGAGCCTTTGGTTAATTCCTCTTCCTGGTGGGAAATGAGAGTTAAATTTGCCCGTCCAGACACCTCCAGCTAGTCTGTCATTGGTTCTCCCTATTCCTGTTCATCTTCCGCAGAAATTGCAAACTGGGCCAAACAGGAGGTTAAAGGCACTGACTCTCCAAGTCGGGAGAGTGTTAGTAAAGCGTCTGGAATGTTGCACCCGAGTACCAGGGGACGAAAACTGAGACATATTGGAACACGTCTCCCGATCACACGGTTGATCATACTCTGGGTTCCACATGCATGTTTTAGCTGAAGGAAGAATACCTTAAACCTGGAGAGTTGAGACCCGTGGAATGGGTACCATGCAATATGACTTCAAAGGGTCTTCATTTGCTCACCGAACCTCTCCAATCCTATCACTGCTGCGTTTATGCCCCTGTACACACACTTGATTCTCTTTCAGAGACATAGCAATCCATAGGTTTTAAGATACTTCCTAGTCAGGTACACTCTTAGGCATTTAATATGGGGTGTTGAGTCCATTTCGTTGAGCAAGGAGTAGCTCTTGTCTATTCCATATTTGGCTTAAGGAACTTTATCTGTGCTCATTTCAATCTCTGGTTTTATGCAGCACCCCAACTCACCTTTCCCCTTAAGCAAGCATAAGTTGGGTTTCTAAATTTGAGACCCTGTTCTGTTTTGTAATTCAGTTCCTGTGTAGCCAAGTTTACATTCCGTGTATTAGTGATATCTTATGATGTTTCTTTTCCTGTGTGACTTATTTCAGTTAGAATCATCGTACCTGAATCCACTCATTATGCTGCTACGGGCCTGGTGACATAGATTTCATTGCTGAGTGATACTGCATTGTACGTAAGTACCACAACTTCTTTATCCATTTTTCACTTTCTGCGATACTGAACTTGTACCGTAAACCAGGTTCTTGTAAACAGAGCCGTCCCAACCTTTGGGGTGGCTGTGTCTTTTGATTTTAATTTCCCTAAGCTATAGGACCATAAGTGGAAGTGCCCTAGGCTCTGTTGCTTTGTTTTTTAGATGTTTCAGGAAACACCATACACTTCTCCCGAGTGGCTGTTGGCAATTTACATCCCGCCCATCAGCATAACAAGGCTCCCAGTTCTCCATGGCCTGTCCTGCCTTTCTGGATTTTACACTTTTTTCAGATGGCCCTTTTGACCGGGGGGAAGTGAGACTTCATTGTAGTGCAGATTTCCTTTGCAAGCTTGCTTGGTTGGCCAAAAAGGGCGTATGCGTTTTTTCCTGAATATATTCAGGAAAAAACGCATACGCCCTTTTTGGCCAAGTGCATCATTGTGGACGTTCTGCCTCTTTTCCTATGCTTTAAATGCAATTCCAGTCTACCTCCTGAAATCGGTTTCCTGCAATTCTGCCCCGCTTTCAAGTCCTCTTGGCAGCCTTACTTCAGTATATTTTTGGACGATAGCTGTCATTTATAACTCTGCAGGTTTGTGAATTACAGTGCCCCTGAGCTCCTTTCTTCAACTCGCTTTCTCGTGAGCTGGCCGCAACGCCGCAGGATGGCTTCAGGCCCTAATCTGGTTCCGGCACGGCACGCTGAGCCTTTGGTTAATTCCTCTTCCTGGTGGGAAATGAGAGTTAAATTTGCCCGTCCACACACCTCCAGCTGGTCTGTAATTGGTTCTCCCTATTCCTGTTCATCTTCCGCAGAAATTGCAAACTGGGCCAAACAGGAGGTTAAAGGCACTGACTCTCCAAGTCGGGAGAGTGTTAGTAAAGCGTCTGGAATGTTGCACCCGAGTACCAGGGGACGAAAACTGAGACATATTGGAACACGTCTCCCGATCACACGGTTGATCATACTCTGGGTTCCACATGCATGTTTTAGCTGAAGGAAGAATACCTTAAACCTGGAGAGTTGAGACCCGTGGAATGGGTACCATGCAATATGACTTCAAAGGGTCTTCATTTGCTCACCGAACCTTTCCAATCCTATCACTGCTGCGTTTATGCCCCTGCACACACGCTTGATTCTCTTTCGGAGACATAGCAATCCATAGGTTTTAAGATACTTCCTAGTCAGGTATATTCTTAGGTGTTTAATATGGGGTGTTGAATCCATTTCGTTGAGCAAGGAGTAGCTCTTGTCTATTCCATATTTGGCTTAAGGAACTTTATCTGTGCTCATTTCAATCTCTGGTTTTATGCAGCACCCCAACTCACCTTTCCCCTTAAGCAAGCATAAGTTGGGTTTCTAAATTTGAGACCCTGTTCTGTTTTGGAATTCAGTTCCAGTGTAGCCAAGTTTACATTCCGTGTATTAGTGATATCTTATGATGTTTCTTTTTCTGTGTGACTCATTTCAGTTAGAATCATCATACCTGAATCCACTCATTATGCTGCTACGGGCCTGATGACGTAGATTTCATTGCTGAGTGATACTGCATTGTACGTAAGTACCACAACTTCTTTATCCATTTTTCACTTTCTGTGATATTGAACTTGTACCGTAAACCAGGTTCTTGTAAACAGAGCCGTCCCAACCTTTGGGGTGGCTGTGTCTTTTTGATTTTAATTTCCCTAAGCTATAGGACCATATGTGGAAGGGCCCTAGGCTCTGTTGCTTTGTTTTTTAGATGTTTCAGGAAACACCGTACACTTCTCCCGAGTGGCTGTTGGCAATTTACATCCCGCCCATCAGCATAACAAGGCTCCCAGTTCTCCATGGCCTGTCCTGCCTTTCTGGATTTTACACTTTTTTCAGATGGCCCTTTTGACCGGGGGGAAGTGAGACTTCACTGTAGTGCAGATTTCCTTTGCAAGCTTGCTTGGTTGGCCAAAAAGGGCGTATGCGTTTTTTCCTGAATATATTCAGGAAAAAACGCATACGCCCTTTTTGGCCAAGTGCATCATTGTGGACGTTCTGCCTCTTTTCCTATGCTTTAAATGCAATTCCAGTCTACCTCCTGAAATCGGTTTCCTGCAATTCTGCCCCGCTTTCAAGTCCTCTTGGCAGCCTTACTTCAGTATATTTTTGGACGATAGCTGTCATTTATAACTCTGCAGGTTTGTGAATTACAGTGCCCCTGAGCTCCTTTCTTCAACTCGCTTTCTCGTGAGGTGGCCGCAACCCCGCAGGATGGCTTCAGGCCCTAATCTGGTTCCGGCACGGCACGCTGAGCCTTTGGTTAATTCCTCTTCCTGGTGGGAAATGAGAGTTAAATTTGCCCGTCCAGACACCTCCAGCTAGTCTGTCGTTGGTTCTCCCTATTCCTGTTCATCTTCCGCAGAAATTGCAAACTGGGCCAAACAGGAGGTTAAAGGCACTGACTCTCCAAGTCGGGAGAGTGTTAGTAAAGCGTCTGGAATGTTGCACCCGAGTACCAGGGGACGAAAACTGAGACATATTGGAACACGTCTCCCGATCACACGGTTGATCATACTCTGGGTTCCACATGCATGTTTTAGCTGAAGGAAGAATACCTTAAACCTGGAGAGTTGAGACCCGTGGAATGGGTACCATGCAATATGACTTCAAAGGGTCTTCATTTGCCCACCGAACCTCTCCAATCCTATCACTGCTGCGTTTATGCCCCTGTACACACACTTGATTCTCTTTCAGAGACATAGCAATCCATAGGTTTTAAGATACTTCCTAGTCAGGTACACTCTTAGGCATTTAATATGGGGTGTTGAGTCCATTTCGTTGAGCAAGGAGTAGCTCTTGTCTATTCCATATTTGGCTTAAGGAACTTTATCTGTGCTCATTTCAATCTCTGGTTTTATGCAGCACCCCAACTCACCTTTCCCCTTAAGCAAGCATAAGTTGGGTTTCTAAATTTGAGACCCTGTTCTGTTTTGTAATTCAGTTCCTGTGTAGCCAAGGTTACATTCCGTGTATTAGTGATATCTTATGATGTTTCTTTTCCTGTGTGACTTATTTCAGTTAGAATCATCGTACCTGAATCCACTCATTATGCTGCTACGGGCCTGATGACATAGATTTCATTGCTGAGTGATACTGCATTGTACGTAAGTACCACAACTTCTTTATCCATTTTTCACTTTCTGCGATATTGAACTTGTACCGTAAACCAGGTTCTTGTAAACAGAGCCGTCCCAACCTTTGGGGTGGCTGTGTCTTTTTGATTTTAATTTCCCTAAGCTATAGGACCATAAGTGGAAGTGCCCTAGGCTCTGTTGCTTTGTTTTTTAGATGTTTCAGGAAACACCATACACTTCTCCCGAGTGGCTGTTGGCAATTTACATCCCGCCCATCAGCATAACAAGGCTCCCAGTTCTCCATGGCCTGTCCTGCCTTTCTGGATTTTACACTTTTTTCAGATGGCCCTTTTGACCGGGGGGAAGTGAGACGTCATTGTAGTGCAGATTTCCTTTGCAAGCTTGCTTGGTTGGCCAAAAAGGGCGTATGCGTTTTTTCCTGAATATATTCAGGAAAAAACGCATACGCCCTTTTTGGCCAAGTGCATCATTGTGGACGTTCTGCCTCTTTTCCTATGCTTTAAATGCAATTCCAGTCTACCTCCTGAAATCGGTTTCCTGCAATTCTGCCCCGCTTTCAAGTCCTCTTGGCAGCCTTACTTCAGTATATTTTTGGACGATAGCTGTCATTTATACCTCTGCAGGTTTGTGAATTACAGTGCCCCTGAGCTCCTTTCTTCAAGTCGCTTTCTCGTGAGCTGGCCGCAACACCGCAGGATGGCTTCAGGCCCTAATCTGGTTCCGGCACGGCACGCTGAGCCTTTGGTTAATTCCTCTTCCTGGTGGGAAATGAGAGTTAAATTTGCCCGTCCAGACACCTCCAGCTAGTCTGTCATTGGTTCTGCCTATTCCTGTTCATCTTCCGCAGAAATTGCAAACTGGGCCAAACAGGAGGTTAAAGGCACTGACTCTCCAAGTCAGGAGAGTGTTAGTAAAGCGTCTGGAATGTTGCACCCGAGTACCAGGGGACGAAAACTGAGACGTATTGGAACACGTCTCCCGATCACACGGTTGATCATACTCTGGGTTCCACATGCATGTTTTAGCTGAAGGAAGAATACCTTAAACCTGGAGAGTTGAGACCCGTGGAATGGGTACCATGCAATATGACTTCAAAGGGTCTTCATTTGCTCACCGAACCTCTCCAATCCTATCACTGCTGCGTTTATGCCCCTGTACACACACTTGATTCTCTTTCAGAGACATAGCAATCCATAGGTTTTAAGATACTTCCTAGTCAGGTACACTCTTAGGCATTTAATATGGGGTGTTGAGTCCATTTCGTTGAGCAAGGAGTAGCTCTTGTCTATTCCATATTTGGCTTAAGGAACTTTATCTGTGCTCATTTCAATCTCTGGTTTTATGCAGCACCCCAACTCACCTTTCCCCTTAAGCAAGCATAAGTTGGGTTTCTAAATTTGAGACCCTGTTCTGTTTTGGAATTCAGTTCCTGTGTAGCCAAGTTTACATTCCGTGTATTAGTGATATCTTATGATGTTTCTTTTCCTGTGTGACTTATTTCAGTTAGAATCATCGTACCTGAATCCACTCATTATGCTGCTACGGGCCTGATGACATAGATTTCATTGCTGAGTGATACTGCATTGTACGTAAGTACCACAACTTCTTTATCCATTTTTCACTTTCTGCGATATTGAACTTGTACCGTAAACCAGGTTCTTGTAAACAGAGCCGTCCCAACCTTTGGGGTGGCTGTGTCTTTTTGATTTTAATTTCCCTAAGCTATAGGACCATAAGTGGAAGTGCCCTAGGCTCTGTTGCTTTGTTTTTTAGATGTTTCAGGAAACACCATACACTTCTCCCGAGTGGCTGTTGGCAATTTACATCCCGCCCATCAGCATAACAAGGCTCCCAGTTCTCCATGGCCTGTCCTGCCTTTCTGGATTTTACACTTTTTTCAGATGGCCCTTTTGACCGGGGGGAAGTGAGACGTCATTGTAGTGCAGATTTCCTTTGCAAGCTTGCTTGGTTGGCCAAAAAGGGCGTATGCGTTTTTTCCTGAATATATTCAGGAAAAAACGCATACGCCCTTTTTGGCCAAGTGCATCATTGTGGACGTTCTGCCTCTTTTCCTATGCTTTAAATGCAATTCCAGTCTACCTCCTGAAATCGGTTTCCTGCAATTCTGCCCCGCTTTCAAGTCCTCTTGGCAGCCTTACTTCAGTATATTTTTGGACGATAGCTGTCATTTATAACTCTGCAGGTTTGTGAATTACAGTGCCCCTGAGCTCCTTTCTTCAACTCGCTTTCTCGTGAGCTGGCCGCAACACCGCAGGATGGCTTCAGGCCCTAATCTGGTTCCGGCACGGCACGCTGAGCCTTTGGTTAATTCCTCTTCCTGGTGGGAAATGAGAGTTAAATTTGCCCGTCCAGACACCTCCAGCTAGTCTCTCATTGGTTCTCCCTATCCCTGTTCATCTTCCGCAGAAATTGCAAACTGGGCCAAACAGGAGGTTAAAGGCACTGACTCTCCAAGTCGGGAGAGTGTTAGTAAAGCGTCTGGAATGTTGCACCCGAGTACCAGGGGACGAAAACTGAGACATATTGGAACACGTCTCCCGATCACACGGTTGATCATACTCTGGGTTCCACATGCATGTTTTAGCTGAAGGAAGAATACCTTAAACCTGGAGAGTTGAGACCCGTGGAATGGGTACCATGCAATATGACTTCAAAGGGTCTTCATTTGCCCACTGAACCTCTCCAATCCTATCACTGCTGCGTTTATGCCCCTGTACACACACTTGATTCTCTTTCAGAGACATAGCAATCCATAGGTTTTAAGATACTTCCTAGTCAGGTACACTCTTAGGCATTTAATATGGGGTGTTGAGTCCATTTCGTTGAGCAAGGAGTAGCTCTTGTCTATTCCATATTTGGCTTAAGGAACTTTATCTGTGCTCATTTCAATCTCTGGTTTTATGCAGCACCCCAACTCACCTTTCCCCTTAAGCAAGCATAAGTTGGTTTTCTAAATTTGAGACCCTGTTCTGTTTTGTAATTCAGTTCCTGTGTAGCCAAGTTTACATTCCGTGTATTAGTGATATCTTATGATGTTTCTTTTCCTGTGTGACTTATTTCAGTTAGAATCATCGTACCTGAATCCACTCATTATGCTGCTACGGGCCTGATGACATAGATTTCATTGCTGAGTGATACTGCATTGTACGTAAGTACCACAACTTCTTTATCCATTTTTCACTTTCTGCGATATTGAACTTGTACCGTAAACCAGGTTCTTGTAAACAGAGCCGTCCCAACCTTTGGGGTGGCTGTGTCTTTTTGATTTTAATTTCCCTAAGCTATAGGACCATAAGTGGAAGTGCCCTAGGCTCTGTTGCTTTGTTTTTTAGATGTTTCAGGAAACACCATACACTTCTCCCGAGTGGCTGTTGGCAATTTACATCCCGCCCATCAGCATAACAAGGCTCCCAGTTCTCCATGGCCTGTCCTGCCTTTCTGGATTTTACACTTTTTTCAGATGGCCCTTTTGACCGGGGGGAAGTGAGACGTCATTGTAGTGCAGATTTCCTTTGCAAGCTTGCTTGGTTGGCCAAAAAGGGCGTATGCGTTTTTTCCTGAATATATTCAGGAAAAAACGCATACGCCCTTTTTGGCCAAGTGCATCATTGTGGACGTTCTGCCTCTTTTCCTATGCTTTAAATGCAATTCCAGTCTACCTCCTGAAATCGGTTTCCTGCAATTCTGCCCCGCTTTCAAGTCCTCTTGGCAGCCTTACTTCAGTATATTTTTGGACGATAGCTGTCATTTATAACTCTGCAGGTTTGTGAATTACAGTGCCCCTGAGCTCCTTTCTTCAACTCGCTTTCTCGTGAGCTGGCCGCAACACCGCAGGATGGCTTCAGGCCCTAATCTGGTTCCGGCACGGCACGCTGAGCCTTTGGTTAATTCCTCTTCCTGGTGGGAAATGAGAGTTAAATTTGCCCGTCCAGACACCTCCAGCTAGTCTCTCATTGGTTCTCCCTATCCCTGTTCATCTTCCGCAGAAATTGCAAACTGGGCCAAACAGGAGGTTAAAGGCACTGACTCTCCAAGTCGGGAGAGTGTTAGTAAAGCGTCTGGAATGTTGCACCCGAGTACCAGGGGACGAAAACTGAGACATATTGGAACACGTCTCCCGATCACACGGTTGATCATACTCTGGGTTCCACATGCATGTTTTAGCTGAAGGAAGAATACCTTAAACCTGGAGAGTTGAGACCCGTGGAATGGGTACCATGCAATATGACTTCAAAGGGTCTTCATTTGCCCACCGAACCTCTCCAATCCTATCACTGCTGCGTTTATGCCCCTGTACACACACTTGATTCTCTTTCAGAGACATAGCAATCCATAGGTTTTAAGATACTTCCTAGTCAGGTACACTCTTAGGCATTTAATATGGGGTGTTGAGTCCATTTCGTTGAGCAAGGAGTAGCTCTTGTCTATTCCATATTTGGCTTAAGGAACTTTATCTGTGCTCATTTCAATCTCTGGTTTTATGCAGCACCCCAACTCACCTTTCCCCTTAAGCAAGCATAAGTTGGTTTTCTAAATTTGAGACCCTGTTCTGTTTTGGAATTCAGTTCCTGTGTAGCCAAGGTTACATTCCGTGTATTAGTGATATCTTATGATGTTTCTTTTCCTGTGTGACTTATTTCAGTTAGAATCATCATACCTGAATCCACTCATTATGCTGCTACGGGCCTGATGACATAGATTTCCTTGCTGAGTGATACTGCATTGTACGTAAGTACCACAACTTCTTTATCCATTTTTCACTTTCTGCGATATTGAACTTGTACCGTAAACCAGGTTCTTGTAAACAGAGCCGTCCCAACCTTTGGGGTGGCTGTGTCTTTTGATTTTAATTTCCCTAAGCTATAGGACCATAAGTGGAAGTGCCCTAGGCTCTGTTGCTTTGTTTTTTAGATGTTTCAGGAAACACCATACACTTCTCCCGAGTGGCTGTTGGCAATTTACATCCCGCCCATCAGCATAACAAGGCTCCCAGTTCTCCATGGCCTGTCCTGCCTTTCTGGATTTTACACTTTTTTCAGATGGCCCTTTTGACCGGGGGGAAGTGAGACTTCATTGTAGTGCAGATTTCCTTTGCAAGCTTGCTTGGTTGGCCAAAAAGGGCGTATGCGTTTTTTCCTGAATATATTCAGGAAAAAACGCATACGCCCTTTTTGGCCAAGTGCATCATTGTGGACGTTCTGCCTCTTTTCCTATGCTTTAAATGCAATTCCAGTCTACCTCCTGAAATCGGTTTCCTGCAATTCTGCCCCGCTTTCAAGTCCTCTTGGCAGCCTTACTTCAGTATATTTTTGGACGATAGCTGTCATTTATAACTCTGCAGGTTTGTGAATTACAGTGCCCCTGAGCTCCTTTCTTCAAGTCGCTCTCTCGTGAGCTGGCCGCAACACCGCAGGATGGCTTCAGGCCCTAATCTGGTTCCGGCACGGCACGCTGAGCCTTTGGTTAATTCCTCTTCCTGGTGGGAAATGAGAGTTAAATTTGCCCGTCCAGACACCTCCAGCTAGTCTCTCATTGGTTCTCCCTATCCCTGTTCATCTTCCGCAGAAATTGCAAACTGGGCCAAACAGGAGGTTAAAGGCACTGACTCTCCAAGTCGGGAGAGTGTTAGTAAAGCGTCTGGAATGTTGCACCCGAGTACCAGGGGACGAAAACTGAGACATATTGGAACACGTCTCCCGATCACACGGTTGATCATACTCTGGGTTCCACATGCATGTTTTAGCTGAAGGAAGAATACCTTAAACCTGGAGAGTTGAGACCCGTGGAATGGGTACCATGCAATATGACTTCAAAGGGTCTTCATTTGCTCACCGAACCTCTCCAATCCTATCACTGCTGCGTTTATGCCCCTGTACACACACTTGATTCTCTTTCAGAGACATAGCAATCCATAGGTTTTAAGATACTTCCTAGTCAGGTACACTCTTAGGCATTTAATATGGGGTGTTGAGTCCATTTCGTTGAGCAAGGAGTAGCTCTTGTCTATTCCATATTTGGCTTAAGGAACTTTATCTGTGCTCATTTCAATCTCTGGTTTTATGCAGCACCCCAACTCACCTTTCCCCTTAAGCAAGCATAAGTTGGTTTTCTAAATTTGAGACCCTGTTCTGTTTTGTAATTCAGTTCCTGTGTAGCCAAGTTTACATTCCGTGTATTAGTGATATCTTATGATGTTTCTTTTTCTGTGTGACTTATTTCAGTTAGAATCATCGTACCTGAATCCACTCATTATGCTGCTACGGGCCTGATGACATAGATTTCCTTGCTGAGTGATACTGCATTGTACGTAAGTACCACAACTTCTTTATCCATTTTTCACTTTCTGCGATATTGAACTTGTACCGTAAACCAGGTTCTTGTAAACAGAGCCGTCCCAACCTTTGGGGTGGCTGTGTCTTTTTGATTTTAATTTCCCTAAGCTATAGGACCATAAGTGGAAGTGCCCTAGGCTCTGTTGCTTTGTTTTTTAGATGTTTCAGGAAACACCATACACTTCTCCCGAGTGGCTGTTGGCAATTTACATCCCGCCCATCAGCATAACAAGGCTCCCAGTTCTCCATGGCCTGTCCTGCCTTTCTGGATTTTACACTTTTTTCAGATGGCCCTTTTGACCGGGGGGAAGTGAGACTTCATTGTAGTGCAGATTTCCTTTGCAAGCTTGCTTGGTTGGCCAAAAAGGGCGTATGCGTTTTTTCCTGAATATATTCAGGAAAAAACGCATACGCCCTTTTTGACCAAGTGCATCATTGTGGACGTTCTGCCTCTTTTCCTATGCTTTAAATGCAATTCCAGTCTACCTCCTGAAATCGGTTTCCTGCAATTCTGCCCCGCTTTCAAGTCCTCTTGGCAGCCTTACTTCAGTATATTTTTGGACGATAGCTGTCATTTATAACTCTGCAGGTTTGTGAATTACAGTGCCCCTGAGCTCCTTTCTTCAACTCGCTTTCTCGTGAGCTGGCCGCAACACCGCAGGATGGCTTCAGGCCCTAATCTGGTTCTGGCACGGCACGCTGAGCCTTTGGTTAATTCCTCTTCCTGGTGGGAAATGAGAGTTAAATTTGCCCGTCCAGACACCTCCAGCTAGTCTGTCATTGGTTCTCCCTATTCCTGTTCATCTTCCGCAGAAATTGCAAACTGGGCCAAACAGGAGGTTAAAGGCACTGACTCTCCAAGTCGGGAGAGTGTTAGTAAAGCGTCTGGAATGTTGCACCCGAGTACCAGGGGACGAAAACTGAGACATATTGGAACACGTCTCCCGATCACACGGTTGATCATACTCTGGGTTCCACATGCATGTTTTAGCTGAAGGAAGAATACCTTAAACCTGGAGAGTTGAGACCCGTGGAATGGGTACCATGCAATATGACTTCAAAGGGTCTTCATTTGCTCACCGAACCTCTCCAATCCTATCACTGCTGCGTTTATGCCCCTGTACACACACTTGATTCTCTTTCAGACACATAGCAATCCATAGGTTTTAAGATACTTCCTAGTCAGGTACACTCTTAGGCATTTAATATGGGGTGTTGAGTCCATTTCGTTGAGCAAGGAGTAGCTCTTGTCTATTCCATATTTGGCTTAAGGAACTTTATCTGTGCTCATTTCAATCTCTGGTTTTATGCAGCACCCCAACTCACCTTTCCCATTAAGCAAGCATAAGTTGGGTTTCTAAATTTGAGACCCTGTTCTGTTTTGTAATTCAGTTCCTGTGTAGCCAAGGTTACATTCCGTGTATTAGTGATATCTTATGATGTTTCTTTTCCTGTGTGACTTATTTCAGTTAGAATCATCATACCTGAATCCACTCATTATGCTGCTACGGGCCTGATGACATAGATTTCATTGCTGAGTGATACTGCATTGTACGTAAGTACCACAACTTCTTTATCCATTTTTCACTTTCTGCGATATTGAACTTGTACCGTAAACCAGGTTCTTGTAAACAGAGCCGTCCCAACCTTTGGGGTGGCTGTGTCTTTTGATTTTAATTTCCCTAAGCTATAGGACCATAAGTGGAAGTGCCCTAGGCTCTGTTGCTTTGATTTTTAGATGTTTCAGGAAACACCATACACTTCTCCCGAGTGGCTGTTGGCAATTTACATCCCGCCCATCAGCATAACAAGGCTCCCAGTTCTCCATGGCCTGTCCTGCCTTTCTGGATTTTACACTTTTTTCAGATGGCCCTTTTGACCGGGGGGAAGTGAGACTTCATTGTAGTGCAGATTTCCTTTGCAAGCTTGCTTGGTTGGCCAAAAAGGGCGTATGCGTTTTTTCCTGAATATATTCAGGAAAAAACGCATACGCCCTTTTTGGCCAAGTGCATCATTGTGGACGTTCTGCCTCTTTTCCTATGCTTTAAATGCAATTCCAGTCTACCTCCTGAAATCGGTTTCCTGCAATTCTGCCCCGCTTTCAAGTCCTCTTGGCAGCCTTACTTCAGTATATTTTTGGACGATAGCTGTCATTTATAACTCTGCAGGTTTGTGAATTACAGTGCCCCTGAGCTCCTTTCTTCAACTCGCTTTCTCGTGAGCTGGCCGCAACACCACAGGATGGCTTCAGGCCCTAATCTGGTTCCGGCACGGCATGCTGAGCCTTTGGTTAATTCCTCTTCCTGGTGGGAAATGAGAGTTAAATTTGCCCGTCCAGACACCTCCATCTAGTCTGTCATTGGTTCTGCCTATTCCTGTTCATCTTCCGCAGAAATTGCAAACTGGGCCAAACAGGAGGTTAAAGGCACTGACTCTCCAAGTCGGGAGAGTGTTAGTAAAGCGTCTGGAATGTTGCACCCGAGTACCAGGGGACGAAAACTGAGACATATTGGAACACGTCTCCCGATCACACGGTTGATCATACTCTGGGTTCCACATGCATGTTTTAGCTGAAGGAAGAATACCTTAAACCTGGAGAGTTGAGACCCGTGGAATGGGTACCATGCAATATGACTTCAAAGGGTCTTCATTTGCTCACCGAACCTCTCCAATCCTATCACTGCTGCGTTTATGCCCCTGTACACACACTTGATTCTCTTTCAGAGACATAGCAATCCATAGGTTTTAAGATACTTCCTAGTCAGGTACACTCTTAGGCATTTAATATGGGGTGTTGAGTCCATTTCGTTGAGCAAGGAGTAGCTCTTGTCTATTCCATATTTGGCTTAAGGAACTTTATCTGTGCTCATTTCAATCTCTGGTTTTATGCAGCACCCCAACTCACCTTTCCCCTTAAGCAAGCATAAGTTGGTTTTCTAAATTTGAGACCCTGTTCTGTTTTGTAATTCAGTTCCTGTGTAGCCAAGTTTACATTCCGTGTATTAGTGATATCTTATGATGTTTCTTTTTCTGTGTGACTTATTTCAGTTAGAATCATCATACCTGAATCCACTCATTATGCTGCTACGGGCCTGATGACATAGATTTCCTTGCTGAGTGATACTGCATTGTACGTAAGTACCACAACTTCTTTATCCATTTTTCACTTTCTGCGATATTGAACTTGTACCGTAAACCAGGTTCTTGTAAACAGAGCCGTCCCAACCTTTGGGGTGGCTGTGTCTTTTGATTTTAATTTCCCTAAGCTATAGGACCATAAGTGGAAGTGCCCTAGGCTCTGTTGCTTTGTTTTTTAGATGTTTCAGGAAACACCATACACTTCTCCCGAGTGGCTGTTGGCAATTTACATCCCGCCCATCAGCATAACAAGGCTCCCAGTTCTCCATGGCCTGTCCTGCCTTTCTGGATTTTACACTTTTTTCAGATGGCCCTTTTGACCGGGGGGAAGTGAGACTTCATTGTAGTGCAGATTTCCTTTGCAAGCTTGCTTGGTTGGCCAAAAAGGGCGTATGCGTTTTTTCCTGAATATATTCAGGAAAAAACGCATACGCCCTTTTTGACCAAGTGCATCATTGTGGACGTTCTGCCTCTTTTCCTATGCTTTAAATGCAATTCCAGTCTACCTCCTGAAATCGGTTTCCTGCAATTCTGCCCCGCTTTCAAGTCCTCTTGGCAGCCTTACTTCAGTATATTTTTGGACGATAGCTGTCATTTATAACTCTGCAGGTTTGTGAATTACAGTGCCCCTGAGCTCCTTTCTTCAACTCGCTTTCTCGTGAGCTGGCCGCAACACCGCAGGATGGCTTCAGGCCCTAATCTGGTTCTGGCACGGCACGCTGAGCCTTTGGTTAATTCCTCTTCCTGGTGGGAAATGAGAGTTAAATTTGCCCGTCCAGACACCTCCAGCTAGTCTGTCATTGGTTCTCCCTATTCCTGTTCATCTTCCGCAGAAATTGCAAACTGGGCCAAACAGGAGGTTAAAGGCACTGACTCTCCAAGTCGGGAGAGTGTTAGTAAAGCGTCTGGAATGTTGCACCCGAGTACCAGGGGACGAAAACTGAGACATATTGGAACACGTCTCCCGATCACACGGTTGATCATACTCTGGGTTCCACATGCATGTTTTAGCTGAAGGAAGAATACCTTAAACCTGGAGAGTTGAGACCCGTGGAATGGGTACCATGCAATATGACTTCAAAGGGTCTTCATTTGCTCACCGAACCTCTCCAATCCTATCACTGCTGCGTTTATGCCCCTGTACACACACTTGATTCTCTTTCAGACACATAGCAATCCATAGGTTTTAAGATACTTCCTAGTCAGGTACACTCTTAGGCATTTAATATGGGGTGTTGAGTCCATTTCGTTGAGCAAGGAGTAGCTCTTGTCTATTCCATATTTGGCTTAAGGAACTTTATCTGTGCTCATTTCAATCTCTGGTTTTATGCAGCACCCCAACTCACCTTTCCCATTAAGCAAGCATAAGTTGGGTTTCTAAATTTGAGACCCTGTTCTGTTTTGTAATTCAGTTCCTGTGTAGCCAAGGTTACATTCCGTGTATTAGTGATATCTTATGATGTTTCTTTTCCTGTGTGACTTATTTCAGTTAGAATCATCATACCTGAATCCACTCATTATGCTGCTACGGGCCTGATGACATAGATTTCATTGCTGAGTGATACTGCATTGTACGTAAGTACCACAACTTCTTTATCCATTTTTCACTTTCTGCGATATTGAACTTGTACCGTAAACCAGGTTCTTGTAAACAGAGCCGTCCCAACCTTTGGGGTGGCTGTGTCTTTTGATTTTAATTTCCCTAAGCTATAGGACCATAAGTGGAAGTGCCCTAGGCTCTGTTGCTTTGATTTTTAGATGTTTCAGGAAACACCATACACTTCTCCCGAGTGGCTGTTGGCAATTTACATCCCGCCCATCAGCATAACAAGGCTCCCAGTTCTCCATGGCCTGTCCTGCCTTTCTGGATTTTACACTTTTTTCAGATGGCCCTTTTGACCGGGGGGAAGTGAGACTTCATTGTAGTGCAGATTTCCTTTGCAAGCTTGCTTGGTTGGCCAAAAAGGGCGTATGCGTTTTTTCCTGAATATATTCAGGAAAAAACGCATACGCCCTTTTTGGCCAAGTGCATCATTGTGGACGTTCTGCCTCTTTTCCTATGCTTTAAATGCAATTCCAGTCTACCTCCTGAAATCGGTTTCCTGCAATTCTGCCCCGCTTTCAAGTCCTCTTGGCAGCCTTACTTCAGTATATTTTTGGACGATAGCTGTCATTTATAACTCTGCAGGTTTGTGAATTACAGTGCCCCTGAGCTCCTTTCTTCAACTCGCTTTCTCGTGAGCTGGCCGCAACACCGCAGGATGGCTTCAGGCCCTAATCTGGTTCCGGCACGGCACGCTGAGCCTTTGGTTAATTCCTCTTCCTGGTGGGAAATGAGAGTTAAATTTGCCCGTCCAGACACCTCCAGCTAGTCTCTCATTGGTTCTCCCTATCCCTGTTCATCTTCCGCAGAAATTGCAAACTGGGCCAAACAGGAGGTTAAAGGCACTGACTCTCCAAGTCGGGAGAGTGTTAGTAAAGCGTCTGGAATGTTGCACCCGAGTACCAGGGGACGAAAACTGAGACATATTGGAACACGTCTCCCGATCACACGGTTGATCATACTCTGGGTTCCACATGCATGTTTTAGCTGAAGGAAGAATACCTTAAACCTGGAGAGTTGAGACCCGTGGAATGGGTACCATGCAATATGACTTCAAAGGGTCTTCATTTGCTCACCGAACCTCTCCAATCCTATCACTGCTGCGTTTATGCCCCTGTACACACACTTGATTCTCTTTCAGACACATAGCAATCCATAGGTTTTAAGATACTTCCTAGTCAGGTACACTCTTAGGCATTTAATATGGGGTGTTGAGTCCATTTCGTTGAGCAAGGAGTAGCTCTTGTCTATTCCATATTTGGCTTAAGGAACTTTATCTGTGCTCATTTCAATCTCTGGTTTTATGCAGCACCCCAACTCACCTTTCCCCTTAAGCAAGCATAAGTTGGTTTTCTAAATTTGAGACCCTGTTCTGTTTTGTAATTCAGTTCCTGTGTAGCCAAGTTTACATTCCGTGTATTAGTGATATCTTATGATGTTTCTTTTTCTGTGTGACTTATTTCAGTTAGAATCATCATACCTGAATCCACTCATTATGCTGCTACGGGCCTGATGACATAGATTTCCTTGCTGAGTGATACTGCATTGTACGTAAGTACCACAACTTCTTTATCCATTTTTCACTTTCTGCGATATTGAACTTGTACCGTAAACCAGGTTCTTGTAAACAGAGCCGTCCCAACCTTTGGGGTGGCTGTGTCTTTTTGATTTTAATTTCCCTAAGCTATAGGACCATAAGTGGAAGTGCCCTAGGCTCTGTTGCTTTGTTTTTTAGATGTTTCAGGAAACACCATACACTTCTCCCGAGTGGCTGTTGGCAATTTACATCCCGCCCATCAGCATAACAAGGCTCCCAGTTCTCCATGGCCTGTCCTGCCTTTCTGGATTTTACACTTTTTTCAGATGGCCCTTTTGACCGGGGGGAAGTGAGACTTCATTGTAGTTCAGATTTCCTTTGCAAGCTTGCTTGGTTGGCCAAAAAGGGCGTATGCGTTTTTTCCTGAATATATTCAGGAAAAAACGCATACGCCCTTTTTGACCAAGTGCATCATTGTGGACGTTCTGCCTCTTTTCCTATGCTTTAAATGCAATTCCAGTCTACCTCCTGAAATCGGTTTCCTGCAATTCTGCCCCGCTTTCAAGTCCTCTTGGCAGCCTTACTTCAGTATATTTTTGGACGATAGCTGTCATTTATAACTCTGCAGGTTTGTGAATTACAGTGCCCCTGAGCTCCTTTCTTCAACTCGCTTTCTCGTGAGCTGGCCGCAACACCGCAGGATGGCTTCAGGCCCTAATCTGGTTCTGGCATGGCACGCTGAGCCTTTGGTTAATTCCTCTTCCTGGTGGGAAATGAGAGTTAAATTTGCCCGTCCAGACACCTCCAGCTAGTCTGTCATTGGTTCTCCCTATTCCTGTTCATCTTCCGCAGAAATTGCAAACTGGGCCAAACAGGAGGTTAAAGGCACTGACTCTCCAAGTCGGGAGAGTGTTAGTAAAGCGTCTGGAATGTTGCACCCGAGTACCAGGGGACGAAAACTGAGACATATTGGAACACGTCTCCCGATCACACGGTTGATCATACTCTGGGTTCCACATGCATGTTTTAGCTGAAGGAAGAATACCTTAAACCTGGAGAGTTGAGACCCGTGGAATGGGTACCATGCAATATGACTTCAAAGGGTCTTCATTTGCTCACCGAACCTCTCCAATCCTATCACTGCTGCGTTTATGCCCCTGTACACACACTTGATTCTCTTTCAGACACATAGCAATCCATAGGTTTTAAGATACTTCCTAGTCAGGTACACTCTTAGGCATTTAATATGGGGTGTTGAGTCCATTTCGTTGAGCAAGGAGTAGCTCTTGTCTATTCCATATTTGGCTTAAGGAACTTTATCTGTGCTCATTTCAATCTCTGGTTTTATGCAGCACCCCAACTCACCTTTCCCATTAAGCAAGCATAAGTTGGGTTTCTAAATTTGAGACCCTGTTCTGTTTTGTAATTCAGTTCCTGTGTAGCCAAGGTTACATTCCGTGTATTAGTGATATCTTATGATGTTTCTTTTCCTGTGTGACTTATTTCAGTTAGAATCATCATACCTGAATCCACTCATTATGCTGCTACGGGCCTGATGACATAGATTTCATTGCTGAGTGATACTGCATTGTACGTAAGTACCACAACTTCTTTATCCATTTTTCACTTTCTGCGATATTGAACTTGTACCGTAAACCAGGTTCTTGTAAACAGAGCCGTCCCAACCTTTGGGGTGGCTGTGTCTTTTGATTTTAATTTCCCTAAGCTATAGGACCATAAGTGGAAGTGCCCTAGGCTCTGTTGCTTTGATTTTTAGATGTTTCAGGAAACACCATACACTTCTCCCGAGTGGCTGTTGGCAATTTACATCCCGCCCATCAGCATAACAAGGCTCCCAGTTCTCCATGGCCTGTCCTGCCTTTCTGGATTTTACACTTTTTTCAGATGGCCCTTTTGACCGGGGGGAAGTGAGACTTCATTGTAGTGCAGATTTCCTTTGCAAGCTTGCTTGGTTGGCCAAAAAGGGCGTATGCGTTTTTTCCTGAATATATTCAGGAAAAAACGCATACGCCCTTTTTGGCCAAGTGCATCATTGTGGACGTTCTGCCTCTTTTCCTATGCTTTAAATGCAATTCCTGTCTACCTCCTGAAATCGGTTTCCTGCAATTCTGCCCCGCTTTCAAGTCCTCTTGGCAGCCTTACTTCAGTATATTTTTGGACGATAGCTGTCATTTATAACTCTGCAGGTTTGTGAATTACAGTGCCCCTGAGCTCCTTTCTTCAACTCGCTCTCTCGTGAGCTGGCCGCAACACCGCAGGATGGCTTCAGGCCCTAATCTGGTTCCGGTACTGCACGCTGAGCCTTTGGTTAATTCCTCTTCCTGGTGGGAAATGAGAGTTAAATTTGCCAGTCCAGACAGCTCCAGCTAGTCTGTCATTGGTTCTCCCTATTCCTGTTCATCTTCCGCAGAAATTGCAAACTGGGCCAAACAGGAGGTTAAAGGCACTGACTCTCCAAGTTGGGAGAGTGTTAGTAAAGCGTCTGGAATGTTGCACCCGAGTACCAGGGGACGAAAACTGAGACATATTGGAACACGTCTCCCGATCACACGGTTGATCATACTCTGGGTTCCACATGCATGTTTTAGCTGAAGGAAGAATACCTTAAACCTGGAGAGTTGAGACCCGTGGAATGGGTACCATGCAATATGACTTCAAAGGGTCTTCATTTGCTCACCGAACCTCTCCAATCCTATCACTGCTGCGTTTATGCCCCTGTACACACACTTGATTCTCTTTCAGAGACATAGCAATCCATAGGTTTTAAGATACTTCCTAGTCAGGTACACTCTTCGGCATTTAATATGGGGTGTTGAGTCCATTTCGTTGAGCAAGGAGTAGCTCTTGTCTATTCCATATTTGGCTTAAGGAACTTTATCTGTGCTCATTTCAATCTCTGGTTTTATGCAGCACCCCAACTCACCTTTCCCCTTAAGCAAGCATAAGTTGGTTTTCTAAATTTGAGACCCTGTTCTGTTTTGTAATTCAGTTCCTGTGTAGCCAAGTTTACATTCCGTGTATTAGTGATATCTTATGATGTTTCTTTTCCTGTGTGACTTATTTCAGTTAGAATCATCATAACTGAATCCACTCATTATGCTGCTACGGCCCTGATGACATAGATTTCATTGCTGAGTGATACTGCATTGTACGTAAGTACCACAACTTCTTTATCCATTTTTCACTTTCTGCGATATTGAACTTGTACCGTAAACCAGGTTCTTGTAAACAGAGCCGTCCCAACTTTTGGGGTGGCTGTGTCTTTTTGATTTTAATTTCCCTAAGCTATAGGACCATAAGTGGAAGTGCCCTAGGCTCTGTTGCTTTGTTTTTTAGATGTTTCAGGAAACACCATACACTTCTCCCGAGTGGCTGTTGGCAATTTACATCCCGCCCATCAGCATAACAAGGCTCCCAGTTCTCCATGGCCTGTCCTGCCTTTCTGGATTTTACACTTTTTTCAGATGGCCCTTTTGACCGGGGGGAAGTGAGACTTCATTGTAGTGCAGATTTCCTTTGCAAGCTTGCTTGGTTGGCCAAAAAGGGCGTATGCGTTTTTTCCTGAATATATTCAGGAAAAAACGCATACGCCCTTTTTGTCCAATTGCATCATTGTGGACGTTCTGCCTCTTTTCCTATGCTTTAAATGCAATTCCAGTCTACCTCCTGAAATCGGTTTCCTGCAATTCTGCCCCGCTTTCAAGTCCTCTTGGCAGCCTTACTTCAGTATATTTTTGGACGATAGCTGTCATTTATAACTCTGCAGGTTTGTGAATTACAGTGCCCCTGAGCTCCTTTCTTCAACTCGCTTTCTCGTGAGCTGGCCGCAACACCGCAGGATGGCTTCAGGCCCTAATCTGGTTCCGGCACGGCACGCTGAGCCTTTGGTTAATTCCTCTTCCTGGTGGGAAATGAGAGTTAAATTTGCCCGTCCAGACACCTCCAGCTAGTCTCTCATTGGTTCTCCCTATTCCTGTTCATCTTCCGCAGAAATTGCAAACTGGGCCAAACAGGAGGTTAAAGGCACTGACTCTCCAAGTCGGGAGAGTGTTAGTAAAGCGTCTGGAATGTTGCACCCGAGTACCAGGGGACGAAAACTGAGACATATTGGAACACGTCTCCCGATCACACGGTTGATCATACTCTGGGTTCCACATGCATGTTTTAGCTGAAGGAAGAATACCTTAAACCTGGAGAGTTGAGACCCGTGGAATGGGTACCATGCAATATGACTTCAAAGGGTCTTCATTTGCTCACCGAACCTCTCCAATCCTATCACTGCTGCGTTTATGCCCCTGTACACACACTTGATTCTCTTTCAGAGACATAGCAATCCATAGGTTTTAAGATACTTCCTAGTCAGGTACACTCTTAGGCATTTAATATGGGGTGTTGAGTCCATTTCGTTGAGCAAGGAGTAGCTCTTGTCTATTCCATATTTGGCTTAAGGAACTTTATCTGTGCTCATTTCAATCTCTGGTTTTATGCAGCACCCCAACTCACCTTTCCCCTTAAGCAAGCATAAGTT
Organism: Lagenorhynchus albirostris; assembly: GCF_949774975.1. Taxonomy (NCBI): domain Eukaryota; kingdom Metazoa; phylum Chordata; class Mammalia; order Artiodactyla; family Delphinidae; genus Lagenorhynchus; species Lagenorhynchus albirostris. The sequence continues at coordinate 592,144 of NW_026783265.1, forward strand.
GGGTTTCTAAATTTGAGACCCTGTTCTGTTTTGTAATTCAGTTCCTGTGTAGCCAAGGTTACATTCCGTGTATTAGTGATATCTTATGATGTTTCTTTTCCTGTGTGACTTATTTCAGTTAGAATCATCGTACCTGAATCCACTCATTATGCTGCTACGGGCCTGATGACATAGATTTCATTGCTGAGTGATATTGCATTGGACGTAAGTACCACAACTTCTTTATCCATTTTTCACTTTCTGCGATATTGAACTTGTACCGTAAACCAGGTTCTTGTAAACAGAGCCGTCCCAACCTTTGGGGTGGCTGTGTCTTTTGATTTTAATTTCCCTAAGCTATAGGACCATAAGTGGAAGTGCCCTAGGCTCTGTTGCTTTGTTTTTTAGATGTTTCAGGAAACACCATACACTTCTCCCGAGTGGCTGTTGGCAATTTACATCCCGCCCATCAGCATAACAAGGCTCCCAGTTCTCCATGGCCTGTCCTGCCTTTCTGGATTTTACACTTTTTTCAGATGGCCCTTTTGACCGGGGGGAAGTGAGACTTCATTGTAGTGCAGATTTCCTTTGCAAGCTTGCTTGGTTGGCCAAAAAGGGCGTATGCGTTTTTTCCTGAATATATTCAGGAAAAAACGCATACGCCCTTTTTGGCCAAGTGCATCATTGTGGACGTTCTGCCTCTTTTCCTATGCTTTCAATGCAATTCCAGTCTACCTCCTGAAATCGGTTTCCTGCAATTCTGCCCCGCTTTCAAGTCCTCTTGGCAGCCTTACTTCAGTATATTTTTGGACGATAGCTGTCATTTATAACTCTGCAGGTTTGTGAATTACAGTGCCCCTGAGCTCCTTTCTTCAACTCGCTTTCTCGTGAGCTGGCCGCAACACCGCAGGATGGCTTCAGGCCCTAATCTGGTTCCGGCACGGCACGCTGAGCCTTTGGTTAATTCCTCTTCCTGGTGGGAAATGAGAGTTAAATTTGCCCGTCCAGACACCTCCAGCTAGTCTCTCATTGGTTCTCCCTATCCCTGTTCATCTTCCGCAGAAATTGCAAACTGGGCCAAACAGGAGGTTAAAGGCACTGACTCTCCAAGTCGGGAGAGTGTTAGTAAAGCGTCTGGAATGTTGCACCCGAGTACCAGGGGACGAAAACTGAGACATATTGGAACACGTCTCCCGATCACACGGTTGATCATACTCTGGGTTCCACATGCATGTTTTAGCTGAAGGAAGAATACCTTAAACCTGGAGAGTTGAGACCCGTGGAATGGGTACCATGCAATATGACTTCAAAGGGTCTTCATTTGCTCACCGAACCTCTCCAATCCTATCACTGCTGCGTTTATGCCCCTGTACACACACTTGATTCTCTTTCAGAGACATAGCAATCCATAGGTTTTAAGATACTTCCTAGTCAGGTACACTCTTAGGCATTTAATATGGGGTGTTGAGTCCATTTCGTTGAGCAAGGAGTAGCTCTTGTCTATTCCATATTTGGCTTAAGGAACTTTATCTGTGCTCATTTCAATCTCTGGTTTTATGCAGCACCCCAACTCACCTTTCCCCTTAAGCAAGCATAAGTTGGGTTTCTAAATTTGAGACCCTGTTCTGTTTTGTAATTCAGTTCCTGTGTAGCCAAGTTTACATTCCGTGTATTAGTGATATCTTATGATGTTTCTTTTTCTGTGTGACTTATTTCAGTTAGAATCATCGTACCTGAATCCACTCATTATGCTGCTACGGGCCTGATGACATAGATTTCATTGCTGAGTGATACTGCATTGTACGTAAGTACCACAACTTCTTTATCCATTTTTCACTTTCTGCGATATTGAACTTGTACCGTAAACCAGGTTCTTGTAAACAGAGCCGTCCCAACTTTTGGGGTGGCTGTGTCTTTTGATTTTAATTTCCCTAAGCTATAGGACCATAAGTGGAAGTGCCCTAGGCTCTGTTGCTTTGTTTTTTAGATGTTTCAGGAAACACCATACACTTCTCCCGAGTGGCTGTTGGCAATTTACATCCCGCCCATCAGCATAACAAGGCTCCCAGTTCTCCATGGCCTGTCCTGCCTTTCTGGATTTTACACTTTTTTCAGATGGCCCTTTTGACCGGGGGGAAGTGAGACTTCATTGTAGTGCAGATTTCCTTTGCAAGCTTGCTTGGTTGGCCAAAAAGGGCGTATGCGTTTTTTCCTGAATATATTCAGGAAAAAACGCATACGTACTTTTTGGCCAAGTGCATCATTGTGGACGTTCTGCCTCTTTTCCTATGCTTTCAATGCAATTCCAGTCTACCTCCTGAAATCGGTTTCCTGCAATTCTGCCCCGCTTTCAAGTCCTCTTGGCAGCCTTACTTCAGTATATTTTTGGACGATAGCTGTCATTTATAACTCTGCAGGTTTGTGAATTACAGTGCCCCTGAGCTCCTTTCTTCAACTCGCTTTCTCGTGAGCTGGCCGCAACACCGCACGATTGCTTCAGGCCCTAATCTGGTTCCGGCACGGCACGCTGAGCCTTTGGTTAATTCCTCTTCCTGGTGGGAAATGAGAGTTAAATTTGCCCGTCCAGACACCTCCATCTAGTCTGTCATTGGTTCTGCCTATTCCTGTTCATCTTCCGCAGAAATTGCAAACTGGGCCAAACAGGAGGTTAAAGGCACTGACTCTCCAAGTCGGGAGAGTGTTAGTAAAGCGTCTGGAATGTTGCACCCGAGTACCAGGGGACGAAAACTGAGACGTATTGGAACACGTCTCCCGATCACACGGTTGATCATACTCTGGGTTCCACATGCATGTTTTAGCTGAAGGAAGAATACCTTCAACCTGGAGAGTTGAGACCCGTGGAATGGGTACCATGCAATATGACTTCAAAGGGTCTTCATTTGCTCACCGAACCTCTCCAGTCCTATCACTGCTGCGTTTATGCCCCTGTACACACGCTTGATTCTCTTTCGGAGACATAGCAATCCATAGGTTTTAAGATACTTCCTAGTCAGGTACACTCTTAGGCATTTAATATGGGGTGTTGAGTCCATTTCGTTGAGCAAGGAGTAGCTCTTGTCTATTCCATATTTGGCTTAAGGAACTTTATCTGTGCTCATTTCAATCTCTGGTTTTATGCAGCACCCCAACTCACCTTTCCCCTTAAGCAAGCATAAGTTGGTTTTCCAAATTTGAGACCCTGTTCTGTTTTGTAATTCAGTTCCTGTGTAGCCAAGTTTACATTCCGTGTATTAGTGATATCTTATGATGTTTCTTTTTCTGTGTGACTTATTTCAGTTAGAATCATCATACCTGAATCCACTCATTATGCTGCTACGGGCCTGATGACATAGATTTCCTTGCTGAGTGATACTGCATTGTACGTAAGTACCACAACTTCTTTATCCATTTTTCACTTTCTGCGATATTGAACTTGTACCGTAAACCAGGTTTTTGTAAACAGAGCCGTCCCAACCTTTGGGGTGGCTGTGTCTTTTTGATTTTAATTTCCCTAAGCTATAGGACCATAAGTGGAAGTGCCCTAGGCTCTGTTGCTTTGATTTTTAGATGTTTCAGGAAACACCATACACTTCTCCCGAGTGGCTGTTGGCAATTTACATCCCGCCCATCAGCATAACAAGGCTCCCAGTTCTCCATGGCCTGTCCTGCCTTTCTGGATTTTACACTTTTTTCAGATGGCCCTTTTGACCGGGGGGAAGTGAGACGTCATTGTAGTGCAGATTTCCTTTGCAAGCTTGCTTGGTTGGCCAAAAAGGGCGTATGCGTTTTTTCCTGAATATATTCAGGAAAAAACGCATACGCCCTTTTTGGCCAAGTGCATCATTGTGGACGTTCTGCCTCTTTTCCTATGCTTTAAATGCAATTCCAGTCTACCTCCTGAAATCGGTTTCCTGCAATTCTGCCCCGCTTTCAAGTCCTCTAGGCAGCCTTACTTCAGTATATTTTTGGACGATAGCTGTCATTTATAACTCTGCAGGTTTGTGAATTACAGTGCCCCTGAGCTCCTTTCTTCAACTCGCTTTCTCGTGAGCTGGCCGCAACACCGCAGGATGGCTTCAGGCCCTAAACTGGTTCCGGAACGGCACGCTGAGCCTTTGGTTAATTCCTCTTCCTGGTGGGAAATGAGAGTTAAATTTGCCCGTCCAGACACCTCCAGCTAGTCTGTCATTGGTTCTCCCTATTCCTGTTCATCTTCCGCAGAAATTGCAAACTGGGCCAAACAGGAGGTTAAAGGCACTGACTCTCCAAGTCGGGAGAGTGTTAGTAAAGCGTCTGGAATGTTGCACCCGAGTACCAGGGGACGAAAACTGAGACATATTGGAACACGTCTCCCGATCACACGGTTGATCATACTCTGGGTTCCACATGCATGTTTTAGCTGAAGGAAGAATACCTTAAACCTGGAGAGTTGAGACCCGTGGAATGGGTACCATGCAATATGACTTCAAAGGGTCTTCATTTGCCCACCGAACCTCTCCAATCCTATCACTGCTGCGTTTATGCCCCTGTACACACACTTGATTCTCTTTCAGAGACATAGCAATCCATAGGTTTTAAGATACTTCCTAGTCAGGTACACTCTTAGGCATTTAATATGGGGTGTTGAGTCCATTTCGTTGAGCAAGGAGTAGCTCTTGTCTATTCCATATTTGGCTTAAGGAACTTTATCTGTGCTCATTTCAATCTCTGGTTTTATGCAGCACCCCAACTCACCTTTCCCCTTAAGCAAGCATAAGTTGGTTTTCTAAATTTGAGACCCTGTTCTGTTTTGTAATTCAGTTCCTGTGTAGCCAAGTTTACATTCCGTGTATTAGTGATATCTTATGATGTTTCTTTTTCTGTGTGACTTATTTCAGTTAGAATCATCGTACCTGAATCCACTCATTATGCTGCTACGGGCCTGATGACATAGATTTCATTGCTGAGTGATACTGCATTGTACGTAAGTACCACAACTTCTTTATCCATTTTTCACTTTCTGCGATATTGAACTTGTACCGTAAACCAGGTTCTTGTAAACAGAGCCGTCCCAACCTTTGGGGTGGCTGTGTCTTTTGATTTTAATTTCCCTAAGCTATAGGACCATAAGTGGAAGTGCCCTAGGCTCTGTTGCTTTGTTTTTTAGATGTTTCAGGAAACACCATACACTTCTCCCGAGTGGCTGTTGGCAATTTACATCCCGCCCATCAGCATAACAAGGCTCCCAGTTCTCCATGGCCTGTCCTGCCTTTCTGGATTTTACACTTTTTTCAGATGGCCCTTTTGACCGGGGGGAAGTGAGACTTCATTGTAGTGCAGATTTCCTTTGCAAGCTTGCTTGGTAGGCCAACAAGGGCGTATGCGTTTTTTCCTGAATATATTCAGGAAAAAACGCATACGCCCTTTTTGGCCAAGTGCATCATTGTGGACGTTCTGCCTCTTTTCCTATGCTTTCAATGCAATTCCAGTCTACCTCCTGAAATCGGTTTCCTGCAATTCTGCCCCGCTTTCAAGTCCTCTTGGCAGCCTTACTTCAGTATATTTTTGGACGATAGCTGTCATTTATAACTCTGCAGGTTTGTGAATTACAGTGCCCCTGAGCTCCTTTCTTCAACTCGCTTTCTCGTGAGCTGGCCGCAACCCCGCAGGATGGCTTCAGGCCCTAATCTGGTTCCGGCACGGCACGCTGAGCCTTTGGTTAATTCCTCTTCCTGGTGGGAAATGAGAGTTAAATTTGCCCGTCCAGACACCTCCAGCTAGTCTGTCATTGGTTCTCCCTATTCCTGTTCATCTTCCGCAGAAATTGCAAACTGGGCCAAACAGGAGGTTAAAGGCACTGACTCTCCAAGTCGGGAGAGTGTTAGTAAAGCGTCTGGAATGTTGCACCCGAGTACCTGGGGACGAAAACTGAGACATATTGGAACACGTCTCCCGATCACACGGTTGATCATACTCTGGGTTCCACATGCATGTTTTAGCTGAAGGAAGAATACCTTAAACCTGGAGAGTTGAGACCCGTGGAATGGGTACCATGCAATATGACTTCAAAGGGTCTTCATTTGCCCACCGAACCTCTCCAATCCTATCACTGCTGCGTTTATGCCCCTGTACACACACTTGATTCTCTTTCAGAGACATAGCAATCCATAGGTTTTAAGATACTTCCTAGTCAGGTACACTCTTAGGCATTTAATATGGGGTGTTGAGTCCATTTCGTTGAGCAAGGAGTAGCTCTTGTCTATTCCATATTTGGCTTAAGGAACTTTATCTGTGCTCATTTCAATCTCTGGTTTTATGCAGCACCCCAACTCACCTTTCCCCTTAAGCAAGCATAAGTTGGTTTTCTAAATTTGAGACCCTGTTCTGTTTTGTAATTCAGTTCCTGTGTAGCCAAGTTTACATTCCGTGTATTAGTGATATCTTATGATGTTTCTTTTCCTGTGTGACTTATTTCAGTTAGAATCATCGTACCTGAATCCACTCATTATGCTGCTACGGGCCTGATGACATAGATTTCATTGCTGAGTGATACTGCATTGTACGTAAGTACCACAACTTCTTTATCCATTTTTCACTTTCTGCGATATTGAACTTGTACCGTAAACCAGGTTCTTGTAAACAGAGCCGTCCCAACCTTTGGGGTGGCTGTGTCTTTTGATTTTAATTTCCCTAAGCTATAGGACCATAAGTGGAAGTGCCCTAGGCTCTGTTGCTTTGTTTTTTAGATGTTTCAGGAAACACCATACACTTCTCCCGAGTGGCTGTTGGCAATTTACATCCCGCCCATCAGCATAACAAGGCTCCCAGTTCTCCATGGCCTGTCCTGCCTTTCTGGATTTTACACTTTTTTCAGATGGCCCTTTTGACCGGGGGGAAGTGAGACTTCACTGTAGTGCAGAGTTCCTTTGCAAGCTTGCTTGGTTGGCCAAAAAGGGCGTATGCGTTTTTTCCTGAATATATTCAGGAAAAAACGCATACGCCCTTTTTGGCCAAGTGCATCATTGTGGACGTTCTGCCTCTTTTCCTATGCTTTAAATGCAATTCCAGTCTACCTCCTGAAATCGGTTTCCTGCAATTCTGCCCCGCTTTCAAGTCCTCTTGGCAGCCTTACTTCAGTATATTTTTGGACGATAGCTGTCATTTATAACTCTGCAGGTTTGTGAATTACAGTGCCCCTGAGCTCCTTTCTTCAACTCGCTTTCTTGTGAGCTGGCCGCAACCCCGCAGGATGGCTTCAGGCCCTAATCTGGTTCCGGCACGGCACGCTGAGCCTTTGGTTAATTCCTCTTCCTGGTGGGAAATGAGAGTTAAATTTGCCCGTCCAGACACCTCCAGCTAGTCTGTCATTGGTTCTCCCTATTCCTGTTCATCTTCCGCAGAAATTGCAAACTGGGCCAAACAGGAGGTTAAAGGCACTGACTCTCCAAGTCGGGAGAGTGTTAGTAAAGCGTCTGGAATGTTGCACCCGAGTACCACGGGACAAAAACTGAGACATATTGGAACACGTCTCCCGATCACACGGTTGATCATACTCTGGGTTCCACATGCATGTTTTAGCTGAAGGAAGAATACCTTAAACCTGGAGAGTTGAGACCCGTGGAATGGGTACCATGCAATATGACTTCAAAGGGTCTTCATTTGCTCACCGAACCTCTCCAATCCTATCACTGCTGCGTTTATGCCCCTGTACCCACACTTGATTCTCTTTCAGAGACATAGCAATCCATAGGTTTTAAGATACTTCCTAGTCAGGTACACTCTTAGGCATTTAATATGGGGTGTTGAGTCCATTTCGTTGAGCAAGGAGTAGCTCTTGTCTATTCCATATTTGGCTTAAGGAACTTTATCTGTGCTCATTTCAATCTCTGGTTTTATGCAGCACCCCAACTCACCTTTCCCCTTAAGCAAGCATAAGTTGGTTTTCTAAATTTGAGACCCTGTTCTGTTTTGCAATTCAGTTCCTGTGTAGCCAAGTTTACATTCCGTGTATTAGTGATATCTTATGATGTTTCTTTTCCTGTGTGACTTATTTCAGTTAGAATCATCATACCTGAATCCACTCATTATGCTGCTACGGGCCTGATGACATAGATTTCATTGCTGAGTGATACTGCATTGTACGTAAGTACCACAACTTCTTTATCCATTTTTCACTTTCTGCGATATTGAACTTGTACCGTAAACCAGGTTCTTGTAAACAGAGCTGTCCCAACCTTTGGGGTGGCTGTGTCTTTTTGATTTTAATTTCCCTAAGCTATAGGACCATAAGTGGAAGTGCCCTAGGCTCTGTTGCTTTGTTTTTTAGCTGTTTCAGGAAACACCATACACTTCTCCGGAGTGGCTGTTGGCAATTTACATCCCGCCCATCAGCATAACAAGGCTCCCAGTTCTCCATGGCCTGTCCTGCCTTTCTGGATTTTACACTTTTTTCAGATGGCCCTTTTGACCGGGGGGAAGTGAGACTTCATTGTAGTGCAGATTTCCTTTGCAAGCTTGCTTGGTTGGCCAAAAAGGGCGTATGCGTTTTTTCCTGAATATATTCAGGAAAAAACGCATACGCCCTTTTTGGCCAAGTGCATCATTGTGGACGTTCTGCCTCTTTTCCTATGCTTTAAATGCAATTCCAGTCTACCTCCTGAAATCGGTTTCCTGCAATTCTGCCCCGCTTTCAAGTCCTCTTGGCAGCCTTACTTCAGTATATTTTTGGACGATAGCTGTCATTTATAACTCTGCAGGTTTGTGAATTACAGTGCCCCTGAGCTCCTTTCTTCAACTCGCTTTCTCGTGAGCTGGCCGCAGCACCGCAGGATGGCTTCAGGCCCTAATCTGGTTCCGGCACGGCACGCTGAGCCTTTGGTTAATTCCTCTTCCTGGTGGGAAATGAGAGTTAAATTTGCCCGTCCAGACACCTCCATCTAGTCTGTCATTGGTTCTGCCTATTCCTGTTCATCTTCCGCAGAAATTGCAAACTGGGCCAAACAGGAGGTTAAAGGCACTGACTCTCCAAGTCGGGAGAGTGTTAGTAAAGCGTCTGGAATGTTGCACCCGAGTACCAGGGGACGAAAACTGAGACGTATTGGAACACGTCTCCCGATCACACGGTTGATCATACTCTGGGTTCCACATGCATGTTTTAGCTGAAGGAAGAATACCTTAAACCTGGAGAGTTGAGACCCGTGGAATGGGTACCATGCAATATGACTTCAAAGGGTCTTCATTTGCTCACCGAACCTCTCCAGTCCTATCACTGCTGCGTTTATGCCCCTGTACACACGCTTGATTCTCTTTCGGAGACATAGCAATCCATAGGTTTTAAGATACTTCCTAGTCAGGTACACTCTTAGGCATTTAATATGGGGTGTTGAGTCCATTTCGTTGAGCAAGGAGTAGCTCTTGTCTATTCCATATTTGGCTTAAGGAACTTTATCTGTGCTCATTTCAATCTCTGGTTTTATGCAGCACCCCAACTCACCTTTCCCCTTAAGCAAGCATAAGTTGGTTTTACAAATTTGAGACCCTGTTCTGTTTTGTAATTCAGTTCCTGTGTAGCCAAGTTTACATTCCGTGTATTAGTGATATCTTATGATGTTTCTTTTTCTGTGTGACTTATTTCAGTTAGAATCATCATACCTGAATCCACTCATTATGCTGCTACGGGCCTGATGACATAGATTTCCTTGCTGAGTGATACTGCATTGTACGTAAGTACCACAACTTCTTTATCCATTTTTCACTTTCTGCGATATTGAACTTGTACCGTAAACCAGGTTCTTGTAAACAGAGCCGTCCCAACCTTTGGGGTGGCTGTGTCTTTTTGATTTTAATTTCCCTAAGCTATAGGACCATAAGTGGAAGTGCCCTAGGCTCTGTTGCTTTGATTTTTAGATGTTTCAGGAAACACCATACACTTCTCCCGAGTGGCTGTTGGCAATTTACATCCCGCCCATCAGCATAACAAGGCTCCCAGTTCTCCATGGCCTGTCCTGCCTTTCTGGATTTTACACTTTTTTCAGATGGCCCTTTTGACCGGGGGGAAGTGAGACTTCATTGTAGTGCAGATTTCCTTTGCAAGCTTGCTTGGTTGGCCAAAAAGGGCGTATGCGTTTTTTCCTGAATATATTCAGGAAAAAACGCATACGCCCTTTTTGGCCAAGTGCATCATTGTGGACGTTCTGCCTCTTTTCCTATGCTTTAAATGCAATTCCAGTCTACCTCCTGAAATCGGTTTCCTGCAATTCTGCCCCGCTTTCAAGTCCTCTAGGCAGCCTTACTTCAGTATATTTTTGGACGATAGCTGTCATTTATAACTCTGCAGGTTTGTGAATTACAGTGCCCCTGAGCTCCTTTCTTCAACTCGCTTTCTCGTGAGCTGGCCGCAACACCGCAGGATGGCTTCAGGCCCTAAACTGGTTCCGGCACGGCACGCTGAGCCTTTGGTTAATTCCTCTTCCTGGTGGGAAATGAGAGTTAAATTTGCCCGTCCAGACACCTCCAGCTAGTCTGTCATTGGTTCTCCCTATTCCTGTTCATCTTCCGCAGAAATTGCAAACTGGGCCAAACAGGAGGTTAAAGGCACTGACTCTCCAAGTCGGGAGAGTGTTAGTAAAGCGTCTGGAATGTTGCACCCGAGTACCAGGGGACGAAAACTGAGACATATTGGAACACGTCTCCCGATCACACGGTTGATCATACTCTGGGTTCCACATGCATGTTTTAGCTGAAGGAAGAATACCTTAAACCTGGAGAGTTGAGACCCGTGGAATGGGTACCATGCAATATGACTTCAAAGGGTCTTCATTTGCCCACCGAACCTCTCCAATCCTATCACTGCTGCGTTTATGCCCCTGTACACACACTTGATTCTCTTTCAGAGACATAGCAATCCATAGGTTTTAAGATACTTCCTAGTCAGGTACACTCTTAGGCATTTAATATGGGGTGTTGAGTCCATTTCGTTGAGCAAGGAGTAGCTCTTGTCTATTCCATATTTGGCTTAAGGAACTTTATCTGTGCTCATTTCAATCTCTGGTTTTATGCAGCACCCCAACTCACCTTTCCCCTTAAGCAAGCATAAGTTGGTTTTCTAAATTTGAGACCCTGTTCTGTTTTGGAATTCAGTTCCTGTGTAGCCAAGTTTACATTCCGTGTATTAGTGATATCTTATGATGTTTCTTTTTCTGTGTGACTTATTTCAGTTAGAATCATCGTACCTGAATCCACTCATTATGCTGCTACGGGCCTGATGACATAGATTTCATTGCTGAGTGATACTGCATTGTACGTAAGTACCACAACTTCTTTATCCATTTTTCACTTTCTGCGATATTGAACTTGTACCGTAAACCAGGTTCTTGTAAACAGAGCCGTCCCAACCTTTGGGGTGGCTGTGTCTTTTGATTTTAATTTCCCTAAGCTATAGGACCATAAGTGGAAGTGCCCTAGGCTCTGTTGCTTTGTTTTTTAGATGTTTCAGGAAACACCATACACTTCTCCCGAGTGGCTGTTGGCAATTTACATCCCGCCCATCAGCATAACAAGGCTTCCAGTTCTCCATGGCCTGTCCTGCCTTTCTGGATTTTACACTTTTTTCAGATGGCCCTTTTGACCGGGGGGAAGTGAGACTTCATTGTAGTGCAGATTTCCTTTGCAAGCTTGCTTGGTTGGCCAAAAAGGGCGTATGCGTTTTTTCCTGAATATATTCAGGAAAAAACGCATACGCCCTTTTTGGCCAAGTGCATCATTGTGGACGTTCTGCCTCTTTTCCTATGCTTTAAATGCAATTCCAGTCTACCTCCTGAAATCGGTTTCCTGCAATTCTGCCCCGCTTTCAAGTCCTCTTGGCAGCCTTACTTCAGTATATTTTTGGACGATAGCTGTCATTTATAACTCTGCAGGTTTGTGAATTACAGTGCCCCTGAGCTCCTTTCTTCAACTCGCTTTCTCGTGAGCTGGCCGCAACCCCGCAGGATGGCTTCAGGCCCTAATCTGGTTCCGGCACGGCACGCTGAGCCTTTGGTTAATTCCTCTTCCTGGTGGGAAATGAGAGTTAAATTTGCCCGTCCAGACACCTCCAGCTAGTCTGTCATTGGTTCTCCCTATTCCTGTTCATCTTCCGCAGAAATTGCAAACTGGGCCAAACAGGAGGTTAAAGGCACTGACTCTCCAAGTCGGGAGAGTGTTAGTAAAGCGTCTGGAATGTTGCACCCGAGTACCAGGGGACGAAAACTGAGACGTATTGGAACACGTCTCCCGATCACACGGTTGATCATACTCTGGGTTCCACATGCATGTTTTAGCTGAAGGAAGAATACCTTAAACCTGGAGAGTTGAGACCCGTGGAATGGGTACCATGCAATATGACTTCAAAGGGTCTTCATTTGCTCACCGAACCTCTCCAGTCCTATCACTGCTGCGTTTATGCCCCTGTACACACGCTTGATTCTCTTTCAGAGACATAGCAATCCATAGGTTTTAAGATACTTCCTAGTCAGGTACACTCTTAGGCATTTAATATGGGGTGTTGAGTCCATTTCGTTGAGCAAGGAGTAGCTCTTGTCTATTCCATATTTGGCTTAAGGAACTTTATCTGTGCTCATTTCAATCTCTGGTTTTATGCAGCACCCCAACTCACCTTTCCCCTTAAGCAAGCATAAGTTGGTTTTCCAAATTTGAGACCCTGTTCTGTTTTGTAATTCAGTTCCTGTGTAGCCAAGTTTACATTCCGTGTATTAGTGATATCTTATGATGTTTCTTTTTCTGTGTGACTTATTTCAGTTAGAATCATCATACCTGAATCCACTCATTATGCTGCTACGGGCCTGATGACATAGATTTCCTTGCTGAGTGATACTGCATTGTACGTAAGTACCACAACTTCTTTATCCATTTTTCACTTTCTGCGATATTGAACTTGTACCGTAAACCAGGTTCTTGTAAACAGAGCCGTCCCAACCTTTGGGGTGGCTGTGTCTTTTTGATTTTAATTTCCCTAAGCTATAGGACCATAAGTGGAAGTGCCCTAGGCTCTGTTGCTTTGTTTTTTAGATGTTTCAGGAAACACCATACACTTCTCCCGAGTGGCTGTTGGCAATTTACATCCCGCCCATCAGCATAACAAGGCTCCCAGTTCTCCATGGCCTGTCCTGCCTTTCTGGATTTTACACTTTTTTCAGATGGCCCTTTTGACCGGGGGGAAGTGAGACTTCATTGTAGTGCAGATTTCCTTTGCAAGCTTGCTTGGTTGGCCAAAAAGGGCGTATGCGTTTTTTCCTGAATATATTCAGGAAAAAACGCATACGCCCTTTTTGGCCAAGTGCATCATTGTGGACGTTCTGCCTCTTTTCCTATGCTTTAAATGCAATTCCAGTCTACCTCCTGAAATCGGTTTCCTGCAATTCTGCCCCGCTTTCAAGTCCTCTTGGCAGCCTTACTTCAGTATATTTTTGGACGATAGCTGTCATTTATAACTCTGCAGGTTTGTGAATTACAGTGCCCCTGAGCTCCTTTCTTCAACTCGCTTTCTCGTGAGCTGGCCGCAACACCGCAGGATGGCTTCAGGCCCTAAACTGGTTCCGGCACGGCACGCTGAGCCTTTGGTTAATTCCTCTTCCTGGTGGGAAATGAGAGTTAAATTTGCCCGTCCAGACACCTCCAGCTAGTCTGTCATTGGTTCTCCCTATTCCTGTTCATCTTCCGCAGAAATTGCAAACTGGGCCAAACAGGAGGTTAAAGGCACTGACTCTCCAAGTCGGGAGAGTGTTAGTAAAGCGTCTGGAATGTTGCACCCGAGTACCAGGGGACGAAAACTGAGACATATTGGAACACGTCTCCCGATCACACGGTTGATCATACTCTGGGTTCCACATGCATGTTTTAGCTGAAGGAAGAATACCTTAAACCTGGAGAGTTGAGACCCGTGGAATGGGTACCATGCAATATGACTTCAAAGGGTCTTCATTTGCCCACCGAACCTCTCCAGTCCTATCACTGCTGCGTTTATGCCCCTGTACACACACTTGATTCTCTTTCAGACACATAGCAATCCATAGGTTTTAAGATACTTCCTAGTCAGGTACACTCTTAGGCATTTAATATGGGGTGTTGAGTCCATTTCGTTGAGCAAGGAGTAGCTCTTGTCTATTCCATATTTGGCTTAAGGAACTTTATCTGTGCTCATTTCAATCTCTGGTTTTATGCAGCACCCCAACTCACCTTTCCCCTTAAGCAAGCATAAGTTGGTTTTCTAAATTTGAGACCCTGTTCTGTTTTGTAATTCAGTTCCTGTGTAGCCAAGGTTACATTCCGTGTATTAGTGATATCTTATGATGTTTCTTTTTCTGTGTGACTTATTTCAGTTAGAATCATCGTACCTGAATCCACTCATTATGCTGCTACGGGCCTGATGACATAGATTTCATTGCTGAGTGATACTGCATTGTACGTAAGTACCACAACTTCTTTATCCATTTTTCACTTTCTGCGATATTGAACTTGTACCGTAAACCAGGTTCTTGTAAACAGAGCCGTCCCAACCTTTGGGGTGGCTGTGTCTTTTGATTTTAATTTCCCTAAGCTATAGGACCATAAGTGGAAGTGCCCTAGGCTCTGTTGCTTTGTTTTTTAGATGTTTCAGGAAACACCATACACTTCTCCCGAGTGGCTGTTGGCAATTTACATCCCGCCCATCAGCATAACAAGGCTCCCAGTTCTCCATGGCCTGTCCTGCCTTTCTGGATTTTACACTTTTTTCAGATGGCCCTTTTGACCGGGGGGAAGTGAGACTTCATTGTAGTGCAGATTTCCTTTGCAAGCTTGCTTGGTTGGCCAAAAAGGGCGTATGCGTTTTTTCCTGAATATATTCAGGAAAAAACGCATACGTACTTTTTGGCCAAGTGCATCATTGTGGACGTTCTGCCTCTTTTCCTATGCTTTAAATGCAATTCCAGTCTACCTCCTGAAATCGGTTTCCTGCAATTCTGCCCCGCTTTCAAGTCCTCTTGGCAGCCTTACTTCAGTATATTTTTGGACGATAGCTGTCATTTATAACTCTGCAGGTTTGTGAATTACAGTGCCCCTGAGCTCCTTTCTTCAACTCGCTTTCTCGTGAGCTGGCCGCAGCACCGCAGGATGGCTTCAGGCCCTAATCTGGTTCCGGCACGGCACGCTGAGCCTTTGGTTAATTCCTCTTCCTGGTGGGAAATGAGAGTTAAATTTGCCCGTCCAGACACCTCCATCTAGTCTGTCATTGGTTCTGCCTATTCCTGTTCATCTTCCGCAGAAATTGCAAACTGGGCCAAACAGGAGGTTAAAGGCACTGACTCTCCAAGTCGGGAGAGTGTTAGTAAAGCGTCTGGAATGTTGCACCCGAGTACCAGGGGACGAAAACTGAGACGTATTGGAACACGTCTCCCGATCACACGGTTGATCATACTCTGGGTTCCACATGCATGTTTTAGCTGAAGGAAGAATACCTTAAACCTGGAGAGTTGAGACCTGTGGAATGGGTACCATGCAATATGACTTCAAAGGGTCTTCATTTGCTCACCGAACCTCTCCAGTCCTATCACTGCTGCGTTTATGCCCCTGTACACACGCTTGATTCTCTTTCGGAGACATAGCAATCCATAGGTTTTAAGATACTTCCTAGTCAGGTACACTCTTAGGCATTTAATATGGGGTGTTGAGTCCATTTCGTTGAGCAAGGAGTAGCTCTTGTCTATTCCATATTTGGCTTAAGGAACTTTATCTGTGCTCATTTCAATCTCTGGTTTTATGCAGCACCCCAACTCACCTTTCCCCTTAAGCAAGCATAAGTTGGTTTTCCAAATTTGAGACCCTGTTCTGTTTTGTAATTCAGTTCCTGTGTAGCCAAGTTTACATTCCGTGTATTAGTGATATCTTATGATGTTTCTTTTTCTGTGTGACTTATTTCAGTTAGAATCATCATACCTGAATCCACTCATTATGCTGCTACGGGCCTGATGACATAGATTTCCTTGCTGAGTGATACTGCATTGTACGTAAGTACCACAACTTCTTTATCCATTTTTCACTTTCTGCGATATTGAACTTGTACCGTAAACCAGGTTCTTGTAAACAGAGCCGTCCCAACCTTTGGGGTGGCTGTGTCTTTTTGATTTTAATTTCCCTAAGCTATAGGACCATAAGTGGAAGTGCCCTAGGCTCTGTTGCTTTGATTTTTAGATGTTTCAGGAAACACCATACACTTCTCCCGAGTGGCTGTTGGCAATTTACATCCCGCCCATCAGCATAACAAGGCTCCCAGTTCTCCATGGCCTGTCCTGCCTTTCTGGATTTTACACTTTTTTCAGATGGCCCTTTTGACCGGGGGGAAGTGAGACTTCATTGTAGTGCAGATTTCCTTTGCAAGCTTGCTTGGTTGGCCAAAAAGGGCGTATGCGTTTTTTCCTGAATATATTCAGGAAAAAACGCATACGCCCTTTTTGGCCAAGTGCATCATTGTGGACGTTCTGCCTCTTTTCCTATGCTTTAAATGCAATTCCAGTCTACCTCCTGAAATCGGTTTCCTGCAATTCTGCCCCGCTTTCAAGTCCTCTTGGCAGCCTTACTTCAGTATATTTTTGGACGATAGCTGTCATTTATAACTCTGCAGGTTTGTGAATTACAGTGCCCCTGAGCTCCTTTCTTCAACTCGCTTTCTCGTGAGCTGGCCGCAACACCGCAGGATGGCTTCAGGCCCTAAACTGGTTCCGGCACGGCACGCTGAGCCTTTGGTTAATTCCTCTTCCTGGTGGGAAATGAGAGTTAAATTTGCCCGTCCAGACACCTCCAGCTAGTCTGTCATTGGTTCTCCCTATTCCTGTTCATCTTCCGCAGAAATTGCAAACTGGGCCAAACAGGAGGTTAAAGGCACTGACTCTCCAAGTCGGGAGAGTGTTAGTAAAGCGTCTGGAATGTTGCACCCGAGTACCAGGGGACGAAAACTGAGACATATTGGAACACGTCTCCCGATCACACGGTTGATCATACTCTGGGTTCCACATGCATGTTTTAGCTGAAGGAAGAATACCTTAAACCTGGAGAGTTGAGACCCGTGGAATGGGTACCATGCAATATGACTTCAAAGGGTCTTCATTTGCCCACCGAACCTCTCCAATCCTATCACTGCTGCGTTTATGCCCCTGTACACACACTTGATTCTCTTTCAGAGACATAGCAATCCATAGGTTTTAAGATACTTCCTAGTCAGGTACACTCTTAGGCATTTAATATGGGGTGTTGAGTCCATTTCGTTGAGCAAGGAGTAGCTCTTGTCTATTCCATATTTGGCTTAAGGAACTTTATCTGTGCTCATTTCAATCTCTGGTTTTATGCAGCACCCCAACTCACCTTTCCCCTTAAGCAAGCATAAGTTGGTTTTCTAAATTTGAGACCCTGTTCTGTTTTGTAATTCAGTTCCTGTGTAGCCAAGTTTACATTCCGTGTATTAGTGATATCTTATGATGTTTCTTTTTCTGTGTGACTTATTTCAGTTAGAATCATCGTACCTGAATCCACTCATTATGCTGCTACGGGCCTGATGACATAGATTTCATTGCTGAGTGATACTGCATTGTACGTAAATACCACAACTTCTTTATCCATTTTTCACTTTCTGCGATATTGAACTTGTACC
Source organism: Lagenorhynchus albirostris (assembly GCF_949774975.1). Classification (NCBI taxonomy): domain Eukaryota; kingdom Metazoa; phylum Chordata; class Mammalia; order Artiodactyla; family Delphinidae; genus Lagenorhynchus; species Lagenorhynchus albirostris. The sequence continues at coordinate 609,779 of NW_026783265.1, forward strand.
GTAAACCAGGTTCTTGTAAACAGAGCCGTCCCAACCTTTGGGGTGGCTGTGTCTTTTGATTTTAATTTCCCTAAGCTATAGGACCATAAGTGGAAGTGCCCTAGGCTCTGTTGCTTTGTTTTTTAGATGTTTCAGGAAACACCATACACTTCTCCCGAGTGGCTGTTGGCAATTTACATCCCGCCCATCAGCATAACAAGGCTCCCAGTTCTCCATGGCCTGTCCTGCCTTTCTGGATTTTACACTTTTTTCAGATGGCCCTTTTGACCGGGGGGAAGTGAGACTTCATTGTAGTGCAGATTTCCTTTGCAAGCTTGCTTGGTTGGCCAAAAAGGGCGTATGCGTTTTTTCCTGAATATATTCAGGAAAAAACGCATACGCCCTTTTTGGCCAAGTGCATCATTGTGGACGTTCTGCCTCTTTTCCTATGCTTTAAATGCAATTCCAGTCTACCTCCTGAAATCGGTTTCCTGCAATTCTGCCCCGCTTTCAAGTCCTCTTGGCAGCCTTACTTCAGTATATTTTTGGACGATAGCTGTCATTTATAACTCTGCAGGTTTGTGAATTACAGTGCCCCTGAGCTCCTTTCTTCAACTCGCTTTCTCGTGAGTTGGCCGCAACCCCGCAGGATGGCTTCAGGCCCTAAACTGGTTCCGGCACGGCACGCTGAGCCTTTGGTTAATTCCTCTTCCTGGTGGGAAATGAGAGTTAAATTTGCCCGTCCAGACACCTCCAGCTAGTCTGTCATTGGTTCTCCCTATTCCTGTTCATCTTCCGCAGAAATTGCAAACTGGGCCAAACAGGAGGTTAAAGGCACTGACTCTCCAAGTCGGGAGAGTGTTAGTAAAGCGTCTGGAATGTTGCACCCGAGTACCTGGGGACGAAAACTGAGACATATTGGAACACGTCTCCCGATCACACGGTTGATCATACTCTGGGTTCCACATGCATGTTTTAGCTGAAGGAAGAATACCTTAAACCTGGAGAGTTGAGACCCGTGGAATGGGTACCATGCAATATGACTTCAAAGGGTCTTCATTTGCCCACCGAACCTCTCCAATCCTATCACTCCTGCGTTTATGCCCCTGTACACACACTTGATTCTCTTTCAGAGACATAGCAATCCATAGGTTTTAAGATACTTCCTAGTCAGGTACACTCTTAGGCATTTAATATGGGGTGTTGAGTCCATTTCGTTGAGCAAGGAGTAGCTCTTGTCTATTCCATATTTGGCTTAAGGAACTTTATCTGTGCTCATTTCAATCTCTGGTTTTATGCAGCACCCCAACTCACCTTTCCCCTTAAGCAAGCATAAGTTGGTTTTCTAAATTTGAGACCCTGTTCTGTTTTGTAATTCAGTTCCTGTGTAGCCAAGTTTACATTCCGTGTATTAGTGATATCTTATGATGTTTCTTTTTCTGTGTGACTTATTTCAGTTAGAATCATCGTACCTGAATCCACTCATTATGCTGCTACGGGCCTGATGACATAGATTTCATTGCTGAGTGATACTGCATTGTACGTAAGTACCACAACTTCTTTATCCATTTTTCACTTTCTGCGATATTGAACTTGTACCGTAAACCAGGTTCTTGTAAACAGAGCCGTCCCAACCTTTGGGGTGGCTGTGTCTTTTGATTTTAATTTCCCTAAGCTATAGGACCATAAGTGGAAGTGCCCTAGGCTCTGTTGCTTTGTTTTTTAGATGTTTCAGGAAACACCATACACTTCTCCCGAGTGGCTGTTGGCAATTTACATCCCGCCCATCAGCATAACAAGGCTCCCAGTTCTCCATGGCCTGTCCTGCCTTTCTGGATTTTACACTTTTTTCAGATGGCCCTTTTGACCGGGGGGAAGTGAGACTTCACTGTAGTGCAGATTTCCTTTGCAAGCTTGCTTGGTTGGCCAAAAAGGGCGTATGCGTTTTTTCCTGAATATATTCAGGAAAAAACGCATACGCCCTTTTTGGCCAAGTGCATCATTGTGGACGTTCTGCCTCTTTTCCTATGCTTTAAATGCAATTCCAGTCTACCTCCTGAAATCGGTTTCCTGCAATTCTGCCCCGCTTTCAAGTCCTCTTGGCAGCCTTACTTCAGTATATTTTTGGACGATAGCTGTCATTTATAACTCTGCAGGTTTGTGAATTACAGTGTCCCTGAGCTCCTTTCTTCAACTCGCTTTCTCGTGAGCTGGCCGCAACCCCGCAGGATGGCTTCAGGCCCTAATCTGGTTCCGGCACGGCACGCTGAGCCTTTGGTTAATTCCTCTTCCTGGTGGGAAATGAGAGTTAAATTTGCCCGTCCAGACACCTCCAGCTAGTCTGTCATTGGTTCTCCCTATTCCTGTTCATCTTCCGCAGAAATTGCAAACTGGGCCAAACAGGAGGTTAAAGGCACTGACTCTCCAAGTCGGGAGAGTGTTAGTAAAGCGTCTGGAATGTTGCACCCGAGTACCAGGGGACGAAAACTGAGACATATTGGAACACGTCTCCCGATCACACGGTTGATCATACTCTGGGTTCCACATGCATGTTTTAGCTGAAGGAAGAATACCTTAAACCTGGAGAGTTGAGACCCGTGGAATGGGTACCATGCAATATGACTTCAAAGGGTCTTCATTTGCTCACCGAACCTCTCCAATCCTATCACTGCTGCGTTTATGCCCCTGTACACACACTTGATTCTCTTTCAGAGACATAGCAATCCATAGGTTTTAAGATACTTCCTAGTCAGGTACACTCTTAGGCATTTAATATGGGGTGTTGAGTCCATTTCGTTGAGCAAGGAGTAGCTCTTGTCTATTCCATATTTGGCTTAAGGAACTTTATCTGTGCTCATTTCAATCTCTGGTTTTATGCAGCACCCCAACTCACCTTTCCCCTTAAGCAAGCATAAGTTGGTTTTCCAAATTTGAGACCCTGTTCTGTTTTGTAATTCAGTTCCTGTGTAGCCAAGTTTACATTCCGTGTATTAGTGATATCTTATGATGTTTCTTTTTCTGTGTGACTTATTTCAGTTAGAATCATCATACCTGAATCCACTCATTATGCTGCTACGGGCCTGATGACATAGATTTCCTTGCTGAGTGATACTGCATTGTACGTAAGTACCACAACTTCTTTATCCATTTTTCACTTTCTGCGATATTGAACTTGTACCGTAAACCAGGTTCTTGTAAACAGAGCCGTCCCAACCTTTGGGGTGGCTGTGTCTTTTTGATTTTAATTTCCCTAAGCTATAGGACCATAAGTGGAAGTGCCCTAGGCTCTGTTGCTTTGATTTTTAGATGTTTCAGGAAACACCATACACTTCTCCCGAGTGGCTGTTGGCAATTTACATCCCGCCCATCAGCATAACAAGGCTCCCAGTTCTCCATGGCCTGTCCTGCCTTTCTGGATTTTACACTTTTTTCAGATGGCCCTTTTGACCGGTGGGAAGTGAGACTTCATTGTAGTGCAGATTTCCTTTGCAAGCTTGCTTGGTGGGCCAAAAAGGGCGTATGCGTTTTTTCCTGAATATATTCAGGAAAAAACGCATACGCCCTTTTTGGCCAAGTGCATCATTGTGGACGTTCTGCCTCTTTTCCTATGCTTTAAATGCAATTCCAGTCTACCTCCTGAAATCGGTTTCCTGCAATTCTGCCCCGCTTTCAAGTCCTCTAGGCAGCCTTACTTCAGTATATTTTTGGACGATAGCTGTCATTTATAACTCTGCAGGTTTGTGAATTACAGTGCCCCTGAGCTCCTTTCTTCAACTCGCTTTCTCGTGAGCTGGCCGCAACACCGCAGGATGGCTTCAGGCCCTAAACTGGTTCCGGCACGGCACGCTGAGCCTTTGGTTAATTCCTCTTCCTGGTGGGAAATGAGAGTTAAATTTGCCCGTCCAGACACCTCCAGCTAGTCTGTCATTGGTTCTCCCTATTCCTGTTCATCTTCCGCAGAAATTGCAAACTGGGCCAAACAGGAGGTTAAAGGCACTGACTCTCCAAGTCGGGAGAGTGTTAGTAAAGCGTCTGGAATGTTGCACCCGAGTACCAGGGGACGAAAACTGAGACATATTGGAACACGTCTCCCGATCACACGGTTGATCATACTCTGGGTTCCACATGCATGTTTTAGCTGAAGGAAGAATACCTTAAACCTGGAGAGTTGAGACCCGTGGAATGGGTACCATGCAATATGACTTCAAAGGGTCTTCATTTGCCCACCGAACCTCTCCAATCCTATCACTGCTGCGTTTATGCCCCTGTACACACACTTGATTCTCTTTCAGAGACATAGCAATCCATAGGTTTTAAGATACTTCCTAGTCAGGTACACTCTTAGGCATTTAATATGGGGTGTTGAGTCCATTTCGTTGAGCAAGGAGTAGCTCTTGTCTATTCCATATTTGGCTTAAGGAACTTTATCTGTGCTCATTTCAATCTCTGGTTTTATGCAGCACCCCAACTCACCTTTCCCCTTAAGCAAGCATAAGTTGGTTTTCTAAATTTGAGACCCTGTTCTGTTTTGTAATTCAGTTCCTGTGTAGCCAAGTTTACATTCCGTGTATTAGTGATATCTTATGATGTTTCTTTTTCTGTGTGACTTATTTCAGTTAGAATCATCGTACCTGAATCCACTCATTATTCTGCTACGGGCCTGATGACATAGATTTCATTGCTGAGTGATACTGCATTGTACGTAAGTACCACAACTTCTTTATCCATTTTTCACTTTCTGCGATATTGAACTTGTACCGTAAACCAGGTTCTTGTAAACAGAGCCGTCCCAACCTTTGGGGTGGCTGTGTCTTTTGATTTTAATTTCCCTAAGCTATAGGACCATAAGTGGAAGTGCCCTAGGCTCTGTTGCTTTGTTTTTTAGATGTTTCAGGAAACACCATACACTTCTCCCGAGTGGCTGTTGGCAATTTACATCCCGCCCATCAGCATAACAAGGCTCCCAGTTCTCCATGGCCTGTCCTGCCTTTCTGGATTTTACACTTTTTTCAGATGGCCCTTTTGACCGGGGGGAAGTGAGACTTCATTGTAGTGCAGATTTCCTTTGCAAGCTTGCTTGGTTGGCCAAAAAGGGCGTATGCGTTTTTTCCTGAATATATTCAGGAAAAAACGCATACGCCCTTTTTGGCCAAGTGCATCATTGTGGACGTTCTGCCTCTTTTCCTATGCTTTAAATGCAATTCCAGTCTACCTCCTGAAATCGGTTTCCTGCAATTCTGCCCCGCTTTCAAGTCCTCTTGGCAGCCTTACTTCAGTATATTTTTGGACGATAGCTGTCATTTATAACTCTGCAGGTTTGTGAATTACAGTGCCCCTGAGCTCCTTTCTTCAACTCGCTTTCTCGTGAGCTGGCCGCAACACCGCAGGATGGCTTCAGGCCCTAAACTGGTTCCGGCACGGCACGCTGAGCCTTTGGTTAATTCCTCTTCCTGGTGGGAAATGAGAGTTAAATTTGCCCGTCCAGACACCTCCAGCTAGTCTGTCATTGGTTCTCCCTATTCCTGTTCATCTTCCGCAGAAATTGCAAACTGGGCCAAACAGGAGGTTAAAGGCACTGACTCTCCAAGTCGGGAGAGTGTTAGTAAAGCGTCTGGAATGTTGCACCCGAGTACCAGGGGACGAAAACTGAGACATATTGGAACACGTCTCCCGATCACACGGTTGATCATACTCTGGGTTCCACATGCATGTTTTAGCTGAAGGAAGAATACCTTAAACCTGGAGAGTTGAGACCCGTGGAATGGGTACCATGCAATATGACTTCAAAGGGTCTTCATTTGCCCACCGAACCTCTCCAGTCCTATCACTGCTGCGTTTATGCCCCTGTACACACACTTGATTCTCTTTCAGACACATAGCAATCCATAGGTTTTAAGATACTTCCTAGTCAGGTACACTCTTAGGCATTTAATATGGGGTGTTGAGTCCATTTCGTTGAGCAAGGAGTAGCTCTTGTCTATTCCATATTTGGCTTAAGGAACTTTATCTGTGCTCATTTCAATCTCTGGTTTTATGCAGCACCCCAACTCACCTTTCCCCTTAAGCAAGCATAAGTTGGTTTTCTAAATTTGAGACCCTGTTCTGTTTTGTAATTCAGTTCCTGTGTAGCCAAGGTTACATTCCGTGTATTAGTGATATCTTATGATGTTTCTTTTTCTGTGTGACTTATTTCAGTTAGAATCATCGTACCTGAATCCACTCATTATGCTGCTACGGGCCTGATGACATAGATTTCATTGCTGAGTGATACTGCATTGTACGTAAGTACCACAACTTCTTTATCCATTTTTCACTTTCTGCGATATTGAACTTGTACCGTAAACCAGGTTCTTGTAAACAGAGCCGTCCCAACCTTTGGGGTGGCTGTGTCTTTTGATTTTAATTTCCCTAAGCTATAGGACCATAAGTGGAAGTGCCCTAGGCTCTGTTGCTTTGTTTTTTAGATGTTTCAGGAAACACCATACACTTCTCCCGAGTGGCTGTTGGCAATTTACATCCCGCCCATCAGCATAACAAGGCTCCCAGTTCTCCATGGCCTGTCCTGCCTTTCTGGATTTTACACTTTTTTCAGATGGCCCTTTTGACCGGGGGGAAGTGAGACTTCATTGTAGTGCAGATTTCCTTTGCAAGCTTGCTTGGTTGGCCAAAAAGGGCGTATGCGTTTTTTCCTGAATATATTCAGGAAAAAACGCATACGTACTTTTTGGCCAAGTGCATCATTGTGGACGTTCTGCCTCTTTTCCTATGCTTTAAATGCAATTCCAGTCTACCTCCTGAAATCGGTTTCCTGCAATTCTGCCCCGCTTTCAAGTCCTCTTGGCAGCCTTACTTCAGTATATTTTTGGACGATAGCTGTCATTTATAACTCTGCAGGTTTGTGAATTACAGTGCCCCTGAGCTCCTTTCTTCAACTCGCTTTCTCGTGAGCTGGCCGCAGCACCGCAGGATGGCTTCAGGCCCTAATCTGGTTCCGGCACGGCACGCTGAGCCTTTGGTTAATTCCTCTTCCTGGTGGGAAATGAGAGTTAAATTTGCCCGTCCAGACACCTCCATCTAGTCTGTCATTGGTTCTGCCTATTCCTGTTCATCTTCCGCAGAAATTGCAAACTGGGCCAAACAGGAGGTTAAAGGCACTGACTCTCCAAGTCGGGAGAGTGTTAGTAAAGCGTCTGGAATGTTGCACCCGAGTACCAGGGGACGAAAACTGAGACGTATTGGAACACGTCTCCCGATCACACGGTTGATCATACTCTGGGTTCCACATGCATGTTTTAGCTGAAGGAAGAATACCTTAAACCTGGAGAGTTGAGACCCGTGGAATGGGTACCATGCAATATGACTTCAAAGGGTCTTCATTTGCTCACCGAACCTCTCCAGTCCTATCACTGCTGCGTTTATGCCCCTGTACACACGCTTGATTCTCTTTCGGAGACATAGCAATCCATAGGTTTTAAGATACTTCCTAGTCAGGTACACTCTTAGGCATTTAATATGGGGTGTTGAGTCCATTTCGTTGAGCAAGGAGTAGCTCTTGTCTATTCCATATTTGGCTTAAGGAACTTTATCTGTGCTCATTTCAATCTCTGGTTTTATGCAGCACCCCAACTCACCTTTCCCCTTAAGCAAGCATAAGTTGGTTTTCCAAATTTGAGACCCTGTTCTGTTTTGTAATTCAGTTCCTGTGTAGCCAAGTTTACATTCCGTGTATTAGTGATATCTTATGATGTTTCTTTTTCTGTGTGACTTATTTCAGTTAGAATCATCATACCTGAATCCACTCATTATGCTGCTACGGGCCTGATGACATAGATTTCCTTGCTGAGTGATACTGCATTGTACGTAAGTACCACAACTTCTTTATCCATTTTTCACTTTCTGCGATATTGAACTTGTACCGTAAACCAGGTTCTTGTAAACAGAGCCGTCCCAACCTTTGGGGTGGCTGTGTCTTTTTGATTTTAATTTCCCTAAGCTATAGGACCATAAGTGGAAGTGCCCTAGGCTCTGTTGCTTTGATTTTTAGATGTTTCAGGAAACACCATACACTTCTCCCGAGTGGCTGTTGGCAATTTACATCCCGCCCATCAGCATAACAAGGCTCCCAGTTCTCCATGGCCTGTCCTGCCTTTCTGGATTTTACACTTTTTTCAGATGGCCCTTTTGACCGGGGGGAAGTGAGACTTCATTGTAGTGCAGATTTCCTTTGCAAGCTTGCTTGGTTGGCCAAAAAGGGCGTATGCGTTTTTTCCTGAATATATTCAGGAAAAAACGCATACGCCCTTTTTGGCCAAGTGCATCATTGTGGACGTTCTGCCTCTTTTCCTATGCTTTAAATGCAATTCCAGTCTACCTCCTGAAATCGGTTTCCTGCAATTCTGCCCCGCTTTCAAGTCCTCTTGGCAGCCTTACTTCAGTATATTTTTGGACGATAGCTGTCATTTATAACTCTGCAGGTTTGTGAATTACAGTGCCCCTGAGCTCCTTTCTTCAACTCGCTTTCTCGTGAGCTGGCCGCAACACCGCAGGATGGCTTCAGGCCCTAAACTGGTTCCGGCACGGCACGCTGAGCCTTTGGTTAATTCCTCTTCCTGGTGGGAAATGAGAGTTAAATTTGCCCGTCCAGACACCTCCAGCTAGTCTGTCATTGGTTCTCCCTATTCCTGTTCATCTTCCGCAGAAATTGCAAACTGGGCCAAACAGGAGGTTAAAGGCACTGACTCTCCAAGTCGGGAGAGTGTTAGTAAAGCGTCTGGAATGTTGCACCCGAGTACCAGGGGACGAAAACTGAGACATATTGGAACACGTCTCCCGATCACACGGTTGATCATACTCTGGGTTCCACATGCATGTTTTAGCTGAAGGAAGAATACCTTAAACCTGGAGAGTTGAGACCCGTGGAATGGGTACCATGCAATATGACTTCAAAGGGTCTTCATTTGCCCACCGAACCTCTCCAATCCTATCACTGCTGCGTTTATGCCCCTGTACACACACTTGATTCTCTTTCAGAGACATAGCAATCCATAGGTTTTAAGATACTTCCTAGTCAGGTACACTCTTAGGCATTTAATATGGGGTGTTGAGTCCATTTCGTTGAGCAAGGAGTAGCTCTTGTCTATTCCATATTTGGCTTAAGGAACTTTATCTGTGCTCATTTCAATCTCTGGTTTTATGCAGCACCCCAACTCACCTTTCCCCTTAAGCAAGCATAAGTTGGTTTTCTAAATTTGAGACCCTGTTCTGTTTTGTAATTCAGTTCCTGTGTAGCCAAGTTTACATTCCGTGTATTAGTGATATCTTATGATGTTTCTTTTTCTGTGTGACTTATTTCAGTTAGAATCATCGTACCTGAATCCACTCATTATGCTGCTACGGGCCTGATGACATAGATTTCATTGCTGAGTGATACTGCATTGTACGTAAATACCACAACTTCTTTATCCATTTTTCACTTTCTGCGATATTGAACTTGTACCGTAAACCAGGTTCTTGTAAACAGAGCCGTCCCAACCTTTGGGGTGGCTGTGTCTTTTGATTTTAATTTCCCTAAGCTATAGGACCATAAGTGGAAGTGCCCTAGGCTCTGTTGCTTTGTTTTTTAGATGTTTCAGGAAACACCATACACTTCTCCCGAGTGGCTGTTGGCAATTTACATCCCGCCCATCAGCATAACAAGGCTCCCAGTTCTCCATGGCCTGTCCTGCCTTTCTGGATTTTACACTTTTTTCAGATGGCCCTTTTGACCGGGGGGAAGTGAGACTTCATTGTAGTGCAGATTTCCTTTGCAAGCTTGCTTGGTTGGCCAAAAAGGGCGTATGCGTTTTTTCCTGAATATATTCAGGAAAAAACGCATACGCCCTTTTTGGCCAAGTGCATCATTGTGGACGTTCTGCCTCTTTTCCTATGCTTTAAATGCAATTCCAGTCTACCTCCTGAAATCGGTTTCCTGCAATTCTGCCCCGCTTTCAAGTCCTCTTGGCAGCCTTACTTCAGTATATTTTTGGACGATAGCTGTCATTTATAACTCTGCAGGTTTGTGAATTACAGTGCCCCTGAGCTCCTTTCTTCAACTCGCTTTCTCGTGAGTTGGCCGCAACCCCGCAGGATGGCTTCAGGCCCTAATCTGGTTCCGGCACGGCACGCTGAGCCTTTGGTTAATTCCTCTTCCTGGTGGGAAATGAGAGTTAAATTTGCCCGTCCAGACACCTCCAGCTAGTCTGTCATTGGTTCTCCCTATTCCTGTTCATCTTCCGCAGAAATTGCAAACTGGGCCAAACAGGAGGTTAAAGGCACTGACTCTCCAAGTCGGGAGAGTGTTAGTAAAGCGTCTGGAATGTTGCACCCGAGTACCTGGGGACGAAAACTGAGACATATTGGAACACGTCTCCCGATCACACGGTTGATCATACTCTGGGTTCCACATGCATGTTTTAGCTGAAGGAAGAATACCTTAAACCTGGAGAGTTGAGACCCGTGGAATGGGTACCATGCAATATGACTTCAAAGGGTCTTCATTTGCCCACCGAACCTCTCCAATCCTATCACTGCTGCGTTTATGCCCCTGTACACACACTTGATTCTCTTTCAGAGACATAGCAATCCATAGGTTTTAAGATACTTCCTAGTCAGGTACACTCTTAGGCATTTAATATGGGGTGTTGAGTCCATTTCGTTGAGCAAGGAGTAGCTCTTGTCTATTCCATATTTGGCTTAAGGAACTTTATCTGTGCTCATTTCAATCTCTGGTTTTATGCAGCACCCCAACTCACCTTTCCCCTTAAGCAAGCATAAGTTGGTTTTCTAAATTTGAGACCCTGTTCTGTTTTGTAATTCAGTTCCTGTGTAGCCAAGTTTACATTCCGTGTATTAGTGATATCTTATGATGTTTCTTTTTCTGTGTGACTTATTTCAGTTAGAATCATCGTACCTGAATCCACTCATTATGCTGCTACGGGCCTGATGACATAGATTTCATTGCTGAGTGATACTGCATTGTACGTAAGTACCACAACTTCTTTATCCATTTTTCACTTTCTGCGATATTGAACTTGTACCGTAAACCAGGTTCTTGTAAACAGAGCCGTCCCAACCTTTGGGGTGGCTGTGTCTTTTGATTTTAATTTCCCTAAGCTATAGGACCATAAGTGGAAGTGCCCTAGGCTCTGTTGCTTTGTTTTTTAGATGTTTCAGGAAACACCATACACTTCTCCCGAGTGGCTGTTGGCAATTTACATCCCGCCCATCAGCATAACAAGGCTCCCAGTTCTCCATGGCCTGTCCTGCCTTTCTGGATTTTACACTTTTTTCAGATGGCCCTTTTGACCGGGGGGAAGTGAGACTTCACTGTAGTGCAGATTTCCTTTGCAAGCTTGCTTGGTTGGCCAAAAAGGGCGTATGCGTTTTTTCCTGAATATATTCAGGAAAAAACGCATACGCCCTTTTTGGCCAAGTGCATCATTGTGGACGTTCTGCCTCTTTTCCTATGCTTTAAATGCAATTCCAGTCTACCTCCTGAAATCGGTTTCCTGCAATTCTGCCCCGCTTTCAAGTCCTCTTGGCAGCCTTACTTCAGTATATTTTTGGACGATAGCTGTCATTTATAACTCTGCAGGTTTGTGAATTACAGTGTCCCTGAGCTCCTTTCTTCAACTCGCTTTCTCGTGAGCTGGCCGCAACCCCGCAGGATGGCTTCAGGCCCTAATCTGGTTCCGGCACGGCACGCTGAGCCTTTGGTTAATTCCTCTTCCTGGTGGGAAATGAGAGTTAAATTTGCCCGTCCAGACACCTCCAGCTAGTCTGTCATTGGTTCTCCCTATTCCTGTTCATCTTCCGCAGAAATTGCAAACTGGGCCAAACAGGAGGTTAAAGGCACTGACTCTCCAAGTCGGGAGAGTGTTAGTAAAGCGTCTGGAATGTTGCACCCGAGTACCAGGGGACGAAAACTGAGACATATTGGAACACGTCTCCCGATCACACGGTTGATCATACTCTGGGTTCCACATGCATGTTTTAGCTGAAGGAAGAATACCTTAAACCTGGAGAGTTGAGACCCGTGGAATGGGTACCATGCAATATGACTTCAAAGGGTCTTCATTTGCTCACCGAACCTCTCCAATCCTATCACTGCTGCGTTTATGCCCCTGTACACACACTTGATTCTCTTTCAGAGACATAGCAATCCATAGGTTTTAAGATACTTCCTAGTCAGGTACACTCTTAGGCATTTAATATGGGGTGTTGAGTCCATTTCGTTGAGCAAGGAGTAGCTCTTGTCTATTCCATATTTGGCTTAAGGAACTTTATCTGTGCTCATTTCAATCTCTGGTTTTATGCAGCACCCCAACTCACCTTTCCCCTTAAGCAAGCATAAGTTGGTTTTCCAAATTTGAGACCCTGTTCTGTTTTGTAATTCAGTTCCTGTGTAGCCAAGTTTACATTCCGTGTATTAGTGATATCTTATGATGTTTCTTTTTCTGTGTGACTTATTTCAGTTAGAATCATCATACCTGAATCCACTCATTATGCTGCTACGGGCCTGATGACATAGATTTCCTTGCTGAGTGATACTGCATTGTACGTAAGTACCACAACTTCTTTATCCATTTTTCACTTTCTGCGATATTGAACTTGTACCGTAAACCAGGTTCTTGTAAACAGAGCCGTCCCAACCTTTGGGGTGGCTGTGTCTTTTTGATTTTAATTTCCCTAAGCTATAGGACCATAAGTGGAAGTGCCCTAGGCTCTGTTGCTTTGATTTTTAGATGTTTCAGGAAACACCATACACTTCTCCCGAGTGGCTGTTGGCAATTTACATCCCGCCCATCAGCATAACAAGGCTCCCAGTTCTCCATGGCCTGTCCTGCCTTTCTGGATTTTACACTTTTTTCAGATGGCCCTTTTGACCGGTGGGAAGTGAGACTTCATTGTAGTGCAGATTTCCTTTGCAAGCTTGCTTGGTGGGCCAAAAAGGGCGTATGCGTTTTTTCCTGAATATATTCAGGAAAAAACGCATACGCCCTTTTTGGCCAAGTGCATCATTGTGGACGTTCTGCCTCTTTTCCTATGCTTTAAATGCAATTCCAGTCTACCTCCTGAAATCGGTTTCCTGCAATTCTGCCCCGCTTTCAAGTCCTCTAGGCAGCCTTACTTCAGTATATTTTTGGACGATAGCTGTCATTTATAACTCTGCAGGTTTGTGAATTACAGTGCCCCTGAGCTCCTTTCTTCAACTCGCTTTCTCGTGAGCTGGCCGCAACACCGCAGGATGGCTTCAGGCCCTAAACTGGTTCCGGCACGGCACGCTGAGCCTTTGGTTAATTCCTCTTCCTGGTGGGAAATGAGAGTTAAATTTGCCCGTCCAGACACCTCCAGCTAGTCTGTCATTGGTTCTCCCTATTCCTGTTCATCTTCCGCAGAAATTGCAAACTGGGCCAAACAGGAGGTTAAAGGCACTGACTCTCCAAGTCGGGAGAGTGTTAGTAAAGCGTCTGGAATGTTGAACCCGAGTACCAGGGGACGAAAACTGAGACATATTGGAACACGTCTCCCGATCACACGGTTGATCATACTCTGGGTTCCACATGCATGTTTTAGCTGAAGGAAGAATACCTTAAACCTGGAGAGTTGAGACCCGTGGAATGGGTACCATGCAATATGACTTCAAAGGGTCTTCATTTGCCCACCGAACCTCTCCAATCCTATCACTGCTGCGTTTATGCCCCTGTACACACACTTGATTCTCTTTCAGAGACATAGCAATCCATAGGTTTTAAGATACTTCCTAGTCAGGTACACTCTTAGGCATTTAATATGGGGTGTTGAGTCCATTTCGTTGAGCAAGGAGTAGCTCTTGTCTATTCCATATTTGGCTTAAGGAACTTTATCTGTGCTCATTTCAATCTCTGGTTTTATGCAGCACCCCAACTCACCTTTCCCCTTAAGCAAGCATAAGTTGGTTTTCTAAATTTGAGACCCTGTTCTGTTTTGTAATTCAGTTCCTGTGTAGCCAAGTTTACATTCCGTGTATTAGTGATATCTTATGATGTTTCTTTTTCTGTGTGACTTATTTCAGTTAGAATCATCGTACCTGAATCCACTCATTATTCTGCTACGGGCCTGATGACATAGATTTCATTGCTGAGTGATACTGCATTGTACGTAAGTACCACAACTTCTTTATCCATTTTTCACTTTCTGCGATATTGAACTTGTACCGTAAACCAGGTTCTTGTAAACAGAGCCGTCCCAACCTTTGGGGTGGCTGTGTCTTTTTGATTTTAATTTCCCTAAGCTATAGGACCATAAGTGGAAGTGCCCTAGGCTCTGTTGCTTTGTTTTTTAGATGTTTCAGGAAACACCATACACTTCTCCCGAGTGGCTGTTGGCAATTTACATCCCGCCCATCAGCATAACAAGGCTCCCAGTTCTCCATGGCCTGTCCTGCCTTTCTGGATTTTACACTTTTTTCAGATGGCCCTTTTGACCGGGGGGAAGTGAGACTTCATTGTAGTGCAGATTTCCTTTGCAAGCTTGCTTGGTTGGCCAAAAAGGGCGTGTGCGTTTTTTCCTGAATATATTCAGGAAAAAACGCATACGCCCTTTTTGGCCAAGTGCATCATTGTGGACGTTCTGCCTCTTTTCCTATGCTTTAAATGCAATTCCAGTCTACCTCCTGAAATCGGTTTCCTGCAATTCTGCCCCGCTTTCAAGTCCTCTTGGCAGCCTTACTTCAGTATATTTTTGGACGATAGCTGTCATTTATAACTCTGCAGGTTTGTGAATTACAGTGTCCCTGAGCTCCTTTCTTCAACTCGCTTTCTCGTGAGCTGGCCGCAACCCCGCAGGATGGCTTCAGGCCCTAATCTGGTTCCGGCACGGCACGCTGAGCCTTTGGTTAATTCCTCTTCCTGGTGGGAAATGAGAGTTAAATTTGCCCGTCCAGACACCTCCAGCTAGTCTGTCATTGGTTCTCCCTATTCCTGTTCATCTTCCGCAGAAATTGCAAACTGGGCCAAACAGGAGGTTAAAGGCACTGACTCTCCAAGTCGGGAGAGTGTTAGTAAAGCGTCTGGAATGTTGCACCCGAGTACCAGGGGACGAAAACTGAGACATATTGGAACACGTCTCCCGATCACACGGTTGATCATACTCTGGGTTCCACATGCATGTTTTAGCTGAAGGAAGAATACCTTAAACCTGGAGAGTTGAGACCCGTGGAATGGGTACCATGCAATATGACTTCAAAGGGTCTTCATTTGCTCACCGAACCTCTCCAATCCTATCACTGCTGCGTTTATGCCCCTGTACACACACTTGATTCTCTTTCAGAGACATAGCAATCCATAGGTTTTAAGATACTTCCTAGTCAGGTACACTCTTAGGCATTTAATATGGGGTGTTGAGTCCATTTCGTTGAGCAAGGAGTAGCTCTTGTCTATTCCATATTTGGCTTAAGGAACTTTATCTGTGCTCATTTCAATCTCTGGTTTTATGCAGCACCCCAACTCACCTTTCCCCTTAAGCAAGCATAAGTTGGTTTTCCAAATTTGAGACCCTGTTCTGTTTTGTAATTCAGTTCCTGTGTAGCCAAGTTTACATTCCGTGTATTAGTGATATCTTATGATGTTTCTTTTTCTGTGTGACTTATTTCAGTTAGAATCATCGTACCTGAATCCACTCATTATGCTGCTACAGGCCTGATGACATAGATTTCATTGCTGAGTGATACTGCATTGTACGTAAGTACCACAACTTCTTTATCCATTTTTCACTTTCTGCGATATTGAACTTGTACCGTAAACCAGGTTCTTGTAAACAGAGCCGTCCCAACCTTTGGGGTGGCTGTGTCTTTTGATTTTAATTTCCCTAAGCTATAGGACCATAAGTGGAAGTGCCCTAGGCTCTGTTGCTTTGTTTTTTAGATGTTTCAGGAAACACCATACACTTCTCCCGAGTGGCTGTTGGCAATTTACATCCCGCCCATCAGCATAACAAGGCTCCCAGTTCTCCATGGCCTGTCCTGCCTTTCTGGATTTTACACTTTTTTCAGATGGCCCTTTTGACCGGGGGGAAGTGAGACTTCATTGTAGTGCAGATTTCCTTTGCAAGCTTGCTTGGTTGGCCAAAAAGGGCGTATGCGTTTTTTCCTGAATATATTCAGGAAAAAACGCATACGCCCTTTTTGGCCAAGTGCATCATTGTGGACGTTCTGCCTCTTTTCCTATGCTTTAAATGCAATTCCAGTCTACCTCCTGAAATCGGTTTCCTGCAATTCTGCCCCGCTTTCAAGTCCTCTTGGCAGCCTTACTTCAGTATATTTTTGGACGATAGCTGTCATTTATAACTCTGCAGGTTTGTGAATTACAGTGCCCCTGAGCTCCTTTCTTCAACTCGCTTTCTCGTGAGCTGGCCGCAACCCCGCAGGATGGCTTCAGGCCCTAATCTGGTTCCGGCACGGCATGCTGAGCCTTTGGTTAATTCCTCTTCCTGGTGCGAAATGAGAGTTAAATTTGCCCGTCCAGACACCTCCAGCTAGTCTGTCATTGGTTCTCCCTATTCCTGTTCATCTTCCGCAGAAATTGCAAACTGGGCCAAACAGGAGGTTAAAGGCACTGACTCTCCAAGTCGGGAGAGTGTTAGTAAAGCGTCTGGAATGTTGCACCCGAGTACCAGGGGACGAAAACTGAGACATATTGGAACACGTCTCCCGATCACACGGTTGATCATACTCTGGGTTCCACATGCATGTTTTAGCTGAAGGAAGAATACCTTAAACCTGGAGAGTTGAGACCCGTGGAATGGGTACCATGCAATATGACTTCAAAGGGTCTTCATTTGCTCACCGAACCTCTCCAATCCTATCACTGCTGCGTTTATGCCCCTGTACACACACTTGATTCTCTTTCAGAGACATAGCAATCCATAGGTTTTAAGATACTTCCTAGTCAGTTATATTCTTAGGCGTTTAATATGGGGTGTTGAATCCATTTCGTTGAGCAAGGAGTAGCTCTTGTCTATTCCATATTTGGCTTAAGGAACTTTATCTGTGCTCATTTCAATCTCTGGTTTTATGCAGCACCCCAACTCACCTTTCCCCTTAAGCAAGCATAAGTTGGGTTTCTAAATTTGAGACCCTGTTCTGTTTTGTAATTCAGTTCCTGTGTAGCCAAGGTTACATTCCGTGTATTAGTGATATCTTATGATGTTTCTTTTTCTGTGTGACTTATTTCAGTTAGAATCATCGTACCTGAATCCACTCATTATGCTGCTACGGGCCTGATGACATAGATTTCATTGCTGAGTGATACTGCATTGTACGTAAGTACCACAACTTCTTTATCCATTTTTCACTTTCTGCGATACTGAACTTGTACCGTAAACCAGGTTCTTGTAAACAGAGCCGTCCCAACCTTTGGGGTGGCTGTGTCTTTTGATTTTAATTTCCCTAAGCTATAGGACCATAAGTGGAAGTGCCCTAGGCTCTGTTGCTTTGTTTTTTAGATGTTTCAGGAAACACCATACACTTCTCCCGAGTGGCTGTTGGCAATTTACATCCCGCCCATCAGCATAACAAGGCTCCCAGTTCTCCATGGCCTGTCCTGCCTTTCTGGATTTTACACTTTTTTCAGATGGCCCTTTTGACCGGGGGGAAGTGAGACTTCACTGTAGTGCAGATTTCCTTTGCAAGCTTGCTTGGTTGGCCAAAAAGGGCGTATGCGTTTTTTCCTGAATATATTCAGGAAAAAACGCATACGCCCTTTTTGGCCAAGTGCATCATTGTGGACGTTCTGCCTCTTTTCCTATGCTTTAAATGCAATTCCAGTCTACCTCCTGAAATCGGTTTCCTGCAATTCTGCCCCGCTTTCAAGTCCTCTTGGCAGCCTTACTTCAGTATATTTTTGGACGATAGCTGTCATTTATAACTCTGCAGGTTTGTGAATTACAGTGCCCCTGAGCTCCTTTCTTCAACTCGCTCTCTCGTGAGCTGGCCGCAACACCGCAGGATGGCTTCAGGCCCTAATCTGGTTCCGGCACGGCACGCTGAGCCTTTGGTTAATTCCTCTTCCTGGTGGGAAATGAGAGTTAAATTTGCCCGTCCATACACCTCCAGCTAGTCTCTCATTGGTTCTCCCTATCCCTGTTCATCTTCCGCAGAAATTGCAAACTGGGCCAAACAGGAGGTTAAAGGCACTGACTCTCCAAGTCGGGAGAGTGTTAGTAAAGCATCTGGAATGTTGCACCCGAGTACCAGGGGACGAAAACTGAGACATATTGGAACACGTCTCCCGATCACACGGTTGATCATACTCTGGGTTCCACATGCATGTTTTAGCTGAAGGAAGAATACCTTAAACCTGGAGAGTTGAGACCCGTGGAATGGGTACCATGCAATATGACTTCAAAGGGTCTTCATTTGCTCACCGAACCTCTCCAATCCTATCACTGCTGCGTTTATGCCCCTGTACACACACTTGATTCTCTTTCAGAGACATAGCAATCCATAGGTTTTAAGATACTTCCTAGTCAGGTACACTGTTAGGCATTTAATATGGGGTGTTGAGTCCATTTCGTTGAGCAAGGAGTAGCTCTTGTCTATTCCATATTTGGCTTAAGGAACTTTATCTGTGCTCATTTCAATCTCTGGTTTTATGCAGCACCCCAACTCACCTTTCCCCTTAAGCAAGCATAAGTTGGGTTTCTAAATTTGAGACCCTGTTCTGTTTTGTAATTCAGTTCCTGTGTAGCCAAGGTTACATTCCGTGTATTAGTGATATCTTATGATGTTTCTTTTTATGTGTGACTTATTTCAGTTAGAATCATCGTACCTGAATCCACTCATTATGCTGCTACGGGCCTGATGACATAGATTTCCTTGCTGAGTGATACTGCATTGTACGTAAGTACCACAACTTCTTTATCCATTTTTCACTTTCTGCGATATTGAACTTGTACCATAAACCAGGTTCTTGTAAACAGAGCCGTCCCAACTTTTGGGGTGGCTGTGTCTTTTGATTTTAATTTCCCTAAGCTATAGGACCATAAGTGGAAGTGCCCTAGGCTCTGTTGCTTTGTTTTTTAGATGTTTCAGGAAACACCATACACTTCTCCCGAGTGGCTGTTGGCAATTTACATCCCGCCCATCAGCATAACAAGGCTCCCAGTTCTCCATGGCCTGTCCTGCCTTTCTGGATTTTACACTTTTTTCAGATGACCCTTTTGACCGGGGGGAAGTGAGACTTCATTGTAGTGCAGATTTCCTTTGCAAGCTTGCTTGGTTGGCCAAAAAGGGCGTATGCGTTTTTTCCTGAATATATTCAGGAAAAAACGCATACGCCCTTTTTGGCCAAGTGCATCATTGTGGACGTTCTGCCTCTTTTCCTATGCTTTAAATGCAATTCCAGTCTACCTCCTGAAATCGGTTTCCTGCAATTCTGCCCCGCTTTCAAGTCCTCTTGGCAGCCTTACTTCAGTATATTTTTGGACGATAGCTGTCATTTATAACTCTGCAGGATTGTGAATTACAGTGCCCCTGAGCTCCTTTCTTCAAGTCGCTTTCTCGTGAGCTGGCCGCAACACCGCAGGATGGCTTCAGGCCCTAATCTGGTTCCGGCACGGCACGCTGAGCCTTTGGTTAATTCCTCTTCCTGGTGGGAAATGAGAGTTAAATTTGCCCGTCCAGACACCTCCAGCTAGTCTGTCATTGGTTCTGCCTATTCCTGTTCATCTTCCGCAGAAATTGCAAACTGGGCCAAACAGGAGGTTAAAGGCACTGACTCTCCAAGTCGGGAGAGTGTTAGTAAAGCATCTGGAATGTTGCACCCGAGTACCAGGGGACGAAAACTGAGACATATTGGAACACGTCTCCCGATCACACAGTTGATCATACTCTGGGTTCCACATGCATGTTTTAGCTGAAGGAAGAATACCTTAAACCTGGAGAGTTGAGACCCGTGGAATGGGTACCATGCAATATGACTTCAAAGGGTCTTCATTTGCTCACCGAACCTCTCCAATCCTATCACTGCTGCGTTTATGCCCCTGTACACACACTTGATTCTCTTTCAGAGACATAGCAATCCATAGGTTTTAAGATACTTCCTAGTCAGGTACACTCTTAGGCATTTAATATGGGGTGTTGAGTCCATTTCGTTGAGCAAGGAGTAGCTCTTGTCTATTCCATATTTGGCTTAAGGAACTTTATCTGTGCTCATTTCAATCTCTGGTTTTATGCAGCACCCCAACTCACCTTTCCCCTTAAGCAAGCATAAGTTGGGTTTCTAAATTTGAGACCCTGTTCTGTTTTGTAATTCAGTTCCTGTGTAGCCAAGTTTACATTCCGTGTATTAGTGATATCTTATGATGTTTCTTTTCCTGTGTGACTTATTTCAGTTAGAATCATCGTACCTGAATCCACTCATTATGCTGCTACGGGCCTGATGACATAGATTTCATTGCTGAGTGATACTGCATTGTACGTAAGTACCACAACTTCTTTATCCATTTTTCACTTTCTGCGATATTGAACTTGTACCGTAAACCAGGTTCTTGTAAACAGAGCCGTCCCAACCTTTGGGGTGGCTGTGTCTTTTTGATTTTAATTTCCCTAAGCTATAGGACCATAAGTGGAAGTGCCCTAGGCTCTGTTGCTTTGTTTTTTAGATGTTTCAGGAAACACCATACACTTCTCCCGAGTGGCTGTTGGCAATTTACATCCCGCCCATCAGCATAACAAGGCTCCCAGTTCTCCATGGCCTGTCCTGCCTTTCTGGATTTTACACTTTTTTCAGATGGCCCTTTTGACCGGGGGGAAGTGAGACTTCATTGTAGTGCAGATTTCCTTTGCAAGCTTGCTTGGTTGGCCAAAAAGGGCGTATGCGTTTTTTCCTGAATATATTCAGGAAAAAACGCATACGCCCTTTTTGGCCAAGTGCATCATTGTGGACGTTCTGCCTCTTTTCCTATGCTTTAAATGCAATTCCAGTCTACCTCCTGAAATCAGTTTCCTGCAATTCTGCCCCGCTTTCAAGTCCTCTTGGCAGCCTTACTTCAGTATATTTTTGGACGATAGCTGTCATTTATAACTCTGCAGGTTTGTGAATTACAGTGCCCCTGAGCTCCTTTCTTCAACTCGCTTTCTCGTGAGCTGGCCGCAGCACCACAGGATGGCTTCAGGCCCTAATCTGGTTCCGGCACGGCACGCTGAGCCTTTGGTTAATTCCTCTTCCTGGTGGGAAATGAGAGTTAAATTTGCCCGTCCAGACACCTCCAGCTAGTCTGTCATTGGTTCTCCCTATTCCTGTTCATCTTCCGCAGAAATTGCAAACTGGGCCAAACAGGAGGTTAAAGGCACTGACTCTCCAAGTCGGGAGAGTGTTAGTAAAGCGTCTGGAATGTTGCACCCGAGTACCAGGGGACGAAAACTGACACATATTGGAACACGTCTCCCGATCACACGGTTGATCATACTCTGGGTTCCACATGCATGTTTTAGCTTAAGGAAGAATACCTTAAACCTGGAGAGTTGAGACCCGTGGAATGGGTTCCATGCAATATGACTTCAAAGGGTCTTCATTTGCTCACCGAACCTCTCCAGTCCTATCACTGCTGCGTTTATGCCCCTGTACACACGCTTGATTCTCTTTCGGAGACATAGCAATCCATAGGTTTTAAGATACTTCCTAGTCAGGTACACTCTTAGGCATTTAATATGGGGTGTTGAGTCCATTTCGTTGAGCAAGGAGTAGCTCTTGTCTATTCCATATTTGGCTTAAGGAACTTTATCTGTGCTCATTTCAATCTCTGGTTTTATGCAGCACCCCAACTCACCTTTCCCCTTAAGCAAGCATAAGTTGGTTTTCCAAATTTGAGACCCTGTTCTGTTTTGTAATTCAGTTCCTGTGTAGCCAAGGTTACATTCCGTGTATTAGTGATATCTTATGATGTTTCTTTTTATGTGTGACTTATTTCAGTTAGAATCATCGTACCTGAATCCACTCATTATGCTGCTACGGGCCTGATGACATAGATTTCCTTGCTGAGTGATACTGCATTGTACGTAAGTACCACAACTTCTTTATCCATTTTTCACTTTCTGCGATATTGAACTTGTACCATAAACCAGGTTCTTGTAAACAGAGCCGTCCCAACTTTTGGGGTGGCTGTGTCTTTTGATTTTAATTTCCCTAAGCTATAGGACCATAAGTGGAAGTGCCCTAGGCTCTGTTGCTTTGTTTTTTAGATGTTTCAGGAAACACCATACACTTCTCCCGAGTGGCTGTTGGCAATTTACATCCCGCCCATCAGCATAACAAGGCTCCCAGTTCTCCATGGCCTGTCCTGCCTTTCTGGATTTTACACTTTTTTCAGATGACCCTTTTGACCGGGGGGAAGTGAGACTTCATTGTAGTGCAGATTTCCTTTGCAAGCTTGCTTGGTTGGCCAAAAAGGGCGTATGCGTTTTTTCCTGAATATATTCAGGAAAAAACGCATACGCCCTTTTTGGCCAAGTGCATCATTGTGGACGTTCTGCCTCTTTTCCTATGCTTTAAATGCAATTCCAGTCTACCTCCTGAAATCGGTTTCCTGCAATTCTGCCCCGCTTTCAAGTCCTCTTGGCAGCCTTACTTCAGTATATTTTTGGACGATAGCTGTCATTTATAACTCTGCAGGATTGTGAATTACAGTGCCCCTGAGCTCCTTTCTTCAAGTCGCTTTCTCGTGAGCTGGCCGCAACACCGCAGGATGGCTTCAGGCCCTAATCTGGTTCCGGCACGGCACGCTGAGCCTTTGGTTAATTCCTCTTCCTGGTGGGAAATGAGAGTTAAATTTGCCCGTCCAGACACCTCCAGCTAGTCTGTCATTGGTTCTGCCTATTCCTGTTCATCTTCCGCAGAAATTGCAAACTGGGCCAAACAGGAGGTTAAAGGCACTGACTCTCCAAGTCGGGAGAGTGTTAGTAAAGCATCTGGAATGTTGCACCCGAGTACCAGGGGACGAAAACTGAGACATATTGGAACACGTCTCCCGATCACACAGTTGATCATACTCTGGGTTCCACATGCATGTTTTAGCTGAAGGAAGAATACCTTAAACCTGGAGAGTTGAGACCCGTGGAATGGGTACCATGCAATATGACTTCAAAGGGTCTTCATTTGCTCACCGAACCTCTCCAATCCTATCACTGCTGCGTTTATGCCCCTGTACACACACTTGATTCTCTTTCAGAGACATAGCAATCCATAGGTTTTAAGATACTTCCTAGTCAGGTACACTCTTAGGCATTTAATATGGGGTGTTGAGTCCATTTCGTTGAGCAAGGAGTAGCTCTTGTCTATTCCATATTTGGCTTAAGGAACTTTATCTGTGCTCATTTCAATCTCTGGTTTTATGCAGCACCCCAACTCACCTTTCCCCTTAAGCAAGCATAAGTTGGGTTTCTAAATTTGAGACCCTGTTCTGTTTTGTAATTCAGTTCCTGTGTAGCCAAGTTTACATTCCGTGTATTAGTGATATCTTATGATGTTTCTTTTCCTGTGTGACTTATTTCAGTTAGAATCATCGTACCTGAATCCACTCATTATGCTGCTACGGGCCTGATGACATAGATTTCATTGCTGAGTGATACTGCATTGTACGTAAGTACCACAACTTCTTTATCCATTTTTCACTTTCTGCGATATTGAACTTGTACCGTAAACCAGGTTCTTGTAAACAGAGCCGTCCCAACCTTTGGGGTGGCTGTGTCTTTTTGATTTTAATTTCCCTAAGCTATAGGACCATAAGTGGAAGTGCCCTAGGCTCTGTTGCTTTGTTTTTTAGATGTTTCAGGAAACACCATACACTTCTCCCGAGTGGCTGTTGGCAATTTACATCCCGCCCATCAGCATAACAAGGCTCCCAGTTCTCCATGGCCTGTCCTGCCTTTCTGGATTTTACACTTTTTTCAGATGACCCTTTTGACCGGGGGGAAGTGAGACTTCATTGTAGTGCAGATTTCCTTTGCAAGCTTGCTTGGTTGGCCAAAAAGGGCGTATGCGTTTTTTCCTGAATATATTCAGGAAAAAACGCATACGCCCTTTTTGGCCAAGTGCATCATTGTGGACGTTCTGCCTCTTTTCCTATGCTTTAAATGCAATTCCAGTCTACCTCCTGAAATCGGTTTCCTGCAATTCTGCCCCGCTTTCAAGTCCTCTTGGCAGCCTTACTTCAGTATATTTTTGGACGATAGCTGTCATTTATAACTCTGCAGGATTGTGAATTACAGTGCCCCTGAGCTCCTTTCTTCAAGTCGCTTTCTCGTGAGCTGGCCGCAACACCGCAGGATGGCTTCAGGCCCTAATCTGGTTCCGGCACGGCACGCTGAGCCTTTGGTTAATTCCTCTTCCTGGTGGGAAATGAGAGTTAAATTTGCCCGTCCAGACACCTCCAGCTAGTCTGTCATTGGTTCTGCCTATTCCTGTTCATCTTCCGCAGAAATTGCAAACTGGGCCAAACAGGAGGTTAAAGGCACTGACTCTCCAAGTCGGGAGAGTGTTAGTAAAGCATCTGGAATGTTGCACCCGAGTACCAGGGGACGAAAACTGAGACATATTGGAACACGTCTCCCGATCACACAGTTGATCATACTCTGGGTTCCACATGCATGTTTTAGCTGAAGGAAGAATACCTTAAACCTGGAGAGTTGAGACCCGTGGAATGGGTACCATGCAATATGACTTCAAAGGGTCTTCATTTGCTCACCGAACCTCTCCAATCCTATCACTGCTGCGTTTATGCCCCTGTACACACACTTGATTCTCTTTCAGAGACATAGCAATCCATAGGTTTTAAGATACTTCCTAGTCAGGTACACTCTTAGGCATTTAATATGGGGTGTTGAGTCCATTTCGTTGAGCAAGGAGTAGCTCTTGTCTATTCCATATTTGGCTTAAGGAACTTTATCTGTGCTCATTTCAATCTCTGGTTTTATGCAGCACCCCAACTCACCTTTCCCCTTAAGCAAGCATAAGTTGGGTTTCTAAATTTGAGACCCTGTTCTGTTTTGTAATTCAGTTCCTGTGTAGCCAAGTTTACATTCCGTGTATTAGTGATATCTTATGATGTTTCTTTTCCTGTGTGACTTATTTCAGTTAGAATCATCGTACCTGAATCCACTCATTATGCTGCTACGGGCCTGATGACATAGATTTCATTGCTGAGTGATACTGCATTGTACGTAAGTACCACAACTTCTTTATCCATTTTTCACTTTCTGCGATATTGAACTTGTACCGTAAACCAGGTTCTTGTAAACAGAGCCGTCCCAACCTTTGGGGTGGCTGTGTCTTTTTGATTTTAATTTCCCTAAGCTATAGGACCATAAGTGGAAGTGCCCTAGGCTCTGTTGCTTTGTTTTTTAGATGTTTCAGGAAACACCATACACTTCTCCCGAGTGGCTGTTGGCAATTTACATCCCGCCCATCAGCATAACAAGGCTCCCAGTTCTCCATGGCCTGTCCTGCCTTTCTGGATTTTACACTTTTTTCAGATGGCCCTTTTGACCGGGGGGAAGTGAGACTTCATTGTAGTGCAGATTTCCTTTGCAAGCTTGCTTGGTTGGCCAAAAAGGGCGTATGCGTTTTTTCCTGAATATATTCAGGAAAAAACGCATACGCCCTTTTTGGCCAAGTGCATCATTGTGGACGTTCTGCCTCTTTTCCTATGCTTTAAATGCAATTCCAGTCTACCTCCTGAAATCAGTTTCCTGCAATTCTGCCCCGCTTTCAAGTCCTCTTGGCAGCCTTACTTCAGTATATTTTTGGACGATAGCTGTCATTTATAACTCTGCAGGTTTGTGAATTACAGTGCCCCTGAGCTCCTTTCTTCAACTCGCTTTCTCGTGAGCTGGCCGCAGCACCACAGGATGGCTTCAGGCCCTAATCTGGTTCCGGCACGGCACGCTGAGCCTTTGGTTAATTCCTCTTCCTGGTGGGAAATGAGAGTTAAATTTGCCCGTCCAGACACCTCCAGCTAGTCTGTCATTGGTTCTCCCTATTCCTGTTCATCTTCCGCAGAAATTGCAAACTGGGCCAAACAGGAGGTTAAAGGCACTGACTCTCCAAGTCGGGAGAGTGTTAGTAAAGCGTCTGGAATGTTGCACCCGAGTACCAGGGGACGAAAACTGACACATATTGGAACACGTCTCCCGATCACACGGTTGATCATACTCTGGGTTCCACATGCATGTTTTAGCTTAAGGAAGAATACCTTAAACCTGGAGAGTTGAGACCCGTGGAATGGGTTCCATGCAATATGACTTCAAAGGGTCTTCATTTGCTCACCGAACCTCTCCAATCCTATCACTGCTGCGTTTATGCCCCTGTACACACGCTTGATTCTCTTTCGGAGACATAGCAATCCATAGGTTTTAAGATACTTCCTAGTCAGGTACACTCTTAGGCATTTAATATGGGGTGTTGAGTCCATTTCGTTGAGCAAGGAGTAGCTCTTGTCTATTCCATATTTGGCTTAAGGAACTTTATCTGTGCTCATTTCAATCTCTGGTTTTATGCAGCACCCCAACTCACCTTTCCCCTTAAGCAAGCATAAGTTGGTTTTCCAAATTTGAGACCCTGTTCTGTTTTGTAATTCAGTTCCTGTGTAGCCAAGTTTACATTCCGTGTATTAGTGATATCTTATGATGTTTCTTTTTCTGTGTGACTTATTTCAGTTAGAATCATCGTACCTGAATCCACTCATTATGCTGCTACGGGCCTGATGACATAGATTTCATTGCTGAGTGATACTGCATTGTACGTAAGTACCACAACTTCTTTATCCATTTTTCACTTTCTGCGATACTGAACTTGTACCGTAAACCAGGTTCTTGTAAACAGAGCCGTCCCAACCTTTGGGGTGGCTGTGTCTTTTGATTTTAATTTCCCTAAGCTATAGGACCATAAGTGGAAGTGCCCTAGGCTCTGTTGCTTTGTTTTTTAGATGTTTCAGGAAACACCATACACTTCTCCCGAGTGGCTGTTGGCAATTTACATCCCGCCCATCAGCATAACAAGGCTCCCAGTTCTCCATGGCCTGTCCTGCCTTTCTGGATTTTACACTTTTTTCAGATGGCCCTTTTGACCGGGGGGAAGTGAGACGTCATTGTAGTGCAGATTTCCTTTGCAAGCTTGCTTGGTTGGCCAAAAAGGGCGTATGCGTTTTTTCCTGAATATATTCAGGAAAAAACGCATACGCCCTTTTTGTCCAAGTGCATCATTGTGGACGTTCTGCCTCTTTTCCTATGCTTTAAATGCAATTCCAGTCTACCTCCTGAAATCGGTTTCCTGCAATTCTGCCCCGCTTTCAAGTCCTCTTGGCAGCCTTACTTCAGTATATTTTTGGACGATAGCTGTCATTTATAACTCTGCAGGTTTGTGAATTACAGTGCCCCTGAGCTCCTTTCTTCAACTCGCTTTCTCGTGAGCTGGCCGCAACACCGCAGGATGGCTTCAGGCCCTAATCTGGTTCCGGCACGGCACGCTGAGCCTTTGGTTAATTCCTCTTCCTGGTGGGAAATGAGAGTTAAATTTGCCCGTCCAGACACCTCCATCTAGTCTCTCATTGGTTCTCCCTATCCCTGTTCATCTTCCGCAGAAATTGCAAACTGGGCCAAACAGGAGGTTAAAGGCACTGACTCTCCAAGTCGGGAGAGTGTTAGTAAAGCGTCTGGAATGTTGCACCCGAGTACCAGGGGACGAAAACTGAGACATATTGGAACACGTCTCCCGATCACACGGTTGATCATACTCTGGGTTCCACATGCATGTTTTAGCTGAAGGAAGAATACCTTAAACCTGGAGAGTTGAGACCCGTGGAATGGGTACCATGCAATATGACTTCAAAGGGTCTTCATTTGCCCACCGAACCTCTCCAATCCTATCACTGCTGCGTTTATGCCCCTGTACACACACTTGATTCTCTTTCAGAGACATAGCAATCCATAGGTTTTAAGATACTTCCTAGTCAGGTACACTCTTAGGCATTTAATATGGGGTGTTGAGTCCATTTCGTTGAGCAAGGAGTAGCTCTTGTCTATTCCATATTTGGCTTAAGGAACTTTATCTGTGCTCATTTCAATCTCTGGTTTTATGCAGCACCCCAACTCACCTTTCCCCTTAAGCAAGCATAAGTTGGTTTTCTAAATTTGAGACCCTGTTCTGTTTTGTAATTCAGTTCCTGTGTAGCCAAGGTTACATTCCGTGTATTAGTGATATCTTATGATGTTTCTTTTCCTGTGTGACTTATTTCAGTTAGAATCATCATACCTGAATCCACTCATTATGCTGCTACGGGCCTGATGACATAGATTTCATTGCTGAGTGATACTGCATTGTACGTAAGTACCACAACTTCTTTATCCATTTTTCACTTTCTGCGATATTGAACTTGTACCGTAAACCAGGTTCTTGTAAACAGAGCCGTCCCAACCTTTGGGGTGGCTGTGTCTTTTGATTTTAATTTCCCTAAGCTATAGGACCATAAGTGGAAGTGCCCTAGGCTCTGTTGCTTTGTTTTTTAGATGTTTCAGGAAACACCATACACTTCTCCGGAGTGGCTGTTGGCAATTTACATCCCGCCCATCAGCATAACAAGGCTCCCAGTTCTCCATGGCCTGTCCTGCCTTTCTGGATTTTACACTTTTTTCAGATGGCCCTTTTGACCGGGGGGAAGTGAGACTTCATTGTAGTGCAGATTTCCTTTGCAAGCTTGCTTGGTTGGCCAAAAAGGGCGTATGCGTTTTTTCCTGAATATATTCAGGAAAAAACGCATACGCCCTTTTTGGCCAAGTGCATCATTGTGGACGTTCTGCCTCTTTTCCTATGCTTTAAATGCAATTCCAGTCTACCTCCTGAAATCGGTTTCCTGCAATTCTGCCCCGCTTTCAAGTCCTCTTGGCAGCCTTACTTCAGTATATTTTTGGACGATAGCTGTCATTTAT
Source organism: Lagenorhynchus albirostris (assembly GCF_949774975.1). NCBI lineage: Eukaryota > Metazoa > Chordata > Mammalia > Artiodactyla > Delphinidae > Lagenorhynchus > Lagenorhynchus albirostris. Next base: position 638,754 of record NW_026783265.1, read on the forward strand.
AACTCTGCAGGTTTGTGAATTACAGTGCCCCTGAGCTCCTTTCTTCAACTCGCTTTCTCGTGAGCTGGCCGCAACACCGCAGGATGGCTTCAGGCCCTAATCTGGTTCCGGCACGGCACGCTGAGCCTTTGGTTAATTCCTCTTCCTGGTGGGAAATGAGAGTTAAATTTGCCCGTCCAGACACCTCCAGCTAGTCTGTCATTGGTTCTGCCTATTCCTGTTCATCTTCCGCAGAAATTGCAAACTGGGCCAAACAGGAGGTTAAAGGCACTGACTCTCCAAGTCGGGAGAGTGTTAGTAAAGCGTCTGGAATGTTGCACCCGAGTACCAGGGGACGAAAACTGAGACGTATTGGAACACGTCTCCCGATCACACGGTTGATCATACTCTGGGTTCCACATGCATGTTTTAGCTGAAGGAAGAATACCTTAAACCTGGAGAGTTGAGACCCGTGGAATGGGTACCATGCAATATGACTTCAAAGGGTCTTCATTTGCTCACCGAACCTCTCCAATCCTATCACTGCTGCGTTTATGCCCCTGTACACACACTTGATTCTCTTTCAGAGACATAGCAATCCATAGGTTTTAAGATACTTCCTAGTCAGGTACACTCTTAGGCATTTAATATGGGGTGTTGAATCCATTTCGTTGAGCAAGGAGTAGCTCTTGTCTATTCCATATTTGGCTTAAGGAACTTTATCTGTGCTCATTTCAATCTCTGGTTTTATGCAGCACCCCAACTCACCTTTCCCCTTAAGCAAGCATAAGTTGGGTTTCTAAATTTGAGACCCTGTTCTGTTTTGTAATTCAGTTCCTGTGTAGCCAAGGTTACATTCCGTGTATTAGTGATATCTTATGATGTTTCTTTTCCTGTGTGACTTATTTCAGTTAGAATCATCGTACCTGAATCCACTCATTATGCTGCTACGGGCCTGATGACATAGATTTCATTGCTGAGTGATACTGCATTGTACGTAAGTACCACAACTTCTTTATCCATTTTTCACTTTCTGCGATATTGAACTTGTACCGTAAACCAGGTTCTTGTAAACAGAGCCGTCCCAACCTTTGGGGTGGCTGTGTCTTTTTGATTTTAATTTCCCTAAGCTATAGGACCATAAGTGGAAGTGCCCTAGGCTCTGTTGCTTTGTTTTTTAGATGTTTCAGGAAACACCATACACTTCTCCCGAGTGGCTGTTGGCAATTTACATCCCGCCCATCAGCATAACAAGGCTCCCAGTTCTCCATGGCCTGTCCTGCCTTTCTGGATTTTACACTTTTTTCAGATGGCCCTTTTGACCGGGGGGAAGTGAGACGTCATTGTAGTGCAGATTTCCTTTGCAAGCTTGCTTGGTTGGCCAAAAAGGGCGTATGCGTTTTTTCCTGAGGAAAAAACGCATACGCCCTTTTTGGCCAAGTGCATCATTGTGGACGTTCTGCCTCTTTTCCTATGCTTTAAATGCAATTCCAGTCTACCTCCTGAAATCGGTTTCCTGCAATTCTGCCCCGCTTTCAAGTCCTCTTGGCAGCCTTACTTCAGTATATTTTTGGACGATAGCTGTCATTTATAACTCTGCAGGTTTGTGAATTACAGTGCCCCTGAGCTCCTTTCTTCAACTCGCTTTCTCGTGAGCTGGCCGCAACACCGCAGGATGGCTTCAGGCCCTAATCTGGTTCCGGCACGGCACGCTGAGCCTTTGGTTAATTCCTCTTCCTGGTGGGAAATGAGAGTTAAATTTGCCCGTCCAGACACCTCCAGCTAGTCTCTCATTGGTTCTCCCTATCCCTGTTCATCTTCCGCAGAAATTGCAAACTGGGCCAAACAGGAGGTTAAAGGCACTGACTCTCCAAGTCGGGAGAGTGTTAGTAAAGCGTCTGGAATGTTGCACCCGAGTACCAGGGGACGAAAACTGAGACATATTGGAACACGTCTCCCGATCACACGGTTGATCATACTCTGGGTTCCACATGCATGTTTTAGCTGAAGGAAGAATACCTTAAACCTGGAGAGTTGAGACCCGTGGAATGGGTACCATGCAATATGACTTCAAAGGGTCTTCATTTGCCCACCGAACCTCTCCAATCCTATCACTGCTGCGTTTATGCCCCTGTACACACACTTGATTCTCTTTCAGAGACATAGCAATCCATAGGTTTTAAGATACTTCCTAGTCAGGTACACTCTTAGGCATTTAATATGGGGTGTTGAGTCCATTTCGTTGAGCAAGGAGTAGCTCTTGTCTATTCCATATTTGGCTTAAGGAACTTTATCTGTGCTCATTTCAATCTCTGGTTTTATGCAGCACCCCAACTCACCTTTCCCCTTAAGCAAGCATAAGTTGGTTTTCTAAATTTGAGACCCTGTTCTGTTTTGTAATTCAGTTCCTGTGTAGCCAAGGTTACATTCCGTGTATTAGTGATATCTTATGATGTTTCTTTTCCTGTGTGACTTATTTCAGTTAGAATCATCATACCTGAATCCACTCATTATGCTGCTACGGGCCTGATGACATAGATTTCATTGCTGAGTGATACTGCATTGTACGTAAGTACCACAACTTCTTTATCCATTTTTCACTTTCTGCGATATTGAACTTGTACCGTAAACCAGGTTCTTGTAAACAGAGCCGTCCCAACCTTTGGGGTGGCTGTGTCTTTTGATTTTAATTTCCCTAAGCTATAGGACCATAAGTGGAAGTGCCCTAGGCTCTGTTGCTTTGTTTTTTAGATGTTTCAGGAAACACCATACACTTCTCCCGAGTGGCTGTTGGCAATTTACATCCCGCCCATCAGCATAACAAGGCTCCCAGTTCTCCATGGCCTGTCCTGCCTTTCTGGATTTTACACTTTTTTCAGATGGCCCTTTTGACCGGGGGGAAGTGAGACTTCATTGTAGTGCAGATTTCCTTTGCAAGCTTGCTTGGTTGGCCAAAAAGGGCGTATGCGTTTTTTCCTGAATATATTCAGGAAAAAACGCATACGCCCTTTTTGGCCAAGTGCATCATTGTGGACGTTCTGCCTCTTTTCCTATGCTTTAAATGCAATTCCAGTCTACCTCCTGAAATCGGTTTCCTGCAATTCTGCCCCGCTTTCAAGTCCTCTTGGCAGCCTTACTTCAGTATATTTTTGGACGATAGCTGTCATTTATAACTCTGCAGGTTTGTGAATTACAGTGCCCCTGAGCTCCTTTCTTCAACTCGCTTTCTCGTGAGCTGGCCGCAACACCGCAGGATGGCTTCAGGCCCTAATCTGGTTCCGGCACGGCACGCTGAGCCTTTGGTTAATTCCTCTTCCTGGTGGGAAATGAGAGTTAAATTTGCCCGTCCAGACACCTCCAGCTAGTCTGTCATTGGTTCTGCCTATTCCTGTTCATCTTCCGCAGAAATTGCAAACTGGGCCAAACAGGAGGTTAAAGGCACTGACTCTCCAAGTCGGGAGAGTGTTAGTAAAGCGTCTGGAATGTTGCACCCGAGTACCAGGGGACGAAAACTGAGACGTATTGGAACACGTCTCCCGATCACACGGTTGATCATACTCTGGGTTCCACATGCATGTTTTAGCTGAAGGAAGAATACCTTAAACCTGGAGAGTTGAGACCCGTGGAATGGGTACCATGCAATATGACTTCAAAGGGTCTTCATTTGCTCACCGAACCTCTCCAATCCTATCACTGCTGCGTTTATGCCCCTGTACACACACTTGATTCTCTTTCAGAGACATAGCAATCCATAGGTTTTAAGATACTTCCTAGTCAGGTACACTCTTAGGCATTTAATATGGGGTGTTGAGTCCATTTCGTTGAGCAAGGAGTAGCTCTTGTCTATTCCATATTTGGCTTAAGGAACTTTATCTGTGCTCATTTCAATCTCTGGTTTTATGCAGCACCCCAACTCACCTTTCCCCTTAAGCAAGCATAAGTTGGGTTTCTAAATTTGAGACCCTGTTCTGTTTTGTAATTCAGTTCCTGTGTAGCCAAGGTTACATTCCGTGTATTAGTGATATCTTATGATGTTTCTTTTCCTGTGTGACTTATTTCAGTTAGAATCATCGTACCTGAATCCACTCATTATGCTGCTACGGGCCTGATGACATAGATTTCATTGCTGAGTGATACTGCATTGTACGTAAGTACCACAACTTCTTTATCCATTTTTCACTTTCTGCGATATTGAACTTGTACCGTAAACCAGGTTCTTGTAAACAGAGCCGTCCCAACCTTTGGGGTGGCTGTGTCTTTTTGATTTTAATTTCCCTAAGCTATAGGACCATAAGTGGAAGTGCCCTAGGCTCTGTTGCTTTGTTTTTTAGATGTTTCAGGAAACACCATACACTTCTCCCGAGTGGCTGTTGGCAATTTACATCCCGCCCATCAGCATAACAAGGCTCCCAGTTCTCCATGGCCTGTCCTGCCTTTCTGGATTTTACACTTTTTTCAGATGGCCCTTTTGACCGGGGGGAAGTGAGACGTCATTGTAGTGCAGATTTCCTTTGCAAGCTTGCTTGGTTGGCCAAAAAGGGCGTATGCGTTTTTTCCTGAATATATTCAGGAAAAAACGCATACGCCCTTTTTGGCCAAGTGCATCATTGTGGACGTTCTGCCTCTTTTCCTATGCTTTAAATGCAATTCCAGTCTACCTCCTGAAATCGGTTTCCTGCAATTCTGCCCCGCTTTCAAGTCCTCTTGGCAGCCTTACTTCAGTATATTTTTGGACGATAGCTGTCATTTATACCTCTGCAGGTTTGTGAATTACAGTGCCCCTGAGCTCCTTTCTTCAAGTCGCTTTCTCGTGAGCTGGCCGCAACACCGCAGGATGGCTTCAGGCCCTAATCTGGTTCCGGCACGGCACGCTGAGCCTTTGGTTAATTCCTCTTCCTGGTGGGAAATGAGAGTTAAATTTGCCCGTCCAGACACCTCCAGCTAGTCTGTCATTGGTTCTGCCTATTCCTGTTCATCTTCCGCAGAAATTGCAAACTGGGCCAAACAGGAGGTTAAAGGCACTGACTCTCCAAGTCGGGAGAGTGTTAGTAAAGCGTCTGGAATGTTGCACCCGAGTACCAGGGGACGAAAACTGAGACGTATTGGAACACGTCTCCCGATCACACGGTTGATCATACTCTGGGTTCCACATGCATGTTTTAGCTGAAGGAAGAATACCTTAAACCTGGAGAGTTGAGACCCGTGGAATGGGTACCATGCAATATGACTTCAAAGGGTCTTCATTTGCTCACCGAACCTCTCCAATCCTATCACTGCTGCGTTTATGCCCCTGTACACACACTTGATTCTCTTTCAGAGACATAGCAATCCATAGGTTTTAAGATACTTCCTAGTCAGGTACACTCTTAGGCATTTAATATGGGGTGTTGAGTCCATTTCGTTGAGCAAGGAGTAGCTCTTGTCTATTCCATATTTGGCTTAAGGAACTTTATCTGTGCTCATTTCAATCTCTGGTTTTATGCAGCACCCCAACTCACCTTTCCCCTTAAGCAAGCATAAGTTGGGTTTCTAAATTTGAGACCCTGTTCTGTTTTGGAATTCAGTTCCTGTGTAGCCAAGTTTACATTCCGTGTATTAGTGATATCTTATGATGTTTCTTTTCCTGTGTGACTTATTTCAGTTAGAATCATCGTACCTGAATCCACTCATTATGCTGCTACGGGCCTGATGACATAGATTTCATTGCTGAGTGATACTGCATTGTACGTAAGTACCACAACTTCTTTATCCATTTTTCACTTTCTGCGATATTGAACTTGTACCGTAAACCAGGTTCTTGTAAACAGAGCCGTCCCAACCTTTGGGGTGGCTGTGTCTTTTTGATTTTAATTTCCCTAAGCTATAGGACCATAAGTGGAAGTGCCCTAGGCTCTGTTGCTTTGTTTTTTAGATGTTTCAGGAAACACCATACACTTCTCCCGAGTGGCTGTTGGCAATTTACATCCCGCCCATCAGCATAACAAGGCTCCCAGTTCTCCATGGCCTGTCCTGCCTTTCTGGATTTTACACTTTTTTCAGATGGCCCTTTTGACCGGGGGGAAGTGAGACGTCATTGTAGTGCAGATTTCCTTTGCAAGCTTGCTTGGTTGGCCAAAAAGGGCGTATGCGTTTTTTCCTGAATATATTCAGGAAAAAACGCATACGCCCTTTTTGGCCAAGTGCATCATTGTGGACGTTCTGCCTCTTTTCCTATGCTTTAAATGCAATTCCAGTCTACCTCCTGAAATCGGTTTCCTGCAATTCTGCCCCGCTTTCAAGTCCTCTTGGCAGCCTTACTTCAGTATATTTTTGGACGATAGCTGTCATTTATAACTCTGCAGGTTTGTGAATTACAGTGCCCCTGAGCTCCTTTCTTCAACTCGCTTTCTCGTGAGCTGGCCGCAACACCGCAGGATGGCTTCAGGCCCTAATCTGGTTCCGGCACGGCACGCTGAGCCTTTGGTTAATTCCTCTTCCTGGTGGGAAATGAGAGTTAAATTTGCCCGTCCAGACACCTCCAGCTAGTCTCTCATTGGTTCTCCCTATCCCTGTTCATCTTCCGCAGAAATTGCAAACTGGGCCAAACAGGAGGTTAAAGGCACTGACTCTCCAAGTCGGGAGAGTGTTAGTAAAGCGTCTGGAATGTTGCACCCGAGTACCAGGGGACGAAAACTGAGACATATTGGAACACGTCTCCCGATCACACGGTTGATCATACTCTGGGTTCCACATGCATGTTTTAGCTGAAGGAAGAATACCTTAAACCTGGAGAGTTGAGACCCGTGGAATGGGTACCATGCAATATGACTTCAAAGGGTCTTCATTTGCCCACCGAACCTCTCCAATCCTATCACTGCTGCGTTTATGCCCCTGTACACACACTTGATTCTCTTTCAGAGACATAGCAATCCATAGGTTTTAAGATACTTCCTAGTCAGGTACACTCTTAGGCATTTAATATGGGGTGTTGAGTCCATTTCGTTGAGCAAGGAGTAGCTCTTGTCTATTCCATATTTGGCTTAAGGAACTTTATCTGTGCTCATTTCAATCTCTGGTTTTATGCAGCACCCCAACTCACCTTTCCCCTTAAGCAAGCATAAGTTGGTTTTCTAAATTTGAGACCCTGTTCTGTTTTGGAATTCAGTTCCTGTGTAGCCAAGGTTACATTCCGTGTATTAGTGATATCTTATGATGTTTCTTTTCCTGTGTGACTTATTTCAGTTAGAATCATCATACCTGAATCCACTCATTATGCTGCTACGGGCCTGATGACATAGATTTCATTGCTGAGTGATACTGCATTGTACGTAAGTACCACAACTTCTTTATCCATTTTTCACTTTCTGCGATATTGAACTTGTACCGTAAACCAGGTTCTTGTAAACAGAGCCGTCCCAACCTTTGGGGTGGCTGTGTCTTTTGATTTTAATTTCCCTAAGCTATAGGACCATAAGTGGAAGTGCCCTAGGCTCTGTTGCTTTGTTTTTTAGATGTTTCAGGAAACACCATACACTTCTCCCGAGTGGCTGTTGGCAATTTACATCCCGCCCATCAGCATAACAAGGCTCCCAGTTCTCCATGGCCTGTCCTGCCTTTCTGGATTTTACACTTTTTTCAGATGGCCCTTTTGACCGGGGGGAAGTGAGACTTCATTGTAGTGCAGATTTCCTTTGCAAGCTTGCTTGGTTGGCCAAAAAGGGCGTATGCGTTTTTTCCTGAATATATTCAGGAAAAAACGCATACGCCCTTTTTGGCCAAGTGCATCATTGTGGACGTTCTGCCTCTTTTCCTATGCTTTAAATGCAATTCCAGTCTACCTCCTGAAATCGGTTTCCTGCAATTCTGCCCCGCTTTCAAGTCCTCTTGGCAGCCTTACTTCAGTATATTTTTGGACGATAGCTGTCATTTATAACTCTGCAGGTTTGTGAATTACAGTGCCCCTGAGCTCCTTTCTTCAAGTCGCTCTCTCGTGAGCTGGCCGCAACCCCGCAGGATGGCTTCAGGCCCTAATCTGGTTCCGGCACGGCACGCTGAGCCTTTGGTTAATTCCTCTTCCTGGTGGGAAATGAGAGTTAAATTTGCCCGTCCAGACACCTCCAGCTAGTCTCTCATTGGTTCTCCCTATTCCTGTTCATCTTCCGCAGAAATCGCAAACTGGGCCAAACAGGAGGTTAAAGGCACTGACTCTCCAAGTCGGGAGAGTGTTAGTAAAGCGTCTGGAATGTTGCACCCGAGTACCTGGGGACGAAAACTGAGACATATTGGAACACGTCTCCCGATCACACGGTTGATCATACTCTGGGTTCCACATGCATGTTTTAGCTGAAGGAAGAATACCTTAAACCTGGAGAGTTGAGACCCGTGGAATGGGTACCATGCAATATGACTTCAAAGGGTCTTCATTTGCCCACCGAACCTCTCCAATCCTATCACTGCTGCGTTTATGCCCCTGTACACACACTTGATTCTCTTTCAGAGACATAGCAATCCATAGGTTTTAAGATACTTCCTAGTCAGGTACACTCTTAGGCATTTAATATGGGGTGTTGAGTCCATTTCGTTGAGCAAGGAGTAGCTCTTGTCTATTCCATATTTGGCTTAAGGAACTTTATCTGTGCTCATTTCAATCTCTGGTTTTATGCAGCACCCCAACTCACCTTTCCCCTTAAGCAAGCATAAGTTGGTTTTCTAAATTTGAGACCCTGTTCTGTTTTGTAATTCAGTTCCTGTGTAGCCAAGTTTACATTCCGTGTATTAGTGATATCTTATGATGTTTCTTTTCCTGTGTGACTTATTTCAGTTAGAATCATCGTACCTGAATCCACTCATTATGCTGCTACGGGCCTGATGACATAGATTTCATTGCTGAGTGATACTGCATTGTACGTAAGTACCACAACTTCTTTATCCATTTTTCACTTTCTGCGATATTGAACTTGTACCGTAAACCAGGTTCTTGTAAACAGAGCCGTCCCAACCTTTGGGGTGGCTGTGTCTTTTGATTTTAATTTCCCTAAGCTATAGGACCATAAGTGGAAGTGCCCTAGGCTCTGTTGCTTTGTTTTTTAGATGTTTCAGGAAACACCATACACTTCTCCGGAGTGGCTGTTGGCAATTTACATCCCGCCCATCAGCATAACAAGGCTCCCAGTTCTCCATGGCCTGTCCTGCCTTTCTGGATTTTACACTTTTTTCAGATGGCCCTTTTGACCGGGGGGAAGTGAGACTTCACTGTAGTGCAGATTTCCTTTGCAAGCTTGATTGGTTGGCCAAAAAGGGCGTATGCGTTTTTTCCTGAATATATTCAGGAAAAAACGCATACGCCCTTTTTGGCCAAGTGCATCATTGTGGACGTTCTGCCTCTTTTCCTATGCTTTAAATGCAATTCCAGTCTACCTCCTGAAATCGGTTTCCTGCAATTCTGCCCCGCTTTCAAGTCCTCTTGGCAGCCTTACTTCAGTATATTTTTGGACGATAGCTGTCATTTATAACTCTGCAGGTTTGTGAATTACAGTGCCCCTGAGCTCCTTTCTTCAACTCGCTTTCTTGTGAGCTGGCCGCAACCCCGCAGGATGGCTTCAGGCCCTAATCTGGTTCCGGCACGGCACGCTGAGCCTTTGGTTAATTCCTCTTCCTGGTGGGAAATGAGAGTTAAATTTGCCCGTCCAGACACCTCCAGCTAGTCTGTCATTGGTTCTCCCTATTCCTGTTCATCTTCCGCAGAAATTGCAAACTGGGCCAAACAGGAGGTTAAAGGCACTGACTCTCCAAGTCGGGAGACTGTTAGTAAAGTGTCTGGAATGTTGCACCCGAGTACCACGGGACAAAAACTGAGACATATTGGAACACGTCTCCCGATCACACGGTTGATCATACTCTGGGTTCCACATGCATGTTTTAGCTGAAGGAAGAATACCTTAAACCTGGAGAGTTGAGACCCGTGGAATGGGTACCATGCAATATGACTTCAAAGGGTCTTCATTTGCTCACCGAACCTCTCCAATCCTATCACTGCTGCGTTTATGCCCCTGTACCCACACTTGATTCTCTTTCAGAGACATAGCAATCCATAGGTTTTAAGATACTTCCTAGTCAGGTACACTCTTAGGCATTTAATATGGGGTGTTGAGTCCATTTCGTTGAGCAAGGAGTAGCTCTTGTCTATTCCATATTTGGCTTAAGGAACTTTATCTGTGCTCATTTCAATCTCTGGTTTTATGCAGCACCCCAACTCACCTTTCCCCTTAAGCAAGCATAAGTTGGTTTTCTAAATTTGAGACCCTGTTCTGTTTTGCAATTCAGTTCCTGTGTAGCCAAGTTTACATTCCGTGTATTAGTGATATCTTATGATGTTTCTTTTCCTGTGTGACTTATTTCAGTTAGAATCATCATACCTGAATCCACTCATTATGCTGCTACGGGCCTGATGACATAGATTTCATTGCTGAGTGATACTGCATTGTACGTAAGTACCACAACTTCTTTATCCATTTTTCACTTTCTGCGATATTGAACTTGTACCGTAAACCAGGTTCTTGTAAACAGAGCTGTCCCAACCTTTGGGGTGGCTGTGTCTTTTTGATTTTAATTTCCCTAAGCTATAGGACCATAAGTGGAAGTGCCCTAGGCTCTGTTGCTTTGTTTTTTAGCTGTTTCAGGAAACACCATACACTTCTCCGGAGTGGCTGTTGGCAATTTACATCCCGCCCATCAGCATAACAAGGCTCCCAGTTCTCCATGGCCTGTCCTGCCTTTCTGGATTTTACACTTTTTTCAGATGGCCCTTTTGACCGGGGGGAAGTGAGACTTCACTGTAGTGCAGATTTCCTTTGCAAGCGTGCTTGGTTGGCCAAAAAGGGCGTATGCGTTTTTTCCTGAATATATTCAGGAAAAAACGCATACGCCCTTTTTGGCCAAGTGCATCATTGTGGACGTTCTGCCTCTTTTCCTATGCTTTCAATGCAATTCCAGTCTACCTCCTGAAATCGGTTTCCTGCAATTCTGCCCCGCTTTCAAGTCCTCTTGGCAGCCTTACTTCAGTATATTTTTGGACGATAGCTGTCATTTATAACTCTGCAGGTTTGTGAATTACAGTGCCCCTGAGCTCCTTTCTTCAACTCGCTTTCTCGTGAGCTGGCCGCAGCACCGCAGGATGGCTTCAGGCCCTAATCTGGTTCCGGCACGGCACGCTGAGCCTTTGGTTAATTCCTCTTCCTGGTGGGAAATGAGAGTTAAATTTGCCCGTCCAGACACCTCCAGCTAGTCTGTCATTGGTTCTCCCTATTCCTGTTCATCTTCCGCAGAAATTGCAAACTGGGCCAAACAGGAGGTTAAAGGCACTGACTCTCCAAGTCGGGAGAGTGTTAGTAAAGCGTCTGGAATGTTGCACCCGAGTACCAGGGGACGAAAACTGAGACGTATTGGAACACGTCTCCCGATCACACGGTTGATCATACTCTGGGTTCCACATGCATGTTTTAGCTGAAGGAAGAATACCTTAAACCTGGAGAGTTGAGACCCGTGGAATGGGTACCATGCAATATGACTTCAAAGGGTCTTCATTTGCTCACCGAACCTCTCCAGTCCTATCACTGCTGCGTTTATGCCCCTGTACACACGCTTGATTCTCTTTCGGAGACATAGCAATCCATAGGTTTTAAGATACTTCCTAGTCAGGTACACTCTTAGGCATTTAATATGGGGTGTTGAGTCCATTTCGTTGAGCAAGGAGTAGCTCTTGTCTATTCCATATTTGGCTTAAGGAACTTTATCTGTGCTCATTTCAATCTCTGGTTTTATGCAGCACCCCAACTCACCTTTCCCCTTAAGCAAGCATAAGTTGGTTTTACAAATTTGAGACCCTGTTCTGTTTTGTAATTCAGTTCCTGTGTAGCCAAGTTTACATTCCGTGTATTAGTGATATCTTATGATGTTTCTTTTTCTGTGTGACTTATTTCAGTTAGAATCATCATACCTGAATCCACTCATTATGCTGCTACGGGCCTGATGACATAGATTTCCTTGCTGAGTGATACTGCATTGTACGTAAGTACCACAACTTCTTTATCCATTTTTCACTTTCTGCGATATTGAACTTGTACCGTAAACCAGGTTCTTGTAAACAGAGCCGTCCCAACCTTTGGGGTGGCTGTGTCTTTTTGATTTTAATTTCCCTAAGCTATAGGACCATAAGTGGAAGTGCCCTAGGCTCTGTTGCTTTGATTTTTAGATGTTTCAGGAAACACCATACACTTCTCCCGAGTGGCTGTTGGCAATTTACATCCCGCCCATCAGCATAACAAGGCTCCCAGTTCTCCATGGCCTGTCCTGCCTTTCTGGATTTTACACTTTTTTCAGATGGCCCTTTTGACCGGGGGGAAGTGAGACTTCATTGTAGTGCAGATTTCCTTTGCAAGCTTGCTTGGTTGGCCAAAAAGGGCGTATGCGTTTTTTCCTGAATATATTCAGGAAAAAACGCATACGCCCTTTTTGGCCAAGTGCATCATTGTGGACGTTCTGCCTCTTTTCCTATGCTTTAAATGCAATTCCAGTCTACCTCCTGAAATCGGTTTCCTGCAATTCTGCCCCGCTTTCAAGTCCTCTAGGCAGCCTTACTTCAGTATATTTTTGGACGATAGCTGTCATTTATAACTCTGCAGGTTTGTGAATTACAGTGCCCCTGAGCTCCTTTCTTCAACTCGCTTTCTCGTGAGCTGGCCGCAACACCGCAGGATGGCTTCAGGCCCTAAACTGGTTCCGGCACGGCACGCTGAGCCTTTGGTTAATTCCTCTTCCTGGTGGGAAATGAGAGTTAAATTTGCCCGTCCAGACACCTCCAGCTAGTCTGTCATTGGTTCTCCCTATTCCTGTTCATCTTCCGCAGAAATTGCAAACTGGGCCAAACAGGAGGTTAAAGGCACTGACTCTCCAAGTCGGGAGAGTGTTAGTAAAGCGTCTGGAATGTTGCACCCGAGTACCAGGGGACGAAAACTGAGACATATTGGAACACGTCTCCCGATCACACGGTTGATCATACTCTGGGTTCCACATGCATGTTTTAGCTGAAGGAAGAATACCTTAAACCTGGAGAGTTGAGACCCGTGGAATGGGTACCATGCAATATGACTTCAAAGGGTCTTCATTTGCCCACCGAACCTCTCCAATCCTATCACTGCTGCGTTTATGCCCCTGTACACACACTTGATTCTCTTTCAGAGACATAGCAATCCATAGGTTTTAAGATACTTCCTAGTCAGGTACACTCTTAGGCATTTAATATGGGGTGTTGAGTCCATTTCGTTGAGCAAGGAGTAGCTCTTGTCTATTCCATATTTGGCTTAAGGAACTTTATCTGTGCTCATTTCAATCTCTGGTTTTATGCAGCACCCCAACTCACCTTTCCCCTTAAGCAAGCATAAGTTGGTTTTCTAAATTTGAGACCCTGTTCTGTTTTGGAATTCAGTTCCTGTGTAGCCAAGTTTACATTCCGTGTATTAGTGATATCTTATGATGTTTCTTTTTCTGTGTGACTTATTTCAGTTAGAATCATCGTACCTGAATCCACTCATTATGCTGCTACGGGCCTGATGACATAGATTTCATTGCTGAGTGATACTGCATTGTACGTAAGTACCACAACTTCTTTATCCATTTTTCACTTTCTGCGATATTGAACTTGTACCGTAAACCAGGTTCTTGTAAACAGAGCCGTCCCAACCTTTGGGGTGGCTGTGTCTTTTGATTTTAATTTCCCTAAGCTATAGGACCATAAGTGGAAGTGCCCTAGGCTCTGTTGCTTTGTTTTTTAGATGTTTCAGGAAACACCATACACTTCTCCCGAGTGGCTGTTGGCAATTGACATCCCGCCCATCAGCATAACAAGGCTTCCAGTTCTCCATGGCCTGTCCTGCCTTTCTGGATTTTACACTTTTTTCAGATGGCCCTTTTGACCGGGGGGAAGTGAGACTTCATTGTAGTGCAGATTTCCTTTGCAAGCTTGCTTGGTAGGCCAAAAAGGGCGTATGCGTTTTTTCCTGAATATATTCAGGAAAAAACGCATACGCCCTTTTTGGCCAAGTGCATCATTGTGGACGTTCTGCCTCTTTTCCTATGCTTTAAATGCAATTCCAGTCTACCTCCTGAAATCGGTTTCCTGCAATTCTGCCCCGCTTTCAAGTCCTCTTGGCAGCCTTACTTCAGTATATTTTTGGACGATAGCTGTCATTTATAACTCTGCAGGTTTGTGAATTACAGTGCCCCTGAGCTCCTTTCTTCAACTCGCTTTCTCGTGAGCTGGCCGCAACCCCGCAGGATGGCTTCAGGCCCTAATCTGGTTCCGGCACGGCACGCTGAGCCTTTGGTTAATTCCTCTTCCTGGTGGGAAATGAGAGTTAAATTTGCCCGTCCAGACACCTCCAGCTAGTCTGTCATTGGTTCTCCCTATTCCTGTTCATCTTCCGCAGAAATTGCAAACTGGGCCAAACAGGAGGTTAAAGGCACTGACTCTCCAAGTCGGGAGAGTGTTAGTAAAGCGTCTGGAATGTTGCACCCGAGTACCAGGGGACGAAAACTGAGACGTATTGGAACACGTCTCCCGATCACACGGTTGATCATACTCTGGGTTCCACATGCATGTTTTAGCTGAAGGAAGAATACCTTAAACCTGGAGAGTTGAGACCCGTGGAATGGGTACCATGCAATATGACTTCAAAGGGTCTTCATTTGCTCACCGAACCTCTCCAGTCCTATCACTGCTGCGTTTATGCCCCTGTACACACGCTTGATTCTCTTTCGGAGACATAGCAATCCATAGGTTTTAAGATACTTCCTAGTCAGGTACACTCTTAGGCATTTAATATGGGGTGTTGAGTCCATTTCGTTGAGCAAGGAGTAGCTCTTGTCTATTCCATATTTGGCTTAAGGAACTTTATCTGTGCTCATTTCAATCTCTGGTTTTATGCAGCACCCCAACTCACCTTTCCCCTTAAGCAAGCATAAGTTGGTTTTCCAAATTTGAGACCCTGTTCTGTTTTGTAATTCAGTTCCTGTGTAGCCAAGTTTACATTCCGTGTATTAGTGATATCTTATGATGTTTCTTTTTCTGTGTGACTTATTTCAGTTAGAATCATCATACCTGAATCCACTCATTATGCTGCTACGGGCCTGATGACATAGATTTCCTTGCTGAGTGATACTGCATTGTACGTAAGTACCACAACTTCTTTATCCATTTTTCACTTTCTGCGATATTGAACTTGTACCGTAAACCAGGTTCTTGTAAACAGAGCCGTCCCAACCTTTGGGGTGGCTGTGTCTTTTTGATTTTAATTTCCCTAAGCTATAGGACCATAAGTGGAAGTGCCCTAGGCTCTGTTGCTTTGTTTTTTAGATGTTTCAGGAAACACCATACACTTCTCCCGAGTGGCTGTTGGCAATTTACATCCCGCCCATCAGCATAACAAGGCTCCCAGTTCTCCATGGCCTGTCCTGCCTTTCTGGATTTTACACTTTTTTCAGATGGCCCTTTTGACCGGGGGGAAGTGAGACTTCATTGTAGTGCAGATTTCCTTTGCAAGCTTGCTTGGTTGGCCAAAAAGGGCGTATGCGTTTTTTCCTGAATATATTCAGGAAAAAACGCATACGCCCTTTTTGGCCAAGTGCATCATTGTGGACGTTCTGCCTCTTTTCCTATGCTTTAAATGCAATTCCAGTCTACCTCCTGAAATCGGTTTCCTGCAATTCTGCCCCGCTTTCAAGTCCTCTTGGCAGCCTTACTTCAGTATATTTTTGGACGATAGCTGTCATTTATAACTCTGCAGGTTTGTGAATTACAGTGCCCCTGAGCTCCTTTCTTCAACTCGCTTTCTCGTGAGCTGGCCGCAACACCGCAGGATGGCTTCAGGCCCTAAACTGGTTCCGGCACGGCACGCTGAGCCTTTGGTTAATTCCTCTTCCTGGTGGGAAATGAGAGTTAAATTTGCCCGTCCAGACACCTCCAGCTAGTCTGTCATTGGTTCTCCCTATTCCTGTTCATCTTCCGCAGAAATTGCAAACTGGGCCAAACAGGAGGTTAAAGGCACTGACTCTCCAAGTCGGGAGAGTGTTAGTAAAGCGTCTGGAATGTTGCACCCGAGTACCAGGGGACGAAAACTGAGACATATTGGAACACGTCTCCCGATCACACGGTTGATCATACTCTGGGTTCCACATGCATGTTTTAGCTGAAGGAAGAATACCTTAAACCTGGAGAGTTGAGACCCGTGGAATGGGTACCATGCAATATGACTTCAAAGGGTCTTCATTTGCTCACCGAACCTCTCCAATCCTATCACTGCTGCGTTTATGCCCCTGTACACACACTTGATTCTCTTTCAGAGACATAGCAATCCATAGGTTTTAAGATACTTCCTAGTCAGGTACACTCTTAGGCATTTAATATGGGGTGTTGAGTCCATTTCGTTGAGCAAGGAGTAGCTCTTGTCTATTCCATATTTGGCTTAAGGAACTTTATCTGTGCTCATTTCAATCTCTGGTTTTATGCAGCACCCCAACTCACCTTTCCCCTTAAGCAAGCATAAGTTGGTTTTCCAAATTTGAGACCCTGTTCTGTTTTGTAATTCAGTTCCTGTGTAGCCAAGTTTACATTCCGTGTATTAGTGATATCTTATGATGTTTCTTTTTCTGTGTGACTTATTTCAGTTAGAATCATCATACCTGAATCCACTCATTATGCTGCTACGGGCCTGATGACATAGATTTCCTTGCTGAGTGATACTGCATTGTACGTAAGTACCACAACTTCTTTATCCATTTTTCACTTTCTGCGATATTGAACTTGTACCGTAAACCAGGTTCTTGTAAACAGAGCCGTCCCAACCTTTGGGGTGGCTGTGTCTTTTTGATTTTAATTTCCCTAAGCTATAGGACCATAAGTGGAAGTGCCCTAGGCTCTGTTGCTTTGATTTTTAGATGTTTCAGGAAACACCATACACTTCTCCCGAGTGGCTGTTGGCAATTTACATCCCGCCCATCAGCATAACAAGGCTCCCAGTTCTCCATGGCCTGTCCTGCCTTTCTGGATTTTACACTTTTTTCAGATGGCCCTTTTGACCGGTGGGAAGTGAGACTTCATTGTAGTGCAGATTTCCTTTGCAAGCTTGCTTGGTGGGCCAAAAAGGGCGTATGCGTTTTTTCCTGAATATATTCAGGAAAAAACGCATACGCCCTTTTTGGCCAAGTGCATCATTGTGGACGTTCTGCCTCTTTTCCTATGCTTTAAATGCAATTCCAGTCTACCTCCTGAAATCGGTTTCCTGCAATTCTGCCCCGCTTTCAAGTCCTCTAGGCAGCCTTACTTCAGTATATTTTTGGACGATAGCTGTCATTTATAACTCTGCAGGTTTGTGAATTACAGTGCCCCTGAGCTCCTTTCTTCAACTCGCTTTCTCGTGAGCTGGCCGCAACCCCGCAGGATGCCTTCAGGCCCTAAACTGGTTCCGGCACGGCACGCTGAGCCTTTGGTTAATTCCTCTTCCTGGTGGGAAATGAGAGTTAAATTTGCCCGTCCAGACACCTCCAGCTAGTCTGTCATTGGTTCTCCCTATTCCTGTTCATCTTCCGCAGAAATTGCAAACTGGGCCAAACAGGAGGTTAAAGGCACTGACTCTCCAAGTCGGGAGAGTGTTAGTAAAGCGTCTGGAATGTTGCACCCGAGTACCAGGGGACGAAAACTGAGACGTATTGGAACACGTCTCCCGATCACACGGTTGATCATACTCTGGGTTCCACATGCATGTTTTAGCTGAAGGAAGAATACCTTAAACCTGGAGAGTTGAGACCCGTGGAATGGGTACCATGCAATATGACTTCAAAGGGTCTTCATTTGCCCACCGAACCTCTCCAATCCTATCACTGCTGCGTTTATGCCCCTGTACACACACTTGATTCTCTTTCAGAGACATAGCAATCCATAGGTTTTAAGATACTTCCTAGTCAGGTACACTCTTAGGCATTTAATATGGGGTGTTGAGTCCATTTCGTTGAGCAAGGAGTAGCTCTTGTCTATTCCATATTTGGCTTAAGGAACTTTATCTGTGCTCATTTCAATCTCTGGTTTTATGCAGCACCCCAACTCACCTTTCCCCTTAAGCAAGCATAAGTTGGTTTTCTAAATTTGAGACCCTGTTCTGTTTTGGAATTCAGTTCCTGTGTAGCCAAGTTTACATTCCGTGTATTAGTGATATCTTATGATGTTTCTTTTTCTGTGTGACTTATTTCAGTTAGAATCATCGTACCTGAATCCACTCATTATGCTGCTACGGGCCTGATGACATAGATTTCATTGCTGAGTGATACTGCATTGTACGTAAGTACCACAACTTCTTTATCCATTTTTCACTTTCTGCGATATTGAACTTGTACCGTAAACCAGGTTCTTGTAAACAGAGCCGTCCCAACCTTTGGGGTGGCTGTGTCTTTTGATTTTAATTTCCCTAAGCTATAGGACCATAAGTGGAAGTGCCCTAGGCTCTGTTGCTTTGTTTTTTAGATGTTTCAGGAAACACCATACACTTCTCCCGAGTGGCTGTTGGCAATTGACATCCCGCCCATCAGCATAACAAGGCTTCCAGTTCTCCATGGCCTGTCCTGCCTTTCTGGATTTTACACTTTTTTCAGATGGCCCTTTTGACCGGGGGGAAGTGAGACTTCATTGTAGTGCAGATTTCCTTTGCAAGCTTGCTTGGTAGGCCAAAAAGGGCGTATGCGTTTTTTCCTGAATATATTCAGGAAAAAACGCATACGCCCTTTTTGGCCAAGTGCATCATTGTGGACGTTCTGCCTCTTTTCCTATGCTTTAAATGCAATTCCAGTCTACCTCCTGAAATCGGTTTCCTGCAATTCTGCCCCGCTTTCAAGTCCTCTTGGCAGCCTTACTTCAGTATATTTTTGGACGATAGCTGTCATTTATAACTCTGCAGGTTTGTGAATTACAGTGCCCCTGAGCTCCTTTCTTCAACTCGCTTTCTCGTGAGCTGGCCGCAACCCCGCAGGATGGCTTCAGGCCCTAATCTGGTTCCGGCACGGCACGCTGAGCCTTTGGTTAATTCCTCTTCCTGGTGGGAAATGAGAGTTAAATTTGCCCGTCCAGACACCTCCAGCTAGTCTGTCATTGGTTCTCCCTATTCCTGTTCATCTTCCGCAGAAATTGCAAACTGGGCCAAACAGGAGGTTAAAGGCACTGACTCTCCAAGTCGGGAGAGTGTTAGTAAAGCGTCTGGAATGTTGCACCCGAGTACCAGGGGACGAAAACTGAGACGTATTGGAACACGTCTCCCGATCACACGGTTGATCATACTCTGGGTTCCACATGCATGTTTTAGCTGAAGGAAGAATACCTTAAACCTGGAGAGTTGAGACCCGTGGAATGGGTACCATGCAATATGACTTCAAAGGGTCTTCATTTGCTCACCGAACCTCTCCAGTCCTATCACTGCTGCGTTTATGCCCCTGTACACACGCTTGATTCTCTTTCGGAGACATAGCAATCCATAGGTTTTAAGATACTTCCTAGTCAGGTACACTCTTAGGCATTTAATATGGGGTGTTGAGTCCATTTCGTTGAGCAAGGAGTAGCTCTTGTCTATTCCATATTTGGCTTAAGGAACTTTATCTGTGCTCATTTCAATCTCTGGTTTTATGCAGCACCCCAACTCACCTTTCCCCTTAAGCAAGCATAAGTTGGGTTTCTAAATTTGAGACCCTGTTCTGTTTTGTAATTCAGTTCCTGTGTAGCCAAGTTTACATTCCGTGTATTAGTGATATCTTATGATGTTTCTTTTCCTGTGTGACTTATTTCAGTTAGAATCATCGTACCTGAATCCACTCATTATGCTGCTACGGGCCTGATGACATAGATTTCATTGCTGAGTGATACTGCATTGTACGTAAGTACCACAACTTCTTTATCCATTTTTCACTTTCTGCGATATTGAACTTGTACCGTAAACCAGGTTCTTGTAAACAGAGCCGTCCCAACCTTTGGGGTGGCTGTGTCTTTTTGATTTTAATTTCCCTAAGCTATAGGACCATAAGTGGAAGTGCCCTAGGCTCTGTTGCTTTGTTTTTTAGATGTTTCAGGAAACACCATACACTTCTCCCGAGTGGCTGTTGGCAATTTACATCCCGCCCATCAGCATAACAAGGCTCCCAGTTCTCCATGGCCTGTCCTGCCTTTCTGGATTTTACACTTTTTTCAGATGGCCCTTTTGACCGGGGGGAAGTGAGACTTCATTGTAGTGCAGATTTCCTTTGCAAGCTTGCTTGGTTGGCCAAAAAGGGCGTATGCGTTTTTTCCTGAATATATTCAGGAAAAAACGCATACGCCCTTTTTGGCCAAGTGCATCATTGTGGACGTTCTGCCTCTTTTCCTATGCTTTAAATGCAATTCCAGTCTACCTCCTGAAATCGGTTTCCTGCAATTCTGCCCCGCTTTCAAGTCCTCTTGGCAGCCTTACTTCAGTATATTTTTGGACGATAGCTGTCATTTATAACTCTGCAGGTTTGTGAATTACAGTGCCCCTGAGCTCCTTTCTTCAACTTGCTTTCTCGTGAGCTGGCCGCAGCACCACAGGATGGCTTCAGGCCCTAATCTGGTTCCGGCACGGCACGCTGAGCCTTTGGTTAATTCCTCTTCCTGGTGGGAAATGAGAGTTAAATTTGCCCGTCCAGACACCTCCAGCTAGTCTGTCATTGGTTCTCCCTATTCCTGTTCATCTTCCGCAGAAATTGCAAACTGGGCCAAACAGGAGGTTAAAGGCACTGACTCTCCAAGTCGGGAGAGTGTTAGTAAAGCGTCTGGAATGTTGCACCCGAGTACCAGGGGACGAAAACTGACACGTATTGGAACACGTCTCCCGATCACACGGTTGATCATACTCTGGGTTCCACATGCATGTTTTAGCTTAAGGAAGAATACCTTAAACCTGGAGAGTTGAGACCCGTGGAATGGGTTCCATGCAATATGACTTCAAAGGGTCTTCATTTGCTCACCGAACCTCTCCAGTCCTATCACTGCTGCGTTTATGCCCCTGTACACACGCTTGATTCTCTTTCGGAGACATAGCAATCCATAGGTTTTAAGATACTTCCTAGTCAGGTACACTCTTAGGCATTTAATATGGGGTGTTGAGTCCATTTCGTTGAGCAAGGAGTAGCTCTTGTCTATTCCATATTTGGCTTAAGGAACTTTATCTGTGCTCATTTCAATCTCTGGTTTTATGCAGCACCCCAACTCACCTTTCCCCTTAAGCAAGCATAAGTTGGTTTTCCAAATTTGAGACCCTGTTCTGTTTTGTAATTCAGTTCCTGTGTAGCCAAGTTTACATTCCGTGTATTAGTGATATCTTATGATGTTTCTTTTTCTGTGTGACTTATTTCAGTTAGAATCATCGTACCTGAATCCACTCATTATGCTGCTACGGGCCTGATGACATAGATTTCATTGCTGAGTGATACTGCATTGTACGTAAGTACCACAACTTCTTTATCCATTTTTCACTTTCTGCGATACTGAACTTGTACCGTAAACCAGGTTCTTGTAAACAGAGCCGTCCCAACCTTTGGGGTGGCTGTGTCTTTTGATTTTAATTTCCCTAAGCTATAGGACCATAAGTGGAAGTGCCCTAGGCTCTGTTGCTTTGTTTTTTAGATGTTTCAGGAAACACCATACACTTCTCCCGAGTGGCTGTTGGCAATTTACATCCCGCCCATCAGCATAACAAGGCTCCCAGTTCTCCATGGCCTGTCCTGCCTTTCTGGATTTTACACTTTTTTCAGATGGCCCTTTTGACCGGGGGGAAGTGAGACCTCATTGTAGTGCAGATTTCCTTTGCAAGCTTGCTTGGTTGGCCAAAAAGGGCGTATGCGTTTTTTCCTGAATATATTCAGGAAAAAACGCATACGCCCTTTTTGGCCAAGTGCATCATTGTGGACGTTCTGCCTCTTTTCCTATGCTTTAAATGCAATTCCAGTCTACCTCCTGAAATCGGTTTCCTGCAATTCTGCCCCGCTTTCAAGTCCTCTTGGCAGCCTTACTTCAGTATATTTTTGGACGATAGCTGTCATTTATAACTCTGCAGGTTTGTGAATTACAGTGCCCCTGAGCTCCTTTCTTCAACTCGCTTTCTCGTGAGCTGGCCGCAACACCGCAGGATGGCTTCAGGCCCTAATCTGGTTCCGGCACGGCACGCTGAGCCTTTGGTTAATTCCTCTTCCTGGTGGGAAATGAGAGTTAAATTTGCCCGTCCAGACACCTCCAGCTAGTCTGTCATTGGTTCTCCCTATCCCTGTTCATCTTCCGCAGAAATTGCAAACTGGGCCAAACAGGAGGTTAAAGGCACTGACTCTCCAAGTCGGGAGAGTGTTAGTAAAGCGTCTGGAATGTTGCACCCGAGTACCAGGGGACGAAAACTGAGACATATTGGAACACGTCTCCCGATCACACGGTTGATCATACTCTGGGTTCCACATGCATGTTTTAGCTGAAGGAAGAATACCTTAAACCTGGAGAGTTGAGACCCGTGGAATGGGTACCATGCAATATGACTTCAAAGGGTCTTCATTTGCCCACCGAACCTCTCCAATCCTATCACTGCTGCGTTTATGCCCCTGTACACACACTTGATTCTCTTTCAGAGACATAGCAATCCATAGGTTTTAAGATACTTCCTAGTCAGGTACACTCTTAGGCATTTAATATGGGGTGTTGAGTCCATTTCGTTGAGCAAGGAGTAGCTCTTGTCTATTCCATATTTGGCTTAAGGAACTTTATCTGTGCTCATTTCAATCTCTGGTTTTATGCAGCACCCCAACTCACCTTTCCCCTTAAGCAAGCATAAGTTGGTTTTCTAAATTTGAGACCCTGTTCTGTTTTGTAATTCAGTTCCTGTGTAGCCAAGGTTACATTCCGTGTATTAGTGATATCTTATGATGTTTCTTTTCCTGTGTGACTTATTTCAGTTAGAATCATCATACCTGAATCCACTCATTATGCTGCTACGGGCCTGATGACATAGATTTCATTGCTGAGTGATACTGCATTGTACGTAAGTACCACAACTTCTTTATCCATTTTTCACTTTCTGCGATATTGAACTTGTACCGTAAACCAGGTTCTTGTAAACAGAGCCGTCCCAACCTTTGGGGTGGCTGTGTCTTTTGATTTTAATTTCCCTAAGCTATAGGACCATAAGTGGAAGTGCCCTAGGCTCTGTTGCTTTGTTTTTTAGATGTTTCAGGAAACACCATACACTTCTCCCGAGTGGCTGTTGGCAATTTACATCCCGCCCATCAGCATAACAAGGCTCCCAGTTCTCCATGGCCTGTCCTGCCTTTCTGGATTTTACACTTTTTTCAGATGGCCCTTTTGACCGGGGGGAAGTGAGACTTCATTGTAGTGCAGATTTCCTTTGCAAGCTTGCTTGGTTGGCCAAAAAGGGCGTATGCGTTTTTTCCTGAATATATTCAGGAAAAAACGCATACGCCCTTTTTGGCCAAGTGCATCATTGTGGACGTTCTGCCTCTTTTCCTATGCTTTAAATGCAATTCCAGTCTACCTCCTGAAATCGGTTTCCTGCAATTCTGCCCCGCTTTCAAGTCCTCTTGGCAGCCTTACTTCAGTATATTTTTGGACGATAGCTGTCATTTATAACTCTGCAGGTTTGTGAATTACAGTGCCCCTGAGCTCCTTTCTTCAACTCGCTTTCTCGTGAGCTGGCCGCAACACCGCAGGATGGCTTCAGGCCCTAATCTGGTTCCGGCACGGCACGCTGAGCCTTTGGTTAATTCCTCTTCCTGGTGGGAAATGAGAGTTAAATTTGCCCGTCCAGACACCTCCAGCTAGTCTGTCATTGGTTCTGCCTATTCCTGTTCATCTTCCGCAGAAATTGCAAACTGGGCCAAACAGGAGGTTAAAGGCACTGACTCTCCAAGTCGGGAGAGTGTTAGTAAAGCGTCTGGAATGTTGCACCCGAGTACCAGGGGACGAAAACTGAGACGTATTGGAACACGTCTCCCGATCACACGGTTGATCATACTCTGGGTTCCACATGCATGTTTTAGCTGAAGGAAGAATACCTTAAACCTGGAGAGTTGAGACCCGTGGAATGGGTACCATGCAATATGACTTCAAAGGGTCTTCATTTGCTCACCGAACCTCTCCAATCCTATCACTGCTGCGTTTATGCCCCTGTACACACACTTGATTCTCTTTCAGAGACATAGCAATCCATAGGTTTTAAGATACTTCCTAGTCAGGTACAATCTTAGGCATTTAATATGGGGTGTTGAGTCCATTTCGTTGAGCAAGGAGTAGCTCTTGTCTATTCCATATTTGGCTTAAGGAACTTTATCTGTGCTCATTTCAATCTCTGGTTTTATGCAGCACCCCAACTCACCTTTCCCCTTAAGCAAGCATAAGTTGGGTTTCTAAATTTGAGACCCTGTTCTGTTTTGTAATTCAGTTCCTGTGTAGCCAAGGTTACATTCCGTGTATTAGTGATATCTTATGATGTTTCTTTTCCTGTGTGACTTATTTCAGTTAGAATCATCGTACCTGAATCCACTCATTATGCTGCTACGGGCCTGATGACATAGATTTCATTGCTGAGTGATACTGCATTGTACGTAAGTACCACAACTTCTTTATCCATTTTTCACTTTCTGCGATATTGAACTTGTACCGTAAACCAGGTTCTTGTAAACAGAGCCGTCCCAACCTTTGGGGTGGCTGTGTCTTTTTGATTTTAATTTCCCTAAGCTATAGGACCATAAGTGGAAGTGCCCTAGGCTCTGTTGCTTTGTTTTTTAGATGTTTCAGGAAACACCATACACTTCTCCCGAGTGGCTGTTGGCAATTTACATCCCGCCCATCAGCATAACAAGGCTCCCAGTTCTCCATGGCCTGTCCTGCCTTTCTGGATTTTACACTTTTTTCAGATGGCCCTTTTGACCGGGGGGAAGTGAGACGTCATTGTAGTGCAGATTTCCTTTGCAAGCTTGCTTGGTTGGCCAAAAAGGGCGTATGCGTTTTTTCCTGAATATATTCAGGAAAAAACGCATACGCCCTTTTTGGCCAAGTGCATCATTGTGGACGTTCTGCCTCTTTTCCTATGCTTTAAATGCAATTCCAGTCTACCTCCTGAAATCGGTTTCCTGCAATTCTGCCCCGCTTTCAAGTCCTTTTGGCAGCCTTACTTCAGTATATTTTTGGACGATAGCTGTCATTTATAACTCTGCAGGTTTGTGAATTACAGTGCCCCTGAGCTCCTTTCTTCAACTCGCTTTCTCGTGAGCTGGCCGCAGCACCACAGGATGGCTTCAGGCCCTAATCTGGTTCCGGCACGGCACGCTGAGCCTTTGGTTAATTCCTCTTCCTGGTGGGAAATGAGAGTTAAATTTGCCCGTCCAGACACCTCCAGCTAGTCTGTCATTGGTTCTCCCTATTCCTGTTCATCTTCCGCAGAAATTGCAAACTGGGCCAAACAGGAGGTTAAAGGCACTGACTCTCCAAGTCGGGAGAGTGTTAGTAAAGCGTATGGAATGTTGCACCCGAGTACCAGGGGACGAAAACTGACACATATTGGAACACGTCTCCCGATCACACGGTTGATCATACTCTGGGTTCCACATGCATGTTTTAGCTTAAGGAAGAATACCTTAAACCTGGAGAGTTGAGACCCGTGGAATGGGTTCCATGCAATATGACTTCAAAGGGTCTTCATTTGCTCACCGAACCTCTCCAATCCTATCACTGCTGTGTTTATGCCCCTGTACACACACTTGATTCTCTTTCAGAGACATAGCAATCCATAGGTTTTAAGATACTTCCTAGTCAGGTACACTCTTAGGCATTTAATATGGGGTGTTGAGTCCATTTCGTTGAGCAAGGAGTAGCTCTTGTCTATTCCATATTTGGCTTAAGGAACTTTATCTGTGCTCATTTCAATCTCTGGTTTTATGCAGCACCCCAACTCACCTTTCCCCTTAAGCAAGCATAAGTTGGTTTTCTAAATTTGAGACCCTGTTCTGTTTTGGAATTCAGTTCCTGTGTAGCCAAGGTTACATTCCGTGTATTAGTGATATCTTATGATGTTTCTTTTTCTGTGTGACTTATTTCAGTTAGAATCATCGTACCTGAATCCACTCAGTATGCTGCTACGGGCCTGATGACATAGATTTCATTGCTGAGTGATACTGCATTGTACGTAAGTACCACAACTTCTTTATCCATTTTTCACTTTCTGCGATATTGAACTTGTACCGTAAACCAGGTTCTTGTAAACAGAGCCGTCCCAACCTTTGGGGTGGCTGTGTCTTTTGATTTTAATTTCCCTAAGCTATAGGACCATAAGTGGAAGTGCCCTAGGCTCTGTTGCTTTGTTTTTTAGATGTTTCAGGAAACACCATACACTTCTCCCGAGTGGCTGTTGGCAATTTACATCCCGCCCATCAGCATAACAAGGCTCCCAGTTCTCCATGGCCTGTCCTGCCTTTCTGGATTTTACACTTTTTTCAGATGGCCCTTTTGACCGGGGGGAAGTGAGACGTCATTGTAGTGCAGATTTCCTTTGCAAGCTTGCTTGGTTGGCCAAAAAGGGCGTATGCGTTTTTTCCTGAATATATTCAGGAAAAAACGCATACGCCCTTTTTGGCCAAGTGCATCATTGTGGACGTTCTGCCTCTTTTCCTATGCTTTAAATGCAATTCCAGTCTACCTCCTGAAATCGGTTTCCTGCAATTCTGCCCCGCTTTCAAGTCCTCTTGGCAGCCTTACTTCAGTATATTTTTGGACGATAGCTGTCATTTATACCTCTGCAGGTTTGTGAATTACAGTGCCCCTGAGCTCCTTTCTTCAAGTCGCTTTCTCGTGAGCTGGCCGCAACACCGCAGGATGGCTTCAGGCCCTAATCTGGTTCCGGCACGGCACGCTGAGCCTTTGGTTAATTCCTCTTCCTGGTGGGAAATGAGAGTTAAATTTGCCCGTCCAGACACCTCCAGCTAGTCTGTCATTGGTTCTGCCTATTCCTGTTCATCTTCCGCAGAAATTGCAAACTGGGCCAAACAGGAGGTTAAAGGCACTGACTCTCCAAGTCGGGAGAGTGTTAGTAAAGCGTCTGGAATGTTGCACCCGAGTACCAGGGGACGAAAACTGAGACGTATTGGAACACGTCTCCCGATCACACGGTTGATCATACTCTGGGTTCCACATGCATGTTTTAGCTGAAGGAAGAATACCTTAAACCTGGAGAGTTGAGACCCGTGGAATGGGTACCATGCAATATGACTTCAAAGGGTCTTCATTTGCTCACCGAACCTCTCCAATCCTATCACTGCTGCGTTTATGCCCCTGTACACACACTTGATTCTCTTTCAGAGACATAGCAATCCATAGGTTTTAAGATACTTCCTAGTCAGGTACACTCTTAGGCATTTAATATGGGGTGTTGAGTCCATTTCGTTGAGCAAGGAGTAGCTCTTGTCTATTCCATATTTGGCTTAAGGAACTTTATCTGTGCTCATTTCAATCTCTGGTTTTATGCAGCACCCCAACTCACCTTTCCCCTTAAGCAAGCATAAGTTGGTTTTCCAAATTTGAGACCCTGTTCTGTTTTGTAATTCAGTTCCTGTGTAGCCAAGTTTACATTCCGTGTATTAGTGATATCTTATGATGTTTCTTTTTCTGTGTGACTTATTTCAGTTAGAATCATCGTACCTGAATCCACTCATTATGCTGCTACGGGCCTGATGACATAGATTTCATTGCTGAGTGATACTGCATTGTACGTAAGTACCACAACTTCTTTATCCATTTTTCACTTTCTGCGATACTGAACTTGTACCGTAAACCAGGTTCTTGTAAACAGAGCCGTCCCAACCTTTGGGGTGGCTGTGTCTTTTGATTTTAATTTCCCTAAGCTATAGGACCATAAGTGGAAGTGCCCTAGGCTCTGTTGCTTTGTTTTTTAGATGTTTCAGGAAACACCATACACTTCTCCCGAGTGGCTGTTGGCAATTTACATCCCGCCCATCAGCATAACAAGGCTCCCAGTTCTCCATGGCCTGTCCTGCCTTTCTGGATTTTACACTTTTTTCAGATGGCCCTTTTGACCGGGGGGAAGTGAGACGTCATTGTAGTGCAGATTTCCTTTGCAAGCTTGCTTGGTTGGCCAAAAAGGGCGTATGCGTTTTTTCCTGAATATATTCAGGAAAAAACGCATACGCCCTTTTTGGCCAAGTGCATCATTGTGGACGTTCTGCCTCTTTTCCTATGCTTTAAATGCAATTCCAGTCTACCTCCTGAAATCGGTTTCCTGCAATTCTGCCCCGCTTTCAAGTCCTCTTGGCAGCCTTACTTCAGTATATTTTTGGACGATAGCTGTCATTTATAACTCTGCAGGTTTGTGAATTACAGTGCCCCTGAGCTCCTTTCTTCAAGTCGCTTTCTCGTGAGCTGGCCGCAACACCGCAGGATGGCTTCAGGCCCTAATCTGGTTCCGGCACGGCACGCTGAGCCTTTGGTTAATTCCTCTTCCTGGTGGGAAATGAGAGTTAAATTTGCCCGTCCAGACACCTCCAGCTAGTCTGTCATTGGTTCTGCCTATTCCTGTTCATCTTCCGCAGAAATTGCAAACTGGGCCAAACAGGAGGTTAAAGGCACTGACTCTCCAAGTCGGGAGAGTGTTAGTAAAGCGTCTGGAATGTTGCACCCGAGTACCAGGGGACGAAAACTGAGACGTATTGGAACACGTCTCCCGATCACACGGTTGATCATACTCTGGGTTCCACATGCATGTTTTAGCTGAAGGAAGAATACCTTAAACCTGGAGAGTTGAGACCCGTGGAATGGGTACCATGCAATATGACTTCAAAGGGTCTTCATTTGCTCACCGAACCTCTCCAATCCTATCACTGCTGCGTTTATGCCCCTGTACACACACTTGATTCTCTTTCAGAGACATAGCAATCCATAGGTTTTAAGATACTTCCTAGTCAGGTACACTCTTAGGCATTTAATATGGGGTGTTGAGTCCATTTCGTTGAGCAAGGAGTAGCTCTTGTCTATTCCATATTTGGCTTAAGGAACTTTATCTGTGCTCATTTCAATCTCTGGTTTTATGCAGCACCCCAACTCACCTTTCCCCTTAAGCAAGCATAAGTTGGGTTTCTAAATTTGAGACCCTGTTCTGTTTTGTAATTCAGTTCCTGTGTAGCCAAGGTTACATTCCGTGTATTAGTGATATCTTATGATGTTTCTTTTCCTGTGTGACTTATTTCAGTTAGAATCATCGTACCTGAATCCACTCATTATGCTGCTACGGGCCTGATGACATAGATTTCATTGCTGAGTGATACTGCATTGTACGTAAGTACCACAACTTCTTTATCCATTTTTCACTTTCTGCGATATTGAACTTGTACCGTAAACCAGGTTCTTGTAAACAGAGCCGTCCCAACCTTTGGGGTGGCTGTGTCTTTTTGATTTTAATTTCCCTAAGCTATAGGACCATAAGTGGAAGTGCCCTAGGCTCTGTTGCTTTGTTTTTTAGATGTTTCAGGAAACACCATACACTTCTCCCGAGTGGCTGTTGGCAATTTACATCCCGCCCATCAGCATAACAAGGCTCCCAGTTCTCCATGGCCTGTCCTGCCTTTCTGGATTTTACACTTTTTTCAGATGGCCCTTTTGACCGGGGGGAAGTGAGACGTCATTGTAGTGCAGATTTCCTTTGCAAGCTTGCTTGGTTGGCCAAAAAGGGCGTATGCGTTTTTTCCTGAATATATTCAGGAAAAAACGCATACGCCCTTTTTGGCCAAGTGCATCATTGTGGACGTTCTGCCTCTTTTCCTATGCTTTAAATGCAATTCCAGTCTACCTCCTGAAATCGGTTTCCTGCAATTCTGCCCCGCTTTCAAGTCCTCTTGGCAGCCTTACTTCAGTATATTTTTGGACGATAGCTGTCATTTATACCTCTGCAGGTTTGTGAATTACAGTGCCCCTGAGCTCCTTTCTTCAAGTCGCTTTCTCGTGAGCTGGCCGCAACACCGCAGGATGGCTTCAGGCCCTAATCTGGTTCCGGCACGGCACGCTGAGCCTTTGGTTAATTCCTCTTCCTGGTGGGAAATGAGAGTTAAATTTGCCCGTCCAGACACCTCCAGCTAGTCTGTCATTGGTTCTGCCTATTCCTGTTCATCTTCCGCAGAAATTGCAAACTGGGCCAAACAGGAGGTTAAAGGCACTGACTCTCCAAGTCGGGAGAGTGTTAGTAAAGCGTCTGGAATGTTGCACCCGAGTACCAGGGGACGAAAACTGAGACGTATTGGAACACGTCTCCCGATCACACGGTTGATCATACTCTGGGTTCCACATGCATGTTTTAGCTGAAGGAAGAATACCTTAAACCTGGAGAGTTGAGACCCGTGGAATGGGTACCATGCAATATGACTTCAAAGGGTCTTCATTTGCTCACCGAACCTCTCCAATCCTATCACTGCTGCGTTTATGCCCCTGTACACACACTTGATTCTCTTTCAGAGACATAGCAATCCATAGGTTTTAAGATACTTCCTAGTCAGGTACACTCTTAGGCATTTAATATGGGGTGTTGAGTCCATTTCGTTGAGCAAGGAGTAGCTCTTGTCTATTCCATATTTGGCTTAAGGAACTTTATCTGTGCTCATTTCAATCTCTGGTTTTATGCAGCACCCCAACTCACCTTTCCCCTTAAGCAAGCATAAGTTGGGTTTCTAAATTTGAGACCCTGTTCTGTTTTGGAATTCAGTTCCTGTGTAGCCAAGTTTACATTCCGTGTATTAGTGATATCTTATGATGTTTCTTTTCCTGTGTGACTTATTTCAGTTAGAATCATCGTACCTGAATCCACTCATTATGCTGCTACGGGCCTGATGACATAGATTTCATTGCTGAGTGATACTGCATTGTACGTAAGTACCACAACTTCTTTATCCATTTTTCACTTTCTGCGATATTGAACTTGTACCGTAAACCAGGTTCTTGTAAACAGAGCCGTCCCAACCTTTGGGGTGGCTGTGTCTTTTTGATTTTAATTTCCCTAAGCTATAGGACCATAAGTGGAAGTGCCCTAGGCTCTGTTGCTTTGTTTTTTAGATGTTTCAGGAAACACCATACACTTCTCCCGAGTGGCTGTTGGCAATTTACATCCCGCCCATCAGCATAACAAGGCTCCCAGTTCTCCATGGCCTGTCCTGCCTTTCTGGATTTTACACTTTTTTCAGATGGCCCTTTTGACCGGGGGGAAGTGAGACGTCATTGTAGTGCAGATTTCCTTTGCAAGCTTGCTTGGTTGGCCAAAAAGGGCGTATGCGTTTTTTCCTGAATATATTCAGGAAAAAACGCATACGCCCTTTTTGGCCAAGTGCATCATTGTGGACGTTCTGCCTCTTTTCCTATGCTTTAAATGCAATTCCAGTCTACCTCCTGAAATCGGTTTCCTGCAATTCTGCCCCGCTTTCAAGTCCTCTTGGCAGCCTTACTTCAGTATATTTTTGGACGATAGCTGTCATTTATACCTCTGCAGGTTTGTGAATTACAGTGCCCCTGAGCTCCTTTCTTCAACTCGCTTTCTCGTGAGCTGGCCGCAACACCGCAGGATGGCTTCAGGCCCTAATCTGGTTCCGGCACGGCACGCTGAGCCTTTGGTTAATTCCTCTTCCTGGTGGGAAATGAGAGTTAAATTTGCCCGTCCAGACACCTCCAGCTAGTCTCTCATTGGTTCTCCCTATCCCTGTTCATCTTCCGCAGAAATTGCAAACTGGGCCAAACAGGAGGTTAAAGGCACTGACTCTCCAAGTCGGGAGAGTGTTAGTAAAGCGTCTGGAATGTTGCACCCGAGTACCAGGGGACGAAAACTGAGACATATTGGAACACGTCTCCCGATCACACGGTTGATCATACTCTGGGTTCCACATGCATGTTTTAGCTGAAGGAAGAATACCTTAAACCTGGAGAGTTGAGACCCGTGGAATGGGTACCATGCAATATGACTTCAAAGGGTCTTCATTTGCCCACCGAACCTCTCCAATCCTATCACTGCTGCGTTTATGCCCCTGTACACACACTTGATTCTCTTTCAGAGACATAGCAATCCATAGGTTTTAAGATACTTCCTAGTCAGGTACACTCTTAGGCATTTAATATGGGGTGTTGAGTCCATTTCGTTGAGCAAGGAGTAGCTCTTGTCTATTCCATATTTGGCTTAAGGAACTTTATCTGTGCTCATTTCAATCTCTGGTTTTATGCAGCACCCCAACTCACCTTTCCCCTTAAGCAAGCATAAGTTGGTTTTCCAAATTTGAGACCCTGTTCTGTTTTGTAATTCAGTTCCTGTGTAGCCAAGTTTACATTCCGTGTATTAGTGATATCTTATGATGTTTCTTTTTCTGTGTGACTTATTTCAGTTAGAATCATCGTACCTGAATCCACTCATTATGCTGCTACGGGCCTGATGACATAGATTTCATTGCTGAGTGATACTGCATTGTACGTAAGTACCACAACTTCTTTATCCATTTTTCACTTTCTGCGATACTGAACTTGTACCGTAAACCAGGTTCTTGTAAACAGAGCCGTCCCAACCTTTGGGGTGGCTGTGTCTTTTGATTTTAATTTCCCTAAGCTATAGGACCATAAGTGGAAGTGCCCTAGGCTCTGTTGCTTTGTTTTTTAGATGTTTCAGGAAACACCATACACTTCTCCCGAGTGGCTGTTGGCAATTTACATCCCGCCCATCAGCATAACAAGGCTCCCAGTTCTCCATGGCCTGTCCTGCCTTTCTGGATTTTACACTTTTTTCAGATGGCCCTTTTGACCGGGGGGAAGTGAGACGTCATTGTAGTGCAGATTTCCTTTGCAAGCTTGCTTGGTTGGCCAAAAAGGGCGTATGCGTTTTTTCCTGAATATATTCAGGAAAAAACGCATACGCCCTTTTTGGCCAAGTGCATCATTGTGGACGTTCTGCCTCTTTTCCTATGCTTTAAATGCAATTCCAGTCTACCTCCTGAAATCGGTTTCCTGCAATTCTGCCCCGCTTTCAAGTCCTCTTGGCAGCCTTACTTCAGTATATTTTTGGACGATAGCTGTCATTTATAACTCTGCAGGTTTGTGAATTACAGTGCCCCTGAGCTCCTTTCTTCAACTCGCTTTCTCGTGAGCTGGCCGCAACACCGCAGGATGGCTTCAGGCCCTAATCTGGTTCCGGCACGGCACGCTGAG
Organism: Lagenorhynchus albirostris; assembly: GCF_949774975.1. Taxonomy (NCBI): domain Eukaryota; kingdom Metazoa; phylum Chordata; class Mammalia; order Artiodactyla; family Delphinidae; genus Lagenorhynchus; species Lagenorhynchus albirostris. Next base: position 672,040 of record NW_026783265.1, read on the forward strand.
CCTTTGGTTAATTCCTCTTCCTGGTGGGAAATGAGAGTTAAATTTGCCCGTCCAGACACCTCCAGCTAGTCTGTCATTGGTTCTGCCTATTCCTGTTCATCTTCCGCAGAAATTGCAAACTGGGCCAAACAGGAGGTTAAAGGCACTGACTCTCCAAGTCGGGAGAGTGTTAGTAAAGCGTCTGGAATGTTGCACCCGAGTACCAGGGGACGAAAACTGAGACGTATTGGAACACGTCTCCCGATCACACGGTTGATCATACTCTGGGTTCCACATGCATGTTTTAGCTGAAGGAAGAATACCTTAAACCTGGAGAGTTGAGACCCGTGGAATGGGTACCATGCAATATGACTTCAAAGGGTCTTCATTTGCTCACCGAACCTCTCCAATCCTATCACTGCTGCGTTTATGCCCCTGTACACACACTTGATTCTCTTTCAGAGACATAGCAATCCATAGGTTTTAAGATACTTCCTAGTCAGGTACACTCTTAGGCATTTAATATGGGGTGTTGAGTCCATTTCGTTGAGCAAGGAGTAGCTCTTGTCTATTCCATATTTGGCTTAAGGAACTTTATCTGTGCTCATTTCAATCTCTGGTTTTATGCAGCACCCCAACTCACCTTTCCCCTTAAGCAAGCATAAGTTGGGTTTCTAAATTTGAGACCCTGTTCTGTTTTGTAATTCAGTTCCTGTGTAGCCAAGGTTACATTCCGTGTATTAGTGATATCTTATGATGTTTCTTTTCCTGTGTGACTTATTTCAGTTAGAATCATCGTACCTGAATCCACTCATTATGCTGCTACGGGCCTGATGACATAGATTTCATTGCTGAGTGATACTGCATTGTACGTAAGTACCACAACTTCTTTATCCATTTTTCACTTTCTGCGATATTGAACTTGTACCGTAAACCAGGTTCTTGTAAACAGAGCCGTCCCAACCTTTGGGGTGGCTGTGTCTTTTTGATTTTAATTTCCCTAAGCTATAGGACCATAAGTGGAAGTGCCCTAGGCTCTGTTGCTTTGTTTTTTAGATGTTTCAGGAAACACCATACACTTCTCCCGAGTGGCTGTTGGCAATTTACATCCCGCCCATCAGCATAACAAGGCTCCCAGTTCTCCATGGCCTGTCCTGCCTTTCTGGATTTTACACTTTTTTCAGATGGCCCTTTTGACCGGGGGGAAGTGAGACGTCATTGTAGTGCAGATTTCCTTTGCAAGCTTGCTTGGTTGGCCAAAAAGGGCGTATGCGTTTTTTCCTGAATATATTCAGGAAAAAACGCATACGCCCTTTTTGGCCAAGTGCATCATTGTGGACGTTCTGCCTCTTTTCCTATGCTTTAAATGCAATTCCAGTCTACCTCCTGAAATCGGTTTCCTGCAATTCTGCCCCGCTTTCAAGTCCTCTTGGCAGCCTTACTTCAGTATATTTTTGGACGATAGCTGTCATTTATACCTCTGCAGGTTTGTGAATTACAGTGCCCCTGAGCTCCTTTCTTCAAGTCGCTTTCTCGTGAGCTGGCCGCAACACCGCAGGATGGCTTCAGGCCCTAATCTGGTTCCGGCACGGCACGCTGAGCCTTTGGTTAATTCCTCTTCCTGGTGGGAAATGAGAGTTAAATTTGCCCGTCCAGACACCTCCAGCTAGTCTGTCATTGGTTCTGCCTATTCCTGTTCATCTTCCGCAGAAATTGCAAACTGGGCCAAACAGGAGGTTAAAGGCACTGACTCTCCAAGTCGGGAGAGTGTTAGTAAAGCGTCTGGAATGTTGCACCCGAGTACCAGGGGACGAAAACTGAGACGTATTGGAACACGTCTCCCGATCACACGGTTGATCATACTCTGGGTTCCACATGCATGTTTTAGCTGAAGGAAGAATACCTTAAACCTGGAGAGTTGAGACCCGTGGAATGGGTACCATGCAATATGACTTCAAAGGGTCTTCATTTGCTCACCGAACCTCTCCAATCCTATCACTGCTGCGTTTATGCCCCTGTACACACACTTGATTCTCTTTCAGAGACATAGCAATCCATAGGTTTTAAGATACTTCCTAGTCAGGTACACTCTTAGGCATTTAATATGGGGTGTTGAGTCCATTTCGTTGAGCAAGGAGTAGCTCTTGTCTATTCCATATTTGGCTTAAGGAACTTTATCTGTGCTCATTTCAATCTCTGGTTTTATGCAGCACCCCAACTCACCTTTCCCCTTAAGCAAGCATAAGTTGGGTTTCTAAATTTGAGACCCTGTTCTGTTTTGGAATTCAGTTCCTGTGTAGCCAAGTTTACATTCCGTGTATTAGTGATATCTTATGATGTTTCTTTTCCTGTGTGACTTATTTCAGTTAGAATCATCGTACCTGAATCCACTCATTATGCTGCTACGGGCCTGATGACATAGATTTCATTGCTGAGTGATACTGCATTGTACGTAAGTACCACAACTTCTTTATCCATTTTTCACTTTCTGCGATATTGAACTTGTACCGTAAACCAGGTTCTTGTAAACAGAGCCGTCCCAACCTTTGGGGTGGCTGTGTCTTTTTGATTTTAATTTCCCTAAGCTATAGGACCATAAGTGGAAGTGCCCTAGGCTCTGTTGCTTTGTTTTTTAGATGTTTCAGGAAACACCATACACTTCTCCCGAGTGGCTGTTGGCAATTTACATCCCGCCCATCAGCATAACAAGGCTCCCAGTTCTCCATGGCCTGTCCTGCCTTTCTGGATTTTACACTTTTTTCAGATGGCCCTTTTGACCGGGGGGAAGTGAGACGTCATTGTAGTGCAGATTTCCTTTGCAAGCTTGCTTGGTTGGCCAAAAAGGGCGTATGCGTTTTTTCCTGAATATATTCAGGAAAAAACGCATACGCCCTTTTTGGCCAAGTGCATCATTGTGGACGTTCTGCCTCTTTTCCTATGCTTTAAATGCAATTCCAGTCTACCTCCTGAAATCGGTTTCCTGCAATTCTGCCCCGCTTTCAAGTCCTCTTGGCAGCCTTACTTCAGTATATTTTTGGACGATAGCTGTCATTTATAACTCTGCAGGTTTGTGAATTACAGTGCCCCTGAGCTCCTTTCTTCAACTCGCTTTCTCGTGAGCTGGCCGCAACACCGCAGGATGGCTTCAGGCCCTAATCTGGTTCCGGCACGGCACGCTGAGCCTTTGGTTAATTCCTCTTCCTGGTGGGAAATGAGAGTTAAATTTGCCCGTCCAGACACCTCCAGCTAGTCTCTCATTGGTTCTCCCTATCCCTGTTCATCTTCCGCAGAAATTGCAAACTGGGCCAAACAGGAGGTTAAAGGCACTGACTCTCCAAGTCGGGAGAGTGTTAGTAAAGCGTCTGGAATGTTGCACCCGAGTACCAGGGGACGAAAACTGAGACATATTGGAACACGTCTCCCGATCACACGGTTGATCATACTCTGGGTTCCACATGCATGTTTTAGCTGAAGGAAGAATACCTTAAACCTGGAGAGTTGAGACCCGTGGAATGGGTACCATGCAATATGACTTCAAAGGGTCTTCATTTGCCCACCGAACCTCTCCAATCCTATCACTGCTGCGTTTATGCCCCTGTACACACACTTGATTCTCTTTCAGAGACATAGCAATCCATAGGTTTTAAGATACTTCCTAGTCAGGTACACTCTTAGGCATTTAATATGGGGTGTTGAGTCCATTTCGTTGAGCAAGGAGTAGCTCTTGTCTATTCCATATTTGGCTTAAGGAACTTTATCTGTGCTCATTTCAATCTCTGGTTTTATGCAGCACCCCAACTCACCTTTCCCCTTAAGCAAGCATAAGTTGGGTTTCTAAATTTGAGACCCTGTTCTGTTTTGTAATTCAGTTCCTGTGTAGCCAAGTTTACATTCCGTGTATTAGTGATATCTTATGATGTTTCTTTTCCTGTGTGACTTATTTCAGTTAGAATCATCGTACCTGAATCCACTCATTATGCTGCTACGGGCCTGATGACATAGATTTCATTGCTGAGTGATACTGCATTGTACGTAAGTACCACAACTTCTTTATCCATTTTTCACTTTCTGCGATATTGAACTTGTACCGTAAACCAGGTTCTTGTAAACAGAGCCGTCCCAACCTTTGGGGTGGCTGTGTCTTTTTGATTTTAATTTCCCTAAGCTATAGGACCATAAGTGGAAGTGCCCTAGGCTCTGTTGCTTTGTTTTTTAGATGTTTCAGGAAACACCATACACTTCTCCCGAGTGGCTGTTGGCAATTTACATCCCGCCCATCAGCATAACAAGGCTCCCAGTTCTCCATGGCCTGTCCTGCCTTTCTGGATTTTACACTTTTTTCAGATGGCCCTTTTGACCGGGGGGAAGTGAGACGTCATTGTAGTGCAGATTTCCTTTGCAAGCTTGCTTGGTTGGCCAAAAAGGGCGTATGCGTTTTTTCCTGAATATATTCAGGAAAAAACGCATACGCCCTTTTTGGCCAAGTGCATCATTGTGGACGTTCTGCCTCTTTTCCTATGCTTTAAATGCAATTCCAGTCTACCTCCTGAAATCGGTTTCCTGCAATTCTGCCCCGCTTTCAAGTCCTCTTGGCAGCCTTACTTCAGTATATTTTTGGACGATAGCTGTCATTTATAACTCTGCAGGTTTGTGAATTACAGTGCCCCTGAGCTCCTTTCTTCAACTCGCTTTCTCGTGAGCTGGCCGCAACACCGCAGGATGGCTTCAGGCCCTAATCTGGTTCCGGCACGGCACGCTGAGCCTTTGGTTAATTCCTCTTCCTGGTGGGAAATGAGAGTTAAATTTGCCCGTCCAGACACCTCCAGCTAGTCTCTCATTGGTTCTCCCTATCCCTGTTCATCTTCCGCAGAAATTGCAAACTGGGCCAAACAGGAGGTTAAAGGCACTGACTCTCCAAGTCGGGAGAGTGTTAGTAAAGCGTCTGGAATGTTGCACCCGAGTACCAGGGGACGAAAACTGAGACATATTGGAACACGTCTCCCGATCACACGGTTGATCATACTCTGGGTTCCACATGCATGTTTTAGCTGAAGGAAGAATACCTTAAACCTGGAGAGTTGAGACCCGTGGAATGGGTACCATGCAATATGACTTCAAAGGGTCTTCATTTGCCCACCGAACCTCTCCAATCCTATCACTGCTGCGTTTATGCCCCTGTACACACACTTGATTCTCTTTCAGAGACATAGCAATCCATAGGTTTTAAGATACTTCCTAGTCAGGTACACCCTTAGGCATTTAATATGGGGTGTTGAGTCCATTTCGTTGAGCAAGGAGTAGCTCTTGTCTATTCCATATTTGGCTTAAGGAACTTTATCTGTGCTCATTTCAATCTCTGGTTTTATGCAGCACCCCAACTCACCTTTCCCCTTAAGCAAGCATAAGTTGGTTTTCTAAATTTGAGACCCTGTTCTGTTTTGGAATTCAGTTCCTGTGTAGCCAAGGTTACATTCCGTGTATTAGTGATATCTTATGATGTTTCTTTTCCTGTGTGACTTATTTCAGTTAGAATCATCATACCTGAATCCACTCATTATGCTGCTACGGGCCTGATGACATAGATTTCATTGCTGAGTGATACTGCATTGTACGTAAGTACCACAACTTCTTTATCCATTTTTCACTTTCTGCGATATTGAACTTGTACCGTAAACCAGGTTCTTGTAAACAGAGCCGTCCCAACCTTTGGGGTGGCTGTGTCTTTTGATTTTAATTTCCCTAAGCTATAGGACCATAAGTGGAAGTGCCCTAGGCTCTGTTGCTTTGTTTTTTAGATGTTTCAGGAAACACCATACACTTCTCCCGAGTGGCTGTTGGCAATTTACATCCCGCCCATCAGCATAACAAGGCTCCCAGTTCTCCATGGCCTGTCCTGCCTTTCTGGATTTTACACTTTTTTCAGATGGCCCTTTTGACCGGGGGGAAGTGAGACTTCATTGTAGTGCAGATTTCCTTTGCAAGCTTGCTTGGTTGGCCAAAAAGGGCGTATGCGTTTTTTCCTGAATATATTCAGGAAAAAACGCATACGCCCTTTTTGGCCAAGTGCATCATTGTGGACGTTCTGCCTCTTTTCCTATGCTTTAAATGCAATTCCAGTCTACCTCCTGAAATCGGTTTCCTGCAATTCTGCCCCGCTTTCAAGTCCTCTTGGCAGCCTTACTTCAGTATATTTTTGGACGATAGCTGTCATTTATAACTCTGCAGGTTTGTGAATTACAGTGCCCCTGAGCTCCTTTCTTCAAGTCGCTCTCTCGTGAGCTGGCCGCAACACCGCAGGATGGCTTCAGGCCCTAATCTGGTTCCGGCACGGCACGCTGAGCCTTTGGTTAATTCCTCTTCCTGGTGGGAAATGAGAGTTAAATTTGCCCGTCCAGACACCTCCAGCTAGTCTCTCATTGGTTCTCCCTATCCCTGTTCATCTTCCGCAGAAATTGCAAACTGGGCCAAACAGGAGGTTAAAGGCACTGACTCTCCAAGTCGGGAGAGTGTTAGTAAAGCGTCTGGAATGTTGCACCCGAGTACCAGGGGACGAAAACTGAGACATATTGGAACACGTCTCCCGATCACACGGTTGATCATACTCTGGGTTCCACATGCATGTTTTAGCTGAAGGAAGAATACCTTAAACCTGGAGAGTTGAGACCCGTGGAATGGGTACCATGCAATATGACTTCAAAGGGTCTTCATTTGCTCACCGAACCTCTCCAATCCTATCACTGCTGCGTTTATGCCCCTGTACACACACTTGATTCTCTTTCAGAGACATAGCAATCCATAGGTTTTAAGATACTTCCTAGTCAGGTACACTCTTAGGCATTTAATATGGGGTGTTGAGTCCATTTCGTTGAGCAAGGAGTAGCTCTTGTCTATTCCATATTTGGCTTAAGGAACTTTATCTGTGCTCATTTCAATCTCTGGTTTTATGCAGCACCCCAACTCACCTTTCCCCTTAAGCAAGCATAAGTTGGTTTTCTAAATTTGAGACCCTGTTCTGTTTTGTAATTCAGTTCCTGTGTAGCCAAGGTTACATTCCGTGTATTAGTGATATCTTATGATGTTTCTTTTTCTGTGTGACTTATTTCAGTTAGAATCATCGTACCTGAATCCACTCATTATGCTGCTACGGGCCTGATGACATAGATTTCATTGCTGAGTGATACTGCATTGTACGTAAGTACCACAACTTCTTTATCCATTTTTCACTTTCTGCGATATTGAACTTGTACCGTAAACCAGGTTCTTGTAAACAGAGCCGTCCCAACCTTTGGGGTGGCTGTGTCTTTTGATTTTAATTTCCCTAAGCTATAGGACCATAAGTGGAAGTGCCCTAGGCTCTGTTGCTTTGTTTTTTAGATGTTTCAGGAAACACCATACACTTCTCCCGAGTGGCTGTTGGCAATTTACATCCCGCCCATCAGCATAACAAGGCTCCCAGTTCTCCATGGCCTGTCCTGCCTTTCTGGATTTTACACTTTTTTCAGATGGCCCTTTTGACCGGGGGGAAGTGAGACGTCATTGTAGTGCAGATTTCCTTTGCAAGCTTGCTTGGTTGGCCAAAAAGGGCGTATGCGTTTTTTCCTGAATATATTCAGGAAAAAACGCATACGCCCTTTTTGGCCAAGTGCATCATTGTGGACGTTCTGCCTCTTTTCCTATGCTTTAAATGCAATTCCAGTCTACCTCCTGAAATCGGTTTCCTGCAATTCTGCCCCGCTTTCAAGTCCTCTTGGCAGCCTTACTTCAGTATATTTTTGGACGATAGCTGTCATTTATAACTCTGCAGGTTTGTGAATTACAGTGCCCCTGAGCTCCTTTCTTCAACTCGCTTTCTCGTGAGCTGGCCGCAACACCGCAGGATGGCTTCAGGCCCTAATCTGGTTCCGGCACGGCACGCTGAGCCTTTGGTTAATTCCTCTTCCTGGTGGGAAATGAGAGTTAAATTTGCCCGTCCAGACACCTCCAGCTAGTCTCTCATTGGTTCTCCCTATCCCTGTTCATCTTCCGCAGAAATTGCAAACTGGGCCAAACAGGAGGTTAAAGGCACTGACTCTCCAAGTCGGGAGAGTGTTAGTAAAGCGTCTGGAATGTTGCACCCGAGTACCAGGGGACGAAAACTGAGACATATTGGAACACGTCTCCCGATCACACGGTTGATCATACTCTGGGTTCCACATGCATGTTTTAGCTGAAGGAAGAATACCTTAAACCTGGAGAGTTGAGACCCGTGGAATGGGTACCATGCAATATGACTTCAAAGGGTCTTCATTTGCTCACCGAACCTCTCCAATCCTATCACTGCTGCGTTTATGCCCCTGTACACACACTTGATTCTCTTTCAGAGACATAGCAACCCATAGGTTTTAAGATACTTCCTAGTCAGGTACACTCTTAGGCATTTAATATGGGGTGTTGAGTCCATTTCGTTGAGCAAGGAGTAGCTCTTGTCTATTCCATATTTGGCTTAAGGAACTTTATCTGTGCTCATTTCAATCTCTGGTTTTATGCAGCACCCCAACTCACCTTTCCCCTTAAGCAAGCATAAGTTGGTTTTCTAAATTTGAGACCCTGTTCTGTTTTGTAATTCAGTTCCTGTGTAGCCAAGTTTACATTCCGTGTATTAGTGATATCTTATGATGTTTCTTTTTCTGTGTGACTTATTTCAGTTAGAATCATCATACCTGAATCCACTCATTATGCTGCTACGGGCCTGATGACATAGATTTCCTTGCTGAGTGATACTGCATTGTACGTAAGTACCACAACTTCTTTATCCATTTTTCACTTTCTGCGATATTGAACTTGTACCGTAAACCAGGTTCTTGTAAACAGAGCCGTCCCAACCTTTGGGGTGGCTGTGTCTTTTTGATTTTAATTTCCCTAAGCTATAGGACCATAAGTGGAAGTGCCCTAGGCTCTGTTGCTTTGTTTTTTAGATGTTTCAGGAAACACCATACACTTCTCCCGAGTGGCTGTTGGCAATTTACATCCCGCCCATCAGCATAACAAGGCTCCCAGTTCTCCATGGCCTGTCCTGCCTTTCTGGATTTTACACTTTTTTCAGATGGCCCTTTTGACCGGGGGGAAGTGAGACTTCATTGTAGTTCAGATTTCCTTTGCAAGCTTGCTTGGTTGGCCAAAAAGGGCGTATGCGTTTTTTCCTGAATATATTCAGGAAAAAACGCATACGCCCTTTTTGACCAAGTGCATCATTGTGGACGTTCTGCCTCTTTTCCTATGCTTTAAATGCAATTCCAGTCTACCTCCTGAAATCGGTTTCCTGCAATTCTGCCCCGCTTTCAAGTCCTCTTGGCAGCCTTACTTCAGTATATTTTTGGACGATAGCTGTCATTTATAACTCTGCAGGTTTGTGAATTACAGTGCCCCTGAGCTCCTTTCTTCAACTCGCTTTCTCGTGAGCTGGCCGCAACACCGCAGGATGGCTTCAGGCCCTAATCTGGTTCTGGCACGGCACGCTGAGCCTTTGGTTAATTCCTCTTCCTGGTGGGAAATGAGAGTTAAATTTGCCCGTCCAGACACCTCCAGCTAGTCTGTCATTGGTTCTCCCTATTCCTGTTCATCTTCCGCAGAAATTGCAAACTGGGCCAAACAGGAGGTTAAAGGCACTGACTCTCCAAGTCGGGAGAGTGTTAGTAAAGCGTCTGGAATGTTGCACCCGAGTACCAGGGGACGAAAACTGAGACCTATTGGAACACGTCTCCCGATCACACGGTTGATCATACTCTGGGTTCCACATGCATGTTTTAGCTGAAGGAAGAATACCTTAAACCTGGAGAGTTGAGACCCGTGGAATGGGTACCATGCAATATGACTTCAAAGGGTCTTCATTTGCTCACCGAACCTCTCCAATCCTATCACTGCTGCGTTTATGCCCCTGTACACACACTTGATTCTCTTTCAGACACATAGCAATCCATAGGTTTTAAGATACTTCCTAGTCAGGTACACTCTTAGGCATTTAATATGGGGTGTTGAGTCCATTTCGTTGAGCAAGGAGTAGCTCTTGTCTATTCCATATTTGGCTTAAGGAACTTTATCTGTGCTCATTTCAATCTCTGGTTTTATGCAGCACCCCAACTCACCTTTCCCCTTAAGCAAGCATAAGTTGGTTTTCTAAATTTGAGACCCTGTTCTGTTTTGTAATTCAGTTCCTGTGTAGCCAAGGTTACATTCCGTGTATTAGTGATATCTTATGATGTTTCTTTTCCTGTGTGACTTATTTCAGTTAGAATCATCATACCTGAATCCACTCATTATGCTGCTACGGCCCTGATGACATAGATTTCATTGCTGAGTGATACTGCATTGTACGTAAGTACCACAACTTCTTTATCCATTTTTCACTTTCTGCGATATTGAACTTGTACCGTAAACCAGGTTGTTGTAAAGAGAGCCGTCCCAACTTTTGGGGTGGCTGTGTCTTTTTGATTTTAATTTCCCTAAGCTATAGGACCATAAGTGGAAGTGCCCTAGGCTCTGTTGCTTTGTTTTTTAGATGTTTCAGGAAACACCATACACTTCTCCCGAGTGGCTGTTGGCAATTTACATCCCGCCCATCAGCATAACAAGGCTCCCAGTTCTCCATGGCCTGTCCTGCCTTTCTGGATTTTACACTTTTTTCAGATGGCCCTTTTGACCGGGGGGAAGTGAGACTTCATTGTAGTGCAGATTTCCTTTGCAAGCTTGCTTGGTTGGCCAAAAAGGGCGTATGCGTTTTTTCCTGAATATATTCAGGAAAAAACGCATACGCCCTTTTTGTCCAAGTGCATCATTGTGGACGTTCTGCCTCTTTTCCTATGCTTTAAATGCAATTCCAGTCTACCTCCTGAAATCGGTTTCCTGCAATTCTGCCCCGCTTTCAAGTCCTCTTGGCAGCCTTACTTCAGTATATTTTTGGACGATAGCTGTCATTTATAACTCTGCAGGTTTGTGAATTACAGTGCCCCTGAGCTCCTTTCTTCAAGTCGCTTTCTCGTGAGCTGGCCGCAACACCGCAGGATGGCTTCAGGCCCTAATCTGGTTCCGGCACGGCACGCTGAGCCTTTGGTTAATTCCTCTTCCTGGTGGGAAATGAGAGTTAAATTTGCCCGTCCAGACACCTCCAGCTAGTCTCTCATTGGTTCTCCCTATTCCTGTTCATCTTCCGCAGAAATTGCAAACTGGGCCAAACAGGAGGTTAAAGGCACTGACTCTCCAAGTCGGGAGAGTGTTAGTAAAGCGTCTGGAATGTTGCACCCGAGTACCAGGGGACGAAAACTGACACATATTGGAACACGTCTCCCGATCACACGGTTGATCATACTCTGGGTTCCACATGCATGTTTTAGCTGAAGGAAGAATACCTTAAACCTGGAGAGTTGAGACCCGTGGAATGGGTACCATGCAATATGACTTCAAAGGGTCTTCATTTGCTCACCGAACCTCTCCAATCCTATCACTGCTGCGTTTATGCCCCTGTACACACACTTGATTCTCTTTCAGAGACATAGCAATCCATAGGTTTTAAGATACTTCCTAGTCAGGTACACTCTTAGGCATTTAATATGGGGTGTTGAGTCCATTTCGTTGAGCAAGGAGTAGCTCTTGTCTATTCCATATTTGGCTTAAGGAACTTTATCTGTGCTCATTTCAATCTCTGGTTTTATGCAGCACCCCAACTCACCTTTCCCCTTAAGCAAGCATAAGTTGGGTTTCTAAATTTGAGACCCTGTTCTGTTTTGTAATTCAGTTCCTGTGTAGCCAAGTTTACATTCCGTGTATTAGTGATATCTTATGATGTTTCTTTTCCTGTGTGACTTATTTCAGTTAGAATCATCGTACCTGAATCCACTCATTATGCTGCTACGGGCCTGATGACATAGATTTCATTGCTGAGTGATATTGCATTGGACGTAAGTACCACAACTTCTTTATCCATTTTTCACTTTCTGCGATATTGAACTTGTACCGTAAACCAGGTTCTTGTAAACAGAGCCGTCCCAACCTTTGGGGTGGCTGTGTCTTTTGATTTTAATTTCCCTAAGCTATAGGACCATAAGTGGAAGTGCCCTAGGCTCTGTTGCTTTGTTTTTTAGATGTTTCAGGAAACACCATACACTTCTCCCGAGTGGCTGTTGGCAATTGACATCCCGCCCATCAGCATAACAAGGCTCCCAGTTCTCCATGGCCTGTCCTGCCTTTCTGGATTTTACACTTTTTTCAGATGGCCCTTTTGACCGGGGGGAAGTGAGACTTCATTGTAGTGCAGATTTCCTTTGCAAGCTTGCTTGGTTGGCCAAAAAGGGCGTATGCGTTTTTTCCTGAATATATTCAGGAAAAAACGCATACGCCCTTTTTGGCCAAGTGCATCATTGTGGACGTTCTGCCTCTTTTCCTATGCTTTAAATGCAATTCCAGTCTACCTCCTGAAATCGGTTTCCTGCAATTCTGCCCCGCTTTCAAGTCCTCTTGGCAGCCTTACTTCAGTATATTTTTGGACGATAGCTGTCATTTATAACTCTGCAGGTTTGTGAATTACAGTGCCCCTGAGCTCCTTTCTTCAACTCGCTTTCTCGTGAGCTGGCCGCAACACCGCAGGATGGCTTCAGGCCCTAATCTGGTTCCGGCACGGCACGCTGAGCCTTTGGTTAATTCCTCTTCCTGGTGGGAAATGAGAGTTAAATTTGCCCGTCCAGACACCTCCAGCTAGTCTGTCATTGGTTCTCCCTATTCCTGTTCATCTTCCGCAGAAATTGCAAACTGGGCCAAACAGGAGGTTAAAGGCACTGACTCTCCAAGTCGGGAGAGTGTTAGTAAAGCGTCTGGAATGTTGCACCCGAGTACCAGGGGACGAAAACTGAGACATATTGGAACACGTCTCCCGATCACACGGTTGATCATACTCTGGGTTCCACATGCATGTTTTAGCTGAAGGAAGAATACCTTAAACCTGGAGAGTTGAGACCCGTGGAATGGGTACCATGCAATATGACTTCAAAGGGTCTTCATTTGCTCACCGAACCTCTCCAATCCTATCACTGCTGCGTTTATGCCCCTGTACACACACTTGATTCTCTTTCAGAGACATAGCAATCCATAGGTTTTAAGATACTTCCTAGTCAGGTACACTCTTAGGCATTTAATATGGGGTGTTGAGTCCATTTCGTTGAGCAAGGAGTAGCTCTTGTCTATTCCATATTTGGCTTAAGGAACTTTATCTGTGCTCATTTCAATCTCTGGTTTTATGCAGCACCCCAACTCACCTTTCCCCTTAAGCAAGCATAAGTTGGGTTTCTAAATTTGAGACCCTGTTCTGTTTTGTAATTCAGTTCCTGTGTAGCCAAGTTTACATTCCGTGTATTAGTGATATCTTATTATGTTTCTTTTTCTGTGTGACTTATTTCAGTTAGAATCATCGTACCTGAATCCACTCATTATGCTGCTACGGGCCTGATGACATAGATTTCATTGCTGAGTGATACTGCATTGTACGTAAGTACCACAACTTCTTTATCCATTTTTCACTTTCTGCGATATTGAACTTGTACCGTAAACCAGGTTCTTGTAAACAGAGCCGTCCCAACTTTTGGGGTGGCTGTGTCTTTTGATTTTAATTTCCCTAAGCTATAGGACCATAAGTGGAAGTGCCCTAGGCTCTGTTGCTTTGTTTTTTAGATGTTTCAGGAAACACCATACACTTCTCCCGAGTGGCTGTTGGCAATTTACATCCCGCCCATCAGCATAACAAGGCTCCCAGTTCTCCATGGCCTGTCCTGCCTTTCTGGATTTTACACTTTTTTCAGATGGCCCTTTTGACCGGGGGGAAGTGAGACTTCATTGTAGTGCAGATTTCCTTTGCAAGCTTGCTTGGTTGGCCAAAAAGGGCGTATGCGTTTTTTCCTGAATATATTCAGGAAAAAACGCATACGTACTTTTTGGCCAAGTGCATCATTGTGGACGTTCTGCCTCTTTTCCTATGCTTTCAATGCAATTCCAGTCTACCTCCTGAAATCGGTTTCCTGCAATTCTGCCCCGCTTTCAAGTCCTCTTGGCAGCCTTACTTCAGTATATTTTTGGACGATAGCTGTCATTTATAACTCTGCAGGTTTGTGAATTACAGTGCCCCTGAGCTCCTTTCTTCAACTCGCTTTCTCGTGAGCTGGCCGCAACACCGCACGATTGCTTCAGGCCCTAATCTGGTTCCGGCACGGCACGCTGAGCCTTTGGTTAATTCCTCTTCCTGGTGGGAAATGAGAGTTAAATTTGCCCGTCCAGACACCTCCAGCTAGTCTGTCATTGGTTCTCCCTATTCCTGTTCATCTTCCGCAGAAATTGCAAACTGGGCCAAACAGGAGGTTAAAGGCACTGACTCTCCAAGTCGGGAGAGTGTTAGTAAAGCGTCTGGAATGTTGCACCCGAGTACCAGGGGACGAAAACTGAGACATATTGGAACACGTCTCCCGATCACACGGTTGATCATACTCTGGGTTCCACATGCATGTTTTAGCTGAAGGAAGAATACCTTAAACCTGGAGAGTTGAGACCCGTGGAATGGGTACCATGCAATATGACTTCAAAGGGTCTTCATTTGCCCACCGAACCTCTCCAATCCTATCACTGCTGCGTTTATGCCCCTGTACACACACTTGATTCTCTTTCAGAGACATAGCAATCCATAGGTTTTAAGATACTTCCTAGTCAGGTACACTCTTAGGCATTTAATATGGGGTGTTGAGTCCATTTCGTTGAGCAAGGAGTAGCTCTTGTCTATTCCATATTTGGCTTAAGGAACTTTATCTGTGCTCATTTCAATCTCTGGTTTTATGCAGCACCCCAACTCACCTTTCCCCTTAAGCAAGCATAAGTTGGTTTTCTAAATTTGAGACCCTGTTCTGTTTTGTAATTCAGTTCCTGTGTAGCCAAGTTTACATTCCGTGTATTAGTGATATCTTATGATGTTTCTTTTTCTGTGTGACTTATTTCAGTTAGAATCATCGTACCTGAATCCACTCATTATGCTGCTACGGGCCTGATGACATAGATTTCATTGCTGAGTGATACTGCATTGTACGTAAGTACCACAACTTCTTTATCCATTTTTCACTTTCTGCGATATTGAACTTGTACCGTAAACCAGGTTCTTGTAAACAGAGCCGTCCCAACCTTTGGGGTGGCTGTGTCTTTTGATTTTAATTTCCCTAAGCTATAGGACCATAAGTGGAAGTGCCCTAGGCTCTGTTGCTTTGTTTTTTAGATGTTTCAGGAAACACCATACACTTCTCCCGAGTGGCTGTTGGCAATTTACATCCCGCCCATCAGCATAACAAGGCTCCCAGTTCTCCATGGCCTGTCCTGCCTTTCTGGATTTTACACTTTTTTCAGATGGCCCTTTTGACCGGGGGGAAGTGAGACTTCATTGTAGTGCAGATTTCCTTTGCAAGCTTGCTTGGTAGGCCAACAAGGGCGTATGCGTTTTTTCCTGAATATATTCAGGAAAAAACGCATACGCCCTTTTTGGCCAAGTGCATCATTGTGGACGTTCTGCCTCTTTTCCTATGCTTTCAATGCAATTCCAGTCTACCTCCTGAAATCGGTTTCCTGCAATTCTGCCCCGCTTTCAAGTCCTCTTGGCAGCCTTACTTCAGTATATTTTTGGACGATAGCTGTCATTTATAACTCTGCAGGTTTGTGAATTACAGTGCCCCTGAGCTCCTTTCTTCAACTCGCTTTCTCGTGAGCTGGCCGCAACCCCGCAGGATGGCTTCAGGCCCTAATCTGGTTCCGGCACGGCACGCTGAGCCTTTGGTTAATTCCTCTTCCTGGTGGGAAATGAGAGTTAAATTTGCCCGTCCAGACACCTCCAGCTAGTCTGTCATTGGTTCTCCCTATTCCTGTTCATCTTCCGCAGAAATTGCAAACTGGGCCAAACAGGAGGTTAAAGGCACTGACTCTCCAAGTCGGGAGAGTGTTAGTAAAGCGTCTGGAATGTTGCACCCGAGTACCTGGGGACGAAAACTGAGACATATTGGAACACGTCTCCCGATCACACGGTTGATCATACTCTGGGTTCCACATGCATGTTTTAGCTGAAGGAAGAATACCTTAAACCTGGAGAGTTGAGACCCGTGGAATGGGTACCATGCAATATGACTTCAAAGGGTCTTCATTTGCCCACCGAACCTCTCCAATCCTATCACTGCTGCGTTTATGCCCCTGTACACACACTTGATTCTCTTTCAGAGACATAGCAATCCATAGGTTTTAAGATACTTCCTAGTCAGGTACACTCTTAGGCATTTAATATGGGGTGTTGAGTCCATTTCGTTGAGCAAGGAGTAGCTCTTGTCTATTCCATATTTGGCTTAAGGAACTTTATCTGTGCTCATTTCAATCTCTGGTTTTATGCAGCACCCCAACTCACCTTTCCCCTTAAGCAAGCATAAGTTGGTTTTCTAAATTTGAGACCCTGTTCTGTTTTGTAATTCAGTTCCTGTGTAGCCAAGTTTACATTCCGTGTATTAGTGATATCTTATGATGTTTCTTTTCCTGTGTGACTTATTTCAGTTAGAATCATCATACCTGAATCCACTCATTATGCTGCTACGGGCCTGATGACATAGATTTCATTGCTGAGTGATACTGCATTGTACGTAAGTACCACAACTTCTTTATCCATTTTTCACTTTCTGCGATATTGAACTTGTACCGTAAACCAGGTTCTTGTAAACAGAGCTGTCCCAACCTTTGGGGTGGCTGTGTCTTTTTGATTTTAATTTCCCTAAGCTATAGGACCATAAGTGGAAGTGCCCTAGGCTCTGTTGCTTTGTTTTTTAGCTGTTTCAGGAAACACCATACACTTCTCCCGAGTGGCTGTTGGCAATTTACATCCCGCCCATCAGCATAACAAGGCTCCCAGTTCTCCATGGCCTGTCCTGCCTTTCTGGATTTTACACTTTTTTCAGATGGCCCTTTTGACCGGGGGGAAGTGAGACTTCATTGTAGTGCAGATTTCCTTTGCAAGCTTGCTTGGTTGGCCAAAAAGGGCGTATGCGTTTTTTCCTGAATATATTCAGGAAAAAACGCATACGCCCTTTTTGGCCAAGTGCATCATTGTGGACGTTCTGCCTCTTTTCCTATGCTTTAAATGCAATTCCAGTCTACCTCCTGAAATCGGTTTCCTGCAATTCTGCCCCGCTTTCAAGTCCTCTTGGCAGCCTTACTTCAGTATATTTTTGGACGATAGCTGTCATTTATAACTCTGCAGGTTGAATTACAGTGCCCCTGAGCTCCTTTCTTCAACTCGCTTTCTCGTGAGCTGGCCGCAGCACCGCAGGATGGCTTCAGGCCCTAATCTGGTTCCGGGCACGCACGCTGAGCCTTTGGTTAATTCCTCTTCCTGGTGGGAAATGAGAGTTAAATTTGCCCGTCCAGACACCTCCATCTAGTCTGTCATTGGTTCTGCCTATTCCTGTTCATCTTCCGCAGAAATTGCAAAACTGGCCAAACAGGAGGTTAAAGGCACTGACTCTCCAAGTCGGGAGAGTGTTAGTAAAGCGTCTGGAATGTTGCACCCGAGTACCAGGGGACGAAAACTGAGACGTATTGGAACACGTCTCCCGATCACACGGTTGATCATACTCTGGGTTCCACATGCATGTTTTAGCTGAAGGAAGAATACCTTAAACCTGGAGAGTTGAGACCCGTGAATGGGTACCATGCAATATGACTTCAAAGGGTCTTCATTTGCTCACCGAACCTCTCCAGTCCTATCACTGCTGCGTTATGCCCCTGTACACACGCTTGATTCTCTTTCGGAGACATAGCAATCCATAGGTTTTAAGATACTTCCTAGTCAGGTACACTCTTAGGCATTTAATATGGGGTGTTGAGTCCATTTCGTTGAGCAAGGAGTAGCTCTTGTCTATTCCATATTTGGCTTAAGGAACTTTATCTGTGCTCATTTCAATCTCTGGTTTTATGCAGCACCCCAACTCACCTTTCCCCTTAAGCAAGCATAAGTTGGTTTTCTAAATTTGAGACCCTGTTCTGTTTTGGAATTCAGTTCCTGTGTATCCAAGTTTACATTCCGTGTATTAGTGATATCTTATGATGTTTCTTTTTCTGTGTGACTTATTTCAGTTAGAATCATCGTACCTGATCCACTCATTATGCTGCTACGGGCCTGATGACATAGATTTCATTGCTGAGTGATACTGCATTGTACGTAAGTACCACAACTTCTTTATCCATTTTTCACTTTCTGCGATATTGAACTTGTACCGTAAACCAGGTTCTTGTAAACAGAGCCGTCCCAACCTTTGGGGTGGCTGTGTCTTTTGATTTTAATTTCCCTAAGCTATAGGACCATAAGTGGAAGTGCCCTAGGCTCTGTTGCTTTGTTTTTTAGATGTTTCAGGAAACACCATACACTTCTCCCGAGTGGCTGTTGGCAATTTACATCCCGCCCATCAGCATAACAAGGCTTCCAGTTCTCCATGGCCTGTCCTGCCTTTCTGGATTTTACACTTTTTTCAGATGGCCCTTTTGACCGGGGGGAAGTGAGACTTCATTGTAGTGCAGATTTCCTTTGCAAGCTTGCTTGGTAGGCCAAAAAGGGCGTATGCGTTTTTTCCTGAATATATTCAGGAAAAAACGCATACGCCCTTTTTGGCCAAGTGCATCATTGTGGACGTTCTGCCTCTTTTCCTATGCTTTAAATGCAATTCCAGTCTACCTCCTGAAATCGGTTTCCTGCAATTCTGCCCCGCTTTCAAGTCCTCTTGGCAGCCTTACTTCAGTATATTTTTGGACGATAGCTGTCATTTATAACTCTGCAGGTTTGTGAATTACAGTGCCCCTGAGCTCCTTTCTTCAACTCGCTTTCTCGTGAGCTGGCCGCAACCCCGCAGGATGGCTTCAGGCCCTAATCTGGTTCCGGCACGGCACGCTGAGCCTTTGGTTAATTCCTCTTCCTGGTGGGAAATGAGAGTTAAATTTGCCCGTCCAGACACCTCCAGCTAGTCTGTCATTGGTTCTCCCTATTCCTGTTCATCTTCCGCAGAAATTGCAAACTGGGCCAAACAGGAGGTTAAAGGCACTGACTCTCCAAGTCGGGAGAGTGTTAGTAAAGCGTCTGGAATGTTGCACCCGAGTACCTGGGGACGAAAACTGAGACATATTGGAACACGTCTCCCGATCACACGGTTGATCATACTCTGGGTTCCACATGCATGTTTTAGCTGAAGGAAGAATACCTTAAACCTGGAGAGTTGAGACCCGTGGAATGGGTACCATGCAATATGACTTCAAAGGGTCTTCATTTGCCCACCGAACCTCTCCAATCCTATCACTGCTGCGTTTATGCCCCTGTACACACACTTGATTCTCTTTCAGAGACATAGCAATCCATAGGTTTTAAGATACTTCCTAGTCAGGTACACTCTTAGGCATTTAATATGGGGTGTTGAGTCCATTTCGTTGAGCAAGGAGTAGCTCTTGTCTATTCCATATTTGGCTTAAGGAACTTTATCTGTGCTCATTTCAATCTCTGGTTTTATGCAGCACCCCAACTCACCTTTCCCCTTAAGCAAGCATAAGTTGGTTTTCTAAATTTGAGACCCTGTTCTGTTTTGTAATTCAGTTCCTGTGTAGCCAAGTTTACATTCCGTGTATTAGTGATATCTTATGATGTTTCTTTTCCTGTGTGACTTATTTCAGTTAGAATCATCGTACCTGAATCCACTCATTATGCTGCTACGGGCCTGATGACATAGATTTCATTGCTGAGTGATACTGCATTGTACGTAAGTACCACAACTTCTTTATCCATTTTTCACTTTCTGCGATATTGAACTTGTACCGTAAACCAGGTTCTTGTAAACAGAGCCGTCCCAACCTTTGGGGTGGCGGTGTCTTTTTGATTTTAATTTCCCTAAGCTATAGGACCATAAGTGGAAGTGCCCTAGGCTCTGTTGCTTTGTTTTTTAGATGTTTCAGGAAACACCATACACTTCTCCCGAGTGGCTGTTGGCAATTGACATCCCGCCCATCAGCATAACAAGGCTCCCAGTTCTCCATGGCCTGTCCTGCCTTTCTGGATTTTACACTTTTTTCAGATGGCCCTTTTGACCGGGGGGAAGTGAGACTTCATTGTAGTGCACATTTCCTTTGCAAGCTTGCTTGGTTGGCCAAAAAGGGCGTATGCGTTTTTTCCTGAATATATTTAGGAAAAAACGCATACGCCCTTTTTGTCCAAGTGCATCATTGTGGACGTTCTGCCTCTTTTCCTATGCTTTAAATGCAATTCCAGTCTACCTCCTGAAATCGGTTTCCTGCAATTCTGCCCCGCTTTCAAGTCCTCTTGGCAGCCTTACTTCAGTATATTTTTGGACGATAGCTGTCATTTATAACTCTGCAGGTTTGTGAATTACAGTGCCCCTGAGCTCCTTTCTTCAACTCGCTTTCTCGTGAGCTGGCCGCAACACCGCAGGATGGCTTCAGGCCCTAATCTGGTTCCGGCACGGCATGCTGAGCCTTTGGTTAATTCCTCTTCCTGGTGGGAAATGAGAGTTAAATTTGCCCGTCCAGACACCTCCAGCTAGTCTGTCATTGGTTCTCCCTATTCCTGTTCATCTTCCGCAGAAATTGCAAACTGGGCCAAACAGGAGGTTAAAGGCACTGACTCTCCAAGTCGGGAGAGTGTTAGTAAAGCGTCTGGAATGTTGCACCCGAGTACCACGGGACAAAAACTGAGACATATTGGAACACGTCTCCCGATCACACGGTTGATCATACTCTGGGTTCCACATGCATGTTTTAGCTGAAGGAAGAATACCTTAAACCTGGAGAGTTGAGACCCGTGGAATGGGTACCATGCAATATGACTTCAAAGGGTCTTCATTTGCTCACCGAACCTCTCCAATCCTATCACTGCTGCGTTTATGCCCCTGTACACACACTTGATTCTCTTTCAGAGACATAGCAATCCATAGGTTTTAAGATACTTCCTAGTCAGGTACACTCTTAGGCATTTAATATGGGGTGTTGAGTCCATTTCGTTGAGCAAGGAGTAGCTCTTGTCTATTCCATATTTGGCTTAAGGAACTTTATCTGTGCTCATTTCAATCTCTGGTTTTATGCAGCACCCCAACTCACCTTTCCCCTTAAGCAAGCATAAGTTGGTTTTCTAAATTTGAGACCCTGTTCTGTTTTGCAATTCAGTTCCTGTGTAGCCAAGTTTACATTCCGTGTATTAGTGATATCTTATGATGTTTCTTTTCCTGTGTGACTTATTTCAGTTAGAATCATCATACCTGAATCCACTCATTATGCTGCTACGGGCCTGATGACATAGATTTCATTGCTGAGTGATACTGCATTGTACGTAAGTACCACAACTTCTTTATCCATTTTTCACTTTCTGCGATATTGAACTTGTACCGTAAACCAGGTTCTTGTAAACAGAGCTGTCCCAACCTTTGGGGTGGCTGTGTCTTTTTGATTTTAATTTCCCTAAGCTATAGGACCATAAGTGGAAGTGCCCTAGGCTCTGTTGCTTTGTTTTTTAGCTGTTTCAGGAAACACCATACACTTCTCCCGAGTGGCTGTTGGCAATTTACATCCCGCCCATCAGCATAACAAGGCTCCCAGTTCTCCATGGCCTGTCCTGCCTTTCTGGATTTTACACTTTTTTCAGATGGCCCTTTTGACCGGGGGGAAGTGAGACTTCACTGTAGTGCAGATTTCCTTTGCAAGCTTGCTTGGTTGGCCAAAAAGGGCGTATGCGTTTTTTCCTGAATATATTCAGGAAAAAACGCATACGCCCTTTTTGGCCAAGTGCATCATTGTGGACGTTCTGCCTCTTTTCCTATGCTTTAAATGCAATTCCAGTCTACCTCCTGAAATCGGTTTCCTGCAATTCTGCCCCGCTTTCAAGTCCTCTTGGCAGCCTTACTTCAGTATATTTTTGGACGATAGCTGTCATTTATAACTCTGCAGGTTTGTGAATTACAGTGCCCCTGAGCTCCATTCTTCAAGTCGCTTTCTCGTGAGCTGGCCGCAACACCGCAGGATGGCTTCAGGCCCTAATCTGGTTCTGGCTCGGTACGCTGAGCCTTTGGTTAATTCCTCTTCCTGGTGGGAAATGAGAGTTAAATTTGCCCGTCCAGACACCTCCAGCTAGTCTGTCATTGGTTCTCCCTATTCCTGTTCATCTTCCGCAGAAATTGCAAACTGGGCCAAACAGGAGGTTAAAGGCACTGACTCTCCAAGTCGGGAGAGTGTTAGTAAAGCGTCTGGAATGTTGCACCCGAGTACCAGGGGACAAAAACTGACACATATTGGAACACGTCTCCCGATCACACGGTTGATCATACTCTGGGTTCCACATGCATGTTTTAGCTGAAGGAAGAATACCTTAAACCTGGAGAGTTGAGACCCGTGGAATGGGTACCATGCAATATGACTTCAAAGGGTCTTCATTTGCTCACCGAACCTCTCCAATCCTATCACTGCTGCGTTTATGCCCCTGTACACACACTTGATTCTCTTTCAGAGACATAGCAATCCATAGGTTTTAAGATACTTCCTAGTCAGGTACACTCTTAGGCATTTAATATGGGGTGTTGAGTCCATTTCGTTGAGCAAGGAGTAGCTCTTGTCTATTCCATATTTGGCTTAAGGAACTTTATCTGTGCTCATTTCAATCTCTGGTTTTATGCAGCACCCCAACTCACCTTTCCCCTTAAGCAAGCATAAGTTGGTTTTCTAAATTTGAGACCCTGTTCTGTTTTGGAATTCAGTTCCTGTGTAGCCAAGGTTACATTCCGTGTATTAGTGATATCTTATGATGTTTCTTTTTCTGTGTGACTTATTTCAGTTAGAATCATCGTACCTGAATCCACTCAGTATGCTGCTACGGGCCTGATGACATAGATTTCATTGCTGAGTGATACTGCATTGTACGTAAGTACCACAACTTCTTTATCCATTTTTCACTTTCTGCGATATTGAACTTGTACCGTAAACCAGGTTCTTG